>NC_140190.1:2533790-3053790 GCF_965226575.1 Pagrus pagrus | reverse complement strand
TGACACTAGAGGGGTAACTACTGCGTCATACTTGGAAGCAGAGGGCCACTGACCTGCCTGCTGCATATGACGCATTGGGAGTGAGAACAAGCTGGTCCATCCTATGAGACAGCCGTTAGCTCGGAGCAGCTATTTTAATGTCTCCCCATGTTTTCCTACACTGAAAAAGACATGTTTTATGTCAATGTGTTGGCTATCGTACCTTTTTAAAAGCTCTTTTCGTACAGTGTGCTCCAGGTCTGAGAGTATTTTTCTCGTGGGCACACAGCTTGAAGTAGACATTTCAGCAAGAACAACAGGTTGTTTGTGTGTAAAGGTTAATGAGAACAAAGCAATTCTAATGAATCAAGTGCTGATTTATTTCAATAAATATAACTACATCTCATTTACATTTGCCACTGCTTGTCACAATAAATCAAAATGAGATTCATATTCCATTTTGAGCATATTCAGGCTGAACCTGCATACAGGTAGCAAAGCTTTCAATTGTCTTTTTTTCCAAATCAAATCAAGCCCCTCCTGTCTCTGTAATGAAGTGTTTTCAAAGTGAGTCAGCCCAAAAAAAGACAAAAGAAATATAGACAGGCAGGGAGGAGCAGGCCAGTTTAAACGGAGTCGCCGAAGCTTGCAAAGTTTTTAACAAAGAAGAGTAGAACAGTTATTCTTTCTGGCTATAAATCGTTCCTCCTCCACTCTTCTAACTCTGAAAACTAAAACATCTATGGTTTTAATGTATGACATAATGCAATAGCTAAACTCAATGTGTCTATGTTGCATTGTAGGTTTGCTGATTGCATGTGAATTCATTTAGACGAATTAGAAATCAACTTTTGCACAGCGACTGATAATATCCATCCACCCCTCCACCACACACACAGTGCATGTGGAGCCTCATTCCTCCTTGAAAAATCCTCCCACTTTTTTTGGAAACATCTGGCAGGCATGGCCCGTCGCATGCTGTATAACAGTGCCAGCCATCTGATCATCACACCTACTTAATGCATGACAGCATTATGAGACCTAACATATAGACGTGACATATCTCTGTACCTCACAGGTGTCAGTATCACTGCTCCCGGCACACTAAATATGCCTTGATTTATGAGGCAGCTAACAGTCCCTGCTGTAACATATGGTAAAGACATCCTGTATGCATGATGAGGAATCCATAAAGGAGCCACTGCAGCTGATTTATGGCGGCTGAATACGAGTGCAGAATCACCAACATCCACTTTTTGTCAGACTTAATTTTTCAACCCCATTCACTATGGGAGTAAGAAAAGAAATTGCCAGGAAATTCTCATATTAATCAAGAGTGGAGTAGATGTGAGGAAAACACAGAATTGTGGGGACCATGACAAAGCCTTTTTAACCTATGCTAATGAGGATTTCCATGTAAGACTGGATAAGCACTTAGCATGTCAACCATGAATGATGCAGTGGGTGATAAATAAAAGAGATTCTAGCGAATGTTTCCATTTCCAATTTTCAATCAATTTTCTGTGCAGGGAAGAAACCACAAAGTGTGATCCAACCTACATGCAAATGTTAAGTTTGGCAAAGCATTTTCCAATTTGTTTTTGACCAAAGACTGTCGGGCTCAATTCCATTTCCAGCTCTGATCCCTATAGGGGGATTGAAATCTCCCCCTATGAAATGCCCCCCCTTCATATGTCAGTTGTTGTCAATGGCGTTTATGTAGAGAGACATGACCTGACATTTCCGATGTGCCTTCTTCACCTACAATGATTTCTCCTGCATTACCGTGGCAGTCCGGTTATCATCACAATCAATCAGTCAGACTTTTGGTATAGCACTTTTCATACAGCAAAAGTAACATAAAGTACTTCCCACAAGTCCAATCAAAACCCGATGACCCATGCCACCCCAGTACGACCCGACAGCACCCCAAGGAGATAACAGTGATGCAATTCCTTCACAACTTCTGGCTATTAATCAAGTCATCAAATAAAAAGGAGCACTGCTTCATTACCTGCTTTACAGGCTAACAGTAGCAACCTGTACTCCGACTCCGCCAGTTGGTTTCCCCTTCAGGATCTGCTCTTGGGAAAATGTCCTGCCCTGCATGTTTGAATTTTCAGATGAGTTTAAAAAAACTGGCTCACTACAACTCATATGTATGTTGTGTACTTGCAGCCCTATGCAAAAAAAAATGTGCGCATATGACACTTCTGCTGCTACAACTCCATCTTTTGGGAAACACTGCATAGAATACCTATTTAATCCTGTAGCTATACTAAATCGGCGTAATGAAGTGTGAAAGGTGTTTATCTGCTTGCAGGAAACTTTGGGAAAGATTCAGAGAGACAGTCTAACATGAACACAGTCAGGAAGATCAGCTGTCATTTTCAAACCACGAGCACTGAGATACTTGGCAACGCGCTCAGGTTTTTTTTGGATGTAAGAAGAGGGAGGATTCTTCTATCTGCTTGCGCCCTGAGGCTCATCATCTGACAATCCATCCATAACTGACTTTGTGATGAACTATGTGAGCCCTACATCTGCAATATAAACAAATACAAATATATGTTTGTGGGATAGAAAAAGATAATGGGGTCTGATCATAAAAATAATCATTCTCACTTTGTTATAAACACTTTCCGTGATGCAGATTGCCAAAATGTAAACAAATATGCTAAGAATAAGGAGGTGTAGGTAGTTTTTTCTTCAGAGAGGTTAATAATTAAAGCATTTCTTTATAACATTTCAGATTTATTCACCTGCCTGATGTTGCACATGTTTATCTTTACCTCGTGACCCAGTATTAAAGCATGGCACCTCGAGGACATAGCAACAGAGAGGCTGAGGGGAAGCTGACGGAGCGTTTCAGATTTTTTGTCGATACGTTCAAACCAAATTTATTTTCCGCCCTTCTCATCTTCGTGGATATAGGGGTGTAGTCAGTGAGATCATCTCAACTACGCCTAATGTAGTTTGTGCAGATTTACAACAGAGATGAAAAAGAAGAAATAAATCTGTGAAAACTATTAAACAAAACATGTCAGCACATTCATAATGCAAACCTCTGTTCTAAAAAAATCTCCATCTCCATCTCTCTATGACCTATTCTCTATTTTACTAACTCTAGCTATTTCCATCCACCTCTCTCTCACACTGTAACTTTCTCTCTGGTAGCAGAGGTGAGTTTTGGCT
Organism: Pagrus pagrus; assembly: GCF_965226575.1. NCBI lineage: Eukaryota > Metazoa > Chordata > Actinopteri > Spariformes > Sparidae > Pagrus > Pagrus pagrus. Next base: position 3,050,616 of record NC_140190.1, on the reverse strand, counting down.
GCGCTCCAGAGTAATATCGATGAGGACAAGTAAACTCTGGGCCCTCAGCCCGGCAGAGCAGCTACAGAAGGTGTCATCACAAGCCAGGGGGCAAAGAGTTTAGTGTGCAGCGTGCTAATGCTTTTATAAGATAATCAAAGAAAAGTACAGTGAACAATTACTGTTGTGAGTGAACTTTGTGTACCGTCGCGCTGCTGTTGCCTCTTGACGGGGACAGCTTGAGGTCATGCATGACACTAAACTTATTGCACAAATATCAGTTCTGGGGCCCTGGTGATGTTGCCCACCATGGATTTGAATTTAATCAATATTGTCCACTTTCAAAATAATTGAGAACATTTGGTTATAATGTACCACTTGGCATTATAGAGCACGATTCAACCAATGTAACTTGCAGTTAATAAATCCTGAACTGAACCATAAATCAGTTCCTATGTCAGAGGCAGCTATTGTAAAACTGTAGGAACATCTTGACAGAGAAGCATAAAATCTGGCTTTACATGTCACAGGGAGGGAAATCAGGGAGACTTGGAAACTCGGATTGTTAGTCAAAATATTTTCACGGGCTTAAAAAAATGTAAAAAAAAAAACACGTCAGGACTGTGAGAAATGTTAGCAAAGAGGTTTCACTGCTACAACTAGTAATGCAGAAGCTGATGTCTGGTGCAATACTGTCTCGATGAAGAAGGTTTGCTATGAACTTAAACCTTTATCAACAAGGAATCATTTATCAGGCTTCAGCTAGTCCAAGCTGTGTGTGAAACGTTCATTAAAAACACATTGAATATCAGCCCTCTTCAGGAAAGCGCTGTGTCTTTGGCACAGAAAAGATTTACAGTATGATCAGACTCAAAACAGCAAGGCCATCAAGCCCCACTGATTGAAGCGTGCACATACAGTAAGTCGTGTTGTCAGTCACCAGGACCTTTACAGCTTTCTTCCATGGTTGTGGCTGCTCAGGTTTAGAAATGATACAAATCTATAAAAGTAGCTGAATCTGAACTGACTTTAGTTTTCCAGTTTTGAGTTGGAGTTCTATCGCTTGCCATTATTTTCCCCCAGGTCGCAGTTGGTATGTCTGAGTTCTGTCTCTCACTGCCTGTTACTTCTAACTACCAAACCTGTGCAGGCAAAAATGTAATGGACCATTTTCCCTGCTGCTTCCAGAAAGTCTTGTATTCTCAGTTGGACGCTGACAAAAGCTCCTTCTTTCCCCTGCCTGCTCGGCTTTTACAAACAGTATCACCAAAGTTAAAATGAGAGCATTACAAACTCGAGTTCAGTAATTAAAGTGGGCGCCATTTGTTGTGGAGAAGAATTATATATATAATAATGTTAATGAAGTAATGATACAAATTCAGAAATATGTATTTTTTTCCATAACTGAATGAACAAGCTGTTCTCAGAGGACAATAAGGTCCCCAGAATACTATCTGAAGCGAGAAAGATGGCAGGGTCCTCCTACACACACACACACACATATAAATCAGCACGTTATAACAATGTTGTGCCTTAAAAATAATGTATGTCTTGAAGTAAATCCACATGCTCAGTTTTTCTCACAACTTAGACAGAAACAGCATAACAGTACCTGAATCAGGGACAATAACACCTGGCTATAACATGGTACCAGCTAAACCTCTGTCGAAATGGGCTGACTTGGCTTATGATCAAACAGATGTAACGCAGCCAAACATCAAGCAAGAGCAACAACACAAGACATGTAACTCAGCAAGACAGCTAATATTATTTACCATTATTCAACAGCAACAAGTCCAGCTCGGCGTCTGTCGTACAGCCTTTTATTCAGCTCTGGTTTCTTCCCTCTCGCTCATTTTCTCTTCTTAGAAACTTTCTAACTAATTTCCCCTCGGGGATCAATAAAGCATTTCTGATTCTGATTCTTGGCTTCCTCCGTCAACGTCCTCTTCCATCTCTGCTGAGCCCGGTTCAGTTGCCCAGTCGCCGGCTCCGGTTCTGGTGTCTATTTTGTCAAATAAAATATGATCCAGTTTCACCAAAATGACTGATAGTTGTTGCCGTGTGTGATGTGCTGCCATAAAGCATTAGGCGCTATGATTCCTCCCACTAACAAAGTTACAGAGTGCAGAAAACATCAACAGGGGAGCTTAGTGGCTGAGACAGAGACACCAGTCACCCTAATTAAAAGTCTCTCTCACATTAAAATGATTCTGAAGCTGCTATTTTAAGGTAAAGTAGTTACATAATGTTGCCACAACACATGCCAGCTCTGCTTATGCTTTACCTGAAGTACATTTTAATTGTTTCCCCTATTTTTATATATTTTTAATATGTGCGTCATACACTGTTGCCTGATCAACAGGAGGTGTACTGATTTTATCACGCAGACTGTGAAATTAAATCACTGGTCAAATTATTAAACACAATTTGTGCAATAACTCTTGTCGGTGCCACATTTCCCACCACTTGAGCTTTGATTTCACCTCCAGCTAATAAATGAACACTTAGCAAATTTTTTTGTTTTTAAAAAAACTGTATCCTGTGCTCCAAGCACACCTCTGGGTCTCCGTCATTCAGTGGCACTTGTGTGATCAGGAGTCAAGCCGACTGCACGTTGGCCTCAAATCAGGCAGGGGGAACTGCCCATCATTACCAGAGTCTAGACACTTTCTAACATGGTGTTTTATAATCAGCCGGCACTTTCAGGAAGACACACATTGTGCGCACAGAAATGGTGACGTTAACGATTGGAGTGAACACTTTTTAAGCGTTTACAACTCAGTTCTGAGTAAACACAGCTGTGTTTACTTGCTGAATTTTGGTGGTCTGACTTTCAGGGCATGAAAGCCGGTCACTGGAAACTCTCCCGGCTGGTGCTCTTGGACGGAGCTCAGCACAAAAAGACCACACGGAGGAGGGCGAGGTGCTTTGTTTCACATTCCTTCAGTGCTTCGCTCCGACTGTTCCGTACAAACAAAACGCGACTAAGATCTGGATTTAATACAGAAAAATGGCACACGTGATGAACAGCAAGACTCTGCAGTTTCTCTGCATTTCAAAAGACATGGCCAGGAGTTTTTTGTAGAAAATTGTACAGACATCGCAGTATAGAATTTGTTCCCTCGTCACCTTATTCTTTTGTGTAGCACGTCAAAAGAATCAAGGGCATCGCCACTATAGCATGTCTATCTTTAAACTGCATATGTGGGAACCAGTTTATCACAGACGGTGGAAAATACAAAAGCTTTCATGTTGGACCGATGGCTGCAAGTGTGTAATGTGAGCAAGTCAATCTCAAAGCTGGAAAGAGCACAGCGACAGTTGTTTTCATAATCACTCCCGGGGACCAACTTTGTTGATAAAGTGACAGTGCTTCGGGTGATTTTATGGGATGTTGTCTCATTTTGGCAAGTTAGCAGAACAATGCAATGAAGCTCATTTCGGATACACAGTAAAAGCTCAAACACTCGTTATGTGTACTGATAAAAACAGCCCTCTAAGAAAATGCTTCCCTTTTTACATCCTGTGGAGAAAAGTGTATTTAAATCTGGTCCTTTAGTCAGAGTCCTTGGGGAGAGGGTTGTTCACACTCTCGAATTTGGATAGTGGGAACACCATTACGCTAGGCAGTTTTAAATCAAGCAGTATCCCCATTTAAGTGTCCCCCCCTATAAAGTCGAGGGATAAATGAATAAAAGCAACATGTAACAGGTACTAACAGGCAGTAAAATTTTCAGCACTGCCCATCACACCCCCATTATCCTGGTTGCATTTACATTCACCCGCCTCTTTATGGCTCTCACACCCTGGAAGAGGTAATTCTGGCTTGTAAAGCAAGCAGAGAGAGAAGGGAAAATACTGAGTTTAAAAGACACACACACACACACACACACACACACACACACACACACACACACACACACACACACAAGACTTAAAGAGACAAAAGGAGAGTGAGTCATGTTCTCCTTCTTTCCTTCTCAAACCAAATACTTTGTGTGCCGTTTTTGCTGCATTTAATGTTATAATGGGATCAATTGAGAACCATTATCACTTCTGCCAAGGAGGTCACATGACAACGTCTGTCCATCCATTTGTCTCTGACTGATGAACAGACTGGCTGGAGGAAACCTGATGACGTTTCACCACAACCCGGTCACATGCAGTCCACATGCAGGTTTCATAGGATATCGACCATATTAATATTTGTGCAAAACGTGTCATATCAAATGCCACATGTTAATTATGACCTTCATATTGGGAGTTCACATCTGCGTTTCAGTCCAAAATGTGCAAACTAAATAGGACGGATGAAAATTCAGGTCATCACATTTACTTGACTACAGTATACTCTTCACTGTTGACCCATATGAACTGAAACCCACTATAGCTGTGGACACATAAAGACGACTACCTGAACAAGCTGCCCCAACCCCGCAGCTGAGAGAGCATGACATTGACATGACTCCAGGTAAAGCTTTTTTTATCTACCTACAGTCCACCCTTCACTGTGTGTCAATCTATCACTTCAATTCTGCATTTATATTTAAAATCAAACCCCCCATTCATCCCTGTAGTACCTGCTGCTGCAGTCCCCTCCTTATCCTGAGGATCGCTCTTTTCTTTATTTCTGCATCCTTTCAGCATTTGTACCTGAGCTCTGACTGTGGCCTATACTACTGTGTAACCTATTTTTTATTATTATTATTCTGGAACACTCATTTAAAGTCTGTTTTGTCCTGGGTTTACACACTTTGGTGCTGTCTGTTGAGATAAAAATAATTCAATTGGGCTATTTGTGTTGTTTTGCCAATGTTCGGTAAAATAATCATTCTTCTGAAATAAGCCGGTCCAAAGACTGTCAGTTTGCAGTGTGGAAACCAGGAGGCAGATGAATTAAAGTTTGTGTATGCACCGACACAGAAATATGCATACTGTGATTAAAAATCAATACATTTTGTACTACACTTTGGACAAATGAGGGGATAACATTAACATGTTTATAGACCACAGGAAGGAGGTGAAGGTGGATGGACGGGTCACCAAACCATCTGACTTTAACACAGACTCCACTGTTTGTTTCTAATTTCAGTCAACATTGTTTGATATAATATGACCACAGTCCTCCCTAATCATTATTTGGTGTTTATTATTCCAACCATGATGAGAAAGGTCCCTAGTTGTTTTAACCCAAGCCATGATCTTTCTCAGATCAGCAACATTATCAATTAACCATAATTGCTTTATTATGATGTGCTGATAGCTATCCATTAACCTAACCCTCTATCTAACACAAACACATGCATCTACACGCACTAGACTGCATTTTATGTGTCCTATTTACATACAAGAGGGGATCAGAATATTTGAAACACCACTGACCAGTGTTGTGCTAGTATATACTTAACTAGAACTAGCTCAAAGTTCAGTTTATAGTCCCAAAAGTGAACCAGTTCACATTCATTTCTTCCACATGCTTCTGTATTTCTTCTGGCTGTATGTTTAGTTGTTGTCCTGGTAAACACACCAACCACTTGGCTGTCACAGCTGCAGTGTCTCTGGGCTTGTTAGGTTGAGTGGACAGGTCGGGTGGTGGACAAACCTGGTGACAGCACACCCTACAGTCAACTGTCCAGTCTGCTCTACCCAAAGAGGTCAGAGCCACTCTAGGCCGAATATGTCGGTCTTTTACCAGCAAAAGTACAACTCATAAACCGCTGTATCAGAACCGCTAAAAAAACCAGACGGCACAAGAGTTACTGAGCGTAAACATTGTACGTGAAGTGTAGAAAAGGCAACCAAGGAAGCAAACCAATCACTGACTGAGTAGGGAGGATCGTCAGTGCATGAGTCGTCAGCTCAACTTCACATTCAACACTGACTATAACCTCTTCAACTCTATGACAAAAATACAAGTAGATTTTATGGCAGAGCGATTGTATTTCATTGCATTTAACTGTACATGGGTACCTAATAAAGTGGCAAGTGGTATGTCAATTTTTTAGAGGAACCAGTTCATAACAGTGCGTACAGTACAGTACAGTACAGTACACATAGTATAGCAACACCTTACCTCTTAATTCATAGCGTCCAGTGCATTCATTGTTAAGTTATTCACTCAGAGTGAGTCTACTGTTTGTATTTTGTTTTATCCTGCACTGCACTTCCTCTTCTGGAGCCTTCGGGTCATTATTTGTTTCCTCGCTGAACTCATTTTAATAAGATGTTCCAGTCCAGTATCTGAGTGTTTCTTTGGGTTTTGTCACTCTTAAGACAAATTTGTATTCATTATGTCTCAGCAAATCTGGCTGTTGAAATTCAGAAACCACGAGCTGATATGATTATGCAAGCTTTCCACCTCCCACGTCCAGGAATACAATAGCAATATCCTGATGAAAGAGTGTAAATGTGTGTTTCGGTCTGCATTTAATTGTGTGTAATAGCACATACACTCACTTTGGACATGAGTGCCACATGATTGAGAAAAACTGCAAGTATTAACATGATTAAATTAGATGAAAAGCGACAAAAGAGAGTAGAGAGACACCTAAGGGTGGTGTGCTGCAGATGAAAGCACAGAATAACTTTTTTCTGGGACTGTGACAGACATTGAACGATAGCTCTCAACACCTTTTTGCTCTGTCTGCTCCTGTTTGTGGACATGTATGAACTGAAACCAACACTGAGCTGTGAATAGCTGTGGACACAAAAAGAGTAACACCCGTACAAGCGGACACAACCCTGCAGTCCAGAGAGCACCACATCCCCGTCAGTGTTAGTTTTACTTGTTTGTTTAGCAAACGTTAGCATTGTCACAGTGAGCATGTTAGCCTCATAGATCCACTGTCATATAACACATTTGACCAATAATAACAAGTCTAACTGAATTACTTCAGCTTTAGTCCTTTTTAAGTGTCTTAATTACGTCTTATGTGCCAAGCCCTTTTTTTTGTTATTATTGCTGTAGATGTCTCACTGTTGATATGATTCTCATAACCAGCGAAGGGTGTTATTTTTGAAACTATAGTTTTGTTCATTTTAAGGCTGAATGGGATTTAAACTATCTGACACACAGTGGGATGTGTTATCAGTGGAATGTGACGAAATAAATACACTTTTCTGAACAAAAGTCTAAAACTTGAAATTAGATAATTTGTCCCAAGAACAGTGTTCTTTAATGTATTTAATTTGTTTTTAAATGTTGCTGCACCAACGCACCTGATTCAAACGAGGGGTTGATGACGAGCTGAACATTTGAACCAGATGTTCTTTATCTCACGTTATTATGCAGCTTTCACGTCATATTATCGGACTTAAATCAAGTTTGATTTTATGACTGGGAAACTCTATACTCCTATATTGTCAATGCACAATATTTTTAACCCCCACACAACCAATACTGCAATCATCGAACCTTCTTCAGATCCACAGTGACATGAACACTAATATGTTGTAGACACGGGAATATTTCCTGTCCCTCCCAATTAAAAAATGACAAGTAGTACACGTTCTGAAATGTAATGCGATTGATTTTATTTCCTCACAAGGTAGTAAGGGCCAAAAGGAAGTCCTTGTCCTCTGATGAGGTGCAAGAGTCACGTCGGCATCCTGTTGGCCAACACGTCTTAAGTCTGCTGTATTTTTCAGGAACACTTCCAAACCAGCCGAAAAGAGAGTTGTTGTATTGACCAGAGGATTAGGAGAAGGATCTGTCCAGCAAGCTCCATGCAACATTTATCAGCTCACAGGCAGCAGCAGAGAAGAGAAGGAAGAGAGAGGGGGAGGGAGAAGAGGCTGTCTCTGCCGCCTCAAAAGCCTGCGGTCGATGTTTTCAAGCTTCCATTAATGTTGCAAACGTTGTCTCGCCAGCCCAAAAAGTAGAAAAAGCCAGAAAGGGAGGAGAGAGATGAGAGAGACGTGGTGAGAGGACAGAGCTGTGGAGGTGCAGCATGTTTTATCTCCTGGACAGAGTTGAGTGTACAGTAGAGAATGTGATTGTGCTGCTGTGGTTAAAACTTCTTGCAGTCGCTTAAAGCTCGATCATCCCGCCTCTGCCTTTCCTTCAGTTATCATCCATATAACATTACACGTGACTATCATTTTATATATCTTTTGACCTAAAAAGCTTTTAAGTACATGTCTTAACAAAATACCTGATAGATCTTTTCTTGTGAAAAAAAAATATGAAGCAAAGTATTTGATATTTATATATTCCTGGTTTGTTTGCTTTGCTTTCAGGTTACATTTTTAGTGGGAGTAACACAACAGAAATTGAGCCAACAGCCGCGGTAATCTTTCCCATCCATCCCACAGGATGTAAATGTGGGATTACTAAATATTATTCAACTTTACTGAAATGGAAAAGTAAAGTAGCACTTCTTACAAAATATGTTTTTTATTCATCTGAGGTCCTTGTTGACAGCACTATTGCATCTCATAATAAAAACTTTTGCTTTACCCTTCTTCAGTATTACTCTAATTGACTGCGTATTCCGGACGTCTTCCCATCTAAACATGACAGTTTACATATAACAGCATTATTTTAGCATTACGAGCTCTATCCAGTGGGGTTTAAACCTTTTGTCACAAAAAGATCATGTTTCCATCATGTAAAAGTCTACCCAGAGTCATTGGAGGAATTAAGGAGGGATCCTTTTTTTGTTTTATTTAACCTTTTACTGATTGCTGGCATGCAAAGCTAACGCTCTGTCTCTTTTCCCACTTTACACTAAACACTGCATGTTTTGCTAACTCCTTATTAAAGTGGTGAGCATTGAACTAACATGACACCATTGTAACCATGACGTGACACCTGTCACGGACATGAAGGATACTTTATGAATGTTTACGACTGGTGTAATTTGTCAATTATGTCATTTTTAATGAAACTGTTACGACAATGTTGAAGATGTCTTTGTTATGACAACATGACATAAACCAAAACGATAATGTCTTTTTCACGATGACCTGACTTTAACCAAGATAATATAACCCGTCATAAACACGTCATCGCAGCCCTTCTTAACAAACTTCAAATAATACCGAATACCGACCCAAAACGTCAGTACTTGACGAGCTGGGAATCACCCTCCCTACCTTTAAAAGATGCCAGTAGTCTTTGTGCTGAACTTTACACAGACTGTCATTTTAGACAAGATGTTCCTGTTTTTGTCAACGGATCACTATCCTGTAGCCTTCATCAAGCTGAGCAGAAATATTTACTCCACCAAACATGCCAAGACTCATAGTATTTTCCATGCGGCTCTTAGCTTGTTCATGCTTTTTCACTTTTTCTGCAAAGTGCTTTGAATCGGTCATACCTGACTGAATCAATGCTGGTTCAGTTTCTGCTGTTTGAAAAAGGAGGCAGGGAAAGCAAAATAAAGCGCTGACCTCACTACATGCAGTTAACCACGACTTTTACTGAGGTGAAGTTAGTTTTATGTTGGATATTGGACAGACATTCACTCCGGAGACACCCAGCAGCGTCTCTTCTTCAGTTTCACCCAGTGTTGGCAGCAGGAGGACGGTCAGCTGCCTCCCAGAACCTCGTGCTGCGCTGGAGGCTGACTTAGGGACCATCAATAAATTACCCTGTTGTTTGTTTGATTTACACAAAAACAATGTTTCTTCATGCTGACTGGATTATATTAGTGAAAATAATGAATAAAAAATTAATACTAAACTGATTTCATGGAGCACACTTATTTTGATTGCTAATGTGTTATGTGTTTATTTTGCCAAAATATGTTTATAAGACGATGGCTTGGCCCAGTGACTGCAAACCAATGCCAAGTTGTATCACTACACAGGCCACATAGGACACACCTCTTTTTAATTGATTTTACTGCTTTTCAAAGAGTTGAATTTTATAGAACAGTACACCACATTACATGAATCTAGTTATAATAGCTTTGCCTCAGTACATTCAATTGTTAGTTCACATGCAAGTCAGTACAGTACACACACAAACACAGATATCCTTGGGAGTAGACTAAATTTCTTAACAGGATAACAGTCCCAAGGATTTGACCCTAACAACGATCAACTCAGAGCAATCACACTAATCTGAACTCAGCGAGGAAGATGGAAACATGTCCTTCAATAAATGACACATAATGTCTAGAAAAAGAAAAAGAAAAAAACTGAAAAATGAATTGTTCAACTTAACCCTTTAGATAACATGTCAAGGCGCAGGGGGAAAGAGGTTACACATCCCAGCATTGAGAACATGTCATAATATTGTGTTCACTGTGTATAATGGGCTACAGTTGTACATATGGGAGTAGTGGAATAATAGTTCTGGTTGTTTGCCAAGAGGAAGAGGCTATTCAGGCAAATGCTGATAGTACCAACCCATTAGCTTGAAGAGTTTGAAAATGGGAGAATAAACAATTAGAATAATTACATTTTCCACTCTGTACTTACCACAAGTGTTAACCCCAAGACTGAGGCTAAACTCATTACAGAGAGACGGAGACAAAGAGAAGGGAAGCGGGAGCGAGAGGAAGATGAGGAGCGAGGATATACATTTCAGCAAATTCTATTAAGCATGTTTAAAAAAGGGAATTTACTCTGTAAGTACTGGTCAGGGGAGTGTGTGTGTGTGTGTGTGTGTGTGTGTGTGTGTGTGTGTGTGTGTGTGACTGAGTGAGTGAGTGAGTCCATCCTGCGTGCCCTTGATTGTGACCCTGACAGTTTCAGAGATCTACAGCCAGCAGAAAGCTCCAACCATCAACTATATTCCTGCTGCTCTGTAATCTCTGTAATCTTTAATCTGCAAATTTGTGTGTGTGTGTGTGTGTGTGTGTGTGTGTGTGTGTCTGAGAGAGAGAGAAATAATAGTGAGGACATTGACTACATGATTCAGGGCCAAAGACTAGTAGTTCAACTTGGTGCGCAAACACACACATACCCATACGGAGTTACAACAGGTGCACACTTAAAATTGTTATCGATAACATTCAGCCACGACATGAGGCATCTCATCTCCCCTCTTCCATCGCATTCGCATCACAACGCCGCTATTGTTAAAATCATCTGCCCACTCAAGTGGTCGCCAGTTTGTTGCATTAGCTAACAATGCTATAGCCAGCCAGCGTTAATGTTGCTAACACAGTCCCAGTTCCTACTACGCACTATAAAGGCCGACTAATAGTTTATAGTGGACCACTTTTCATGTTAGAGAGCAGTGTTTCTCCAAAAAGATGGAGGTTTTAAAATATAGGGAAGTCTTCTGAGATGTGGACTCAAGTCACTGTTTTGATGACTCGCAACTTGACTTGACAGAAAATAAATGACTTGATACTCAACTTGTGCTCAGAAAAAAAGGACTTGTGACTTGACTTAAAATGTGATGGCTCAAATGAGTATTTGATTTAATTTCATGGGATTACTCAAATATAAAATGAACTCATCTGAAACAAGAAATCTGCACACATGTGGCTCATGAGCCTGAATCTGTTCATAACTGCAAACCAGCAGACAGACGGACATGGGCAGGGTGTAATAAAGTTTAATGTTGTCGTCTGGCTGTGAGAATTTCCCTGTTTAAAGGGGAGGGGATACGTTTTAGATTAAGAAATTAGGAAACATAAGCTTTTATGAGGCTTTTGTTAGACCACACTGATTTCACCGGATATCAATAATAATTATAATTAAAACTGCAAGCAGTGATGAACGGGCCCTCGCCCCCCCACGTACGTTGGGCTGTGGCGCCGTCAGAGGCATGTGCACCCAGATGTGTGCTTGCCCGTTGCTTGTGGAAATGTCCATCCTACTGTAAATGGGATACGTGTCACACAAAACACAACAGTGACATCTTCAGTGACTTCCTGTGTCCAGTTGGTGGCGCTATGGATATGATGCAGTATTGATGCATAGAAGGATTGAGGGTTAAACCGTCTACATGTGTGAGCAATTTGGTGTAGATGGGAACTTGTATGTTGAAGTTGTAAGGATTTCCTGCTTATGGCGAGGGATCGAAATTGACCACCCCCCACCACGCCCATCACAAAAGGCGTATCTCATGCAGCCAGTGTAGTTACATGATCCCAACATGATTTTGAGTCAATTGATCACATGACCTTGGAGCTATTGAGCTAAAATGCTAATATTTGCATATAAAAATTAATAAAAAATAATAGAAAAATATGAACAGATGTAAAATGTAAAAACAAGATAAAAATTAATAAAAAATATTTAGAGATGTAAAATGTAAAAACAAGAGGTGTATCTCATGCAGCCAGTGTAGTTACATGATCTCACACTGATTTTGAGTCAATTGATCACATGACCTGGAAGCTATTGAGCTAAAATGCTAATATTTTCATATAAAAATTAATAAAAAATAATTAAAATTAATTAAAACTGCAAGCAGTGATGAACGGGCCCTCGCCCCCCCACGTAAGTTGGGCTGTGGCGCCGTCAGAGGCCGCACGCCCAGATGTGTACTCACCCTTTGCCTTAGGAAATTTCCTACCTAAATGGGATACGTGTCACACAAAACACAACAGTGGAATATTCAGTGACTTCCTGTGTCCAGTGGGTGGCGCTATAGATATGACACAGTATTGATGCAGAGACATATTCAGGGTGAGCTCCTTTACATGTGTGAGCAGTTTGATGCAAATGGGCAATTGTATGTTGAAGTTATCAGGACTTCCTGTTTGATGGCGAAGGATCACAATTGACCGCACCGCCACGCCCATCAGGTGTAACACAGGCTGTTGAAGGTATGAGGATGCTACTCAGTGAACGTGAAGTCTGTGGTGTTAAATCTGTAGGACGAGTTAGTTAAAGTATGAGACTTAGAAATTGGGATCGCACAGAATGGGAAAAGCCATAAGGGGGTCATCGAAATTAATCACACCGCCACGCCCACCAGGAATAACATAGACGAAAGCTTTTGACAACTTTTCATCAGCAAGGTTTGAGGATGCTTCTGAGTGAATGTGAAGTCTGTGGTGTTAAATCTGTAGGAGGAGTTAGTTAATGTACAAGGCTTAGAAAAGGATTCCTACAGAATGGGAACAGCCATAAGGGGTCATCGCACTGCCACGCCCACCAGGTATATCGGAGGCGAAAGCTTTTCACAAGGTGTCATCATCAAGGTCTGAAGATGATATGTAGTGAGTGTGAAGTCTGTGGCATTAAATCTGTAGGACAAGTTACATAAAGTACGGGGCGAAAACATGACAAAAAATGAATGGGAAAAGCCATAAGAGGGGCATTAGGGGGCGCTACCGAGCTGTCGTGCTGCGCATGAGGGCAGTTGTGGTATCGAATTAACGTACTCATGGGTAAGAACCTATATGCCAAATTTGGTGAGTCTGCGAACATCCTAAAGTCCCGAAAAATGCGTTGGAAATATGAAATTCACTGCACGCCATTCAAGATGGCCGACTTCCTGTTGCGGCAAAAATTCTGACAAAAATAATTCCAGCCTAAATCCTTGAGACCCATAACTCCTGTAAATTTCAAGATGATCCGAGAAAAAGTTCGCGGGGACAAAACGACGTTAGGTGGCGCTATGGAGTCCCCTGGCGACACCCACCCCCCAATTATTTTGAATTATCAAATTTTTCACCACATGTGATGTATGTTCCAAGTTTGGTGAGTTTTGGGGTATGTTCAGGCCGCCAAAAATGCGATCTCGGGGATGGAAGAATAATAATGAATTCCGCCTACAGATACAATAGGTCCTCGCACGAGATTCGTGCTCGGGCCCTAATAAATATTTCAGGTCAGACGAATGGCTAAAAATATCAATATGAGGCAGGTAATTGTCTTTGTCTTTTCTCTTACACTCCTGTGGTGGGGGTGGGTTCGACTTGACTTAGGACTTGACTTACTTGGCTTTCCCAAGAAAAAATGACTTAGGACTTGGTTGAGACTCGGACCAAATGACTAGAGTCACATGTCTGATCATAGTCAACTTATATTCAAGGCAAGACAGTTGCTAAATTTGAAGTCTGGACGCATCAAGTGAAGTTGATTTAGGCCGTCATCAATAAAGCGCAGCTCAATAAATCATTCGATATCTTTTTGTTTGTAAGGTTTAATTTATATTTTATCAGTAAAAGTTTCAAGTACTGCTTGTACGCAGCCAGAGACCAGCTTAATCAACTTGATTTGTATCTGACTTTGAAGAAGTATCTGTCAAGTCTTTGCCATTTTCTCTGAGCATTTCATTTGTTGGCATTCACAATGTCAAGAATGTCCAAGAATTGATTATCATGGTTCTTAATTCACCTCATTTTACTCATGCTGATGTTATAGGTCGTAATCTACTACTCCACAGACATTTTTGGCCAAATCTGGCTGCCGTTACTGTCTCAACTGGCCTCGATCCTAGAGACCAAGCTGAATTCTCCCTCCCTCAGTGTTTGTCTTCCTCTCTTCAGCTCTCTCCCTCAGCTGAGCAGATCTATGCTAACAGGCGCTGCTGCGTGGCGTTACCTCTCGCTTTTCATTTCGGCGTCCATGTTGACAGGTTAGACCGTTCACACAGGATGCATGAGACGCGTTTTGCGTGCACGTGTCATGCGTGGCTGCTGTGTCGCGTCATCTAGAGTTTCGGAGTCTCGCCTATTTCAACTGAGCACGCGAGCGGACCTGAAAACGACCTGTTAACAGTCATATGGACATCATACCAGCTTTTCAGTTTCTCTCCCTCGCTCCCTCTCGTTCCTCCTCTGACTAAATCGCTCTTTCAGTGGGGTAAAGGAAAATCAAGTCATCATATTTACCTATGATTATCAAAGTCAAACTCCATGTAAACAGACCACGCAGCCTATGTGAATACAAACACACGAGTGAGCCGCAGCAGCTCAGCAACGCAGCCGCCATGCAGTACACAGGCATCCAGCGTGTCCAGCCTGTAAGCCCTGAGGCACCCTGACCCAGCAGAACCTCGGCTATACTTACCCCCTGCACCCTTCCTGTTACCTTTTAAATAAAGTGACTCCTCCTGCAAGGCCAGTTGCACACAATAGAGACACACACTAGCACACATTATTTTCACACAGTCCTTGTTCCTGGCCAAAAGCATAATGTTAAAGCACACACGGCCCAATAATTTCCTCAATTTAGACTTCATTGTAATGCTGATGTATACAGTTGCCAGTGGAAAACAGAGTGACCTGGGTAAATGAGTGCATGTACATTCAATGAAGCCTCCAGCTGTCACGAAACAAGACATGTATTCTGCTCTGGTCGCCTTGTATTTCTACGACCACTTTACACATATTGTCTCAGTCTGTCTGCAACCTTCGCTCCCTCTTTCCCTCCTACTCGCCTCACCTGTCCTATCAGCTCTCCCCTCACCTGACTCCTTTCTCCCTCATGCCTCCCACACACAATGTCCTCTCTACCGTCTCCTTTTCTCTGGACTCTGTATGCTCTCACCTCTCAGCAGGCTCACCTGACCCCTCCTGCTCTGTTATTGTCTGACTCAACCACCCCATGGGCAGCAAAATGGTGCAAATCCAAGCACTCTGAGGACCTTCTTGCCTCACAGTCTCTTCTCTCCTCTTTCTCTGTCTCCTTATCTGCAGCTACAAGCTTGTCCTTTCAATCCAAAAATCAACCTTCCTCCTCCAACACCAACAATGTCTTTTCTATCGTCTCTACCCTCCTCGATCCCCCACCCTCTCTTCCAATGTTTTGGTAACCCTGGTTACCTCCCACCCCACAGCGACCTGCCCTCTTGACTCTATCCCCTCTCACCTTCTTCAGTATATTGCTCCTGACCTCTTTCCTTTTCTCATCAATACATCTCTGATAACTGACCGTTTTCCACACAGTCTTAAAGTAGCTAGAGATCCCTCTCTTCTATTTCTTTCTAAAACACTTGAGCATGCTGTTGAGTGCCTTTATTGTCATTGTAAGCTCAGCAAACAATGATATCTCTCCACCAGAAAAACCTTCTGAATCCCACCGGTAAAGTTTCAAGGTAGGCCACTGGGCTGAGACTGCCCTCCTTGCTGTCAAAGAGGAACTCCTTCTAGATCAGTCTCTGTCAGCTCGATACAGCTGGACCTTTCAGCAGACCACCAGATCCTCCTCTCCACCCTCCATAAACTGGAGTCTAAGGCCTTGCACTCTCCCTGTTCACATCTCACCTCAAGGTCCATACTAACATGGTAACTTGGACTGAATCTGTGTCTGAACCTTGCTGCACTACTGGGGTCCCTCAGGGTCCTGTTCTGGGTCCCTTCCTCTTCTACTCTTTACACCAAGTCACATTGCTCTTTCTACCATGGCTATGCAGATGAAACTCACTAATTCTGTCTCTCAGCGAGATGTCAGCCAGACTTCAGTGGATGTCTGCACACCACCTGAAGTCCATCTTTGACAAAACTGAGTTCCTCTTCCTTCAGGGGAAGGCATTTCTATTTCATGGCCTCTCCTTTACCACTGAAAACACAGTGGTATCCCTGGCTCGAACTAAAAGGAACCTAGGTGTGACACTGGATGACAAGCTATCTTTTGCTGCCAACATCACTGCAACAACCCACTCGTCCTGCAAATACTCTACAACATCAGGAGAGTATGTCCATTCCCCATCCATGAGGCGGCACAGGTTCTGGTCCAGGCAGGCTCTTGTCATCTCCCGTCTAGAATTATATAACTCGCTGAAGGTGTGCCTGCATGGGCCACCCGATTACTGCAACGTATCCTGAATGCTGCAGCCTTATTGGTTTTCAACCAACCCTCCACACCCTGCACTGCCTACCGGTGGCTGCTCGAACTCGATTTAAGACACTGGTTCTTGCCTCCGAAGTTGTGAAAGGCTCAGTCCTGTTCTATATCCAGGACACTGTCAAACCATATACCTCAGCCTGTCCTCTCTGCTCTGCTCTGCTTTCTACACCCTCACTATGAGTGTGGCCCAGTCACCGTTTAACAAAATCCTGACTGATTGCTGTCCTGGCTCAATCAATCATGGAACAAACTCCCCATTGACATCAAGTCAGCAGAAACTATACACGTCTTTTGAAGCAGGCTGAAAAACATTTCTGTCCATGGACCATTTCAAAAACAAATAAATAACAATATTTATCCGTTTATTATTTTCTTCTCTTTGTTGGTTTGTATCCTTGTGGTTGAATGCACTTGATGTAAGTTGCTTTGAAGAAAAGCATCTGCTAAATAAAAAAAATGTACTGTGCCTGCAATTTGCTATATTTCTTTGACATTTTTAGACTAAAAAAATTGATCCAAAATCTGACAATAGATTCCTCTGTAATGAAAATAATCGGTTGGTGCAGCCCTTGTTTAGCTGCTCGGCAGTTATGCATGACTGGAATATCATAGCAGTGAAGAAGACGTATACATGCTCCTCGATCTGATTTCAGTGCCATCCAAGCTATGATATCGGAGAGCTTAGAGGCCCACACATGCACAGACAGACAGACTTCAGATGGTGATCAACACTTGCCTCATTACTGTACCAATTGCTGCAGGAGGGAAGGGCTGATGGGAGACTGACGGGAGGACCTGAACACTATTTTTAAATAACAAGCCAGATGTGCCGATGTGTGCCACCATGTTCTTCTTGCAAGATCTGTGTGTGTGTAACAGTGAAGGGGTCAGCCACTTTTTAATGAAGCAGTCATTTTCATAAGTGAGTGCAAAGCAGTTTTGTGTGCTTGTGAGCATTTTGTTCATGTGTGTATGTGTTTATGCTGCGATCATGGTGTGCGAAAGAGGAAAGGAGGCACAGCGACCAACAGCACAGCTTTTGAATACAAATCTGCACCCAACTCTGCGCTTCATTGGCTGCAATAACAACCCCCTCCCACACACACACACACACACACTTGCAAAATGCTTTCTCTGATAATTAACTTTGGCCATATCTCCCGCACACACACACACACACACACACACACACACACACACACACACACAGACGCGACTACACAAACACGCGCAACTACACACATTTGATTCTTGATTCCAAGGGGAATCCTTGGCGGTGATCAATGTTGAGAACCTTCTCCGTTTCACTTCCCTGGTCACTGGTTATTACAGTGTAACAAATCTCATTTAATACGCACACTTACACACAAACATACACCCACACACACACCGCATTTCCATACTTTGCATGCGATACCCCACACACATTTAAGACACAAACAAACCTTCTGTACACGTGCGACACAGTACTCCTCTCACATCCTAGTCAACGTGAACAAACAGTGCTGGCGCGCGCGCGCGCACACACACACACACACACACACACACACACACACACACACACACACACACACACACACACACACACACACACACACACACACACACACACACACACACACACACACACACACACACACACACACACACACACACACACACACACACACACACACACACACACACACTAGCTGCAGCCACTAAATGAATGCGGAAGGACTAATAACCTTTAATTGAAAACGTTGTACCAATATCACCCAACTTTCTGAACCACAGCCGCCCCAAATGTAGAATAACATTACTTTATATGTAGATGCAGCATTGTTCAGCATCAGCAGCCTGCAGTCTCCCTCTGTTCTTTATCACAGCACCTGTTTCACTGCTGTGATTGTTTTCTAAAGTTCCAGCTGTTTGTGTCTGAGGCTTTTCTGGATACATACATAATTAATTGGGTAGAGTTATTAGCAAAAGTTAAACGAGCCCCAGCTTGTCCCTGTCATAACATTACTGCTTTCTGATTGACTGTGTATATCCAACTGGTCGGCCGCAATAAGGCGTGATTACACGGTAAGTTAGTCATATAAAAAGTCAGTTTTTCCAACACAGAAGATGGTTAAAATTTTTTACTTTGATCAACTGTGTACAACAAAAACACTTGTGTGCTTTGACTGCATATGGTTAGACTGTTAAATATAAGCACTGCTACTTGTACAAATGATTTAATTAAAAACGGACTACGCACCGTTCAGCACTTGGCTTCACGTGATATAAATAGCAAAATTTAAATAATGCTATATGTGACCAGTCAAACAAAAGAAAGATTTTCTGTTTTGTCCCATTCTGCCCACATTTCACAAACTAATTGGTCTGCTTTTTACAAGTATATCAACATGGGTTCATGTACAACAACTGGCTTAGTGCACTGAGCTTATAGAAAACTGCTACATTTATTCAACAACTGAATCAGAAAAACAAAAACACTGCGCTGCTTACATTTCATTATGTGTGCTGAATGTACTGTATATTCACTCCTGTTGTAATAAACATAAAAATCCCGTCCTCACTGAATGTTATATTCTGCTGAATGCCTTCAGGCCCAATGCTTCTGGGCTAGTTAAAGCAAAAGGGACTATGCAATGAATGCAGTCAACACATACTCATACCTAAACAACTGAATAAGTGAGTGTGTGGTATGCAAGTCAAATGAAGTAAAATGACAGTTGAAACATGATACTGCTGATATGTGTTTCACTTGAAAGCATTAAATCAAAAGGCAAACAAAGACGCACAGTAGAACAAGATGTAGCATCATACTTGTCAAAGTCACGACAAGTCAAAGAGACAGTGTAGCAGTGTTTTGCTTCATTATCTGCCTGAACACATCCGTGAGGTAAAACTGCTTTATTTTGCTCAGTTGTAACTAAAATAGGTATAATGCAGACATGTGTGACTCAAGTCATGTGGTCCAAGTCTCAAGCAAGTTCCAAGTCATGTTTTCTTGGGTCATAAGTCAAGTTATGTCCTTACATGTAGTTAAAGCAAGTCAGGTCCTCAGTCAAGTCTCCCCCCCAGGGAAAGCAGTAAAGTCTGAACACCACTTGCTCCTGGTTTCAACCGACCAAATGATGATGACGGATATTAATTGTTATCAGCTTAGAGGGAGCGAGATACGCAAGTGTGAGGGAACAGATTGTGTCTGGCTCAGGTTAGCTGACATTTCAGATTCAAGATTCAACTGATTGTCATTTCTTTGTGAACTTGCGTACATAAAAAAAAAAAAAATCATAACAATGTAATGCTGTTCCTCCAAGCCTTCTGCAGGGGAACAGAAGAAAAAGACTAATAAATATAAAAAAAAATATTCCTATCTAAAAAAACACAGGTACTGTAACACAAAGTAGTGAAACAGGTTATGGAAACAGAGCTGATGGCAGCACCGCGTGTTCAAGTGCATTTAAGAGACAGTGTAGTTCAGTGAGAGTTCAGAGTTGACAGATCCACATCACATCATCAGCCCTTATGAAGGAGTCTTCAGATGACAACGACTGATGTCGTAGTCTAGCTGTCAGAAATCTCATTCAGCAGTTGGCTTTTATCTTTCACATGTGAAACTCCTGAATCGGTGAGTGAAGATTTTTGGTGCAGGCATGATGACGATGATCTGATCCATAAACCAACAGGTAGCATCACAAGGAGCATGACTGACAGGGTAGTCATCCAATAATGACAATGCCATTCCCAGTGGGTACTGATAACATGAATGACAGAAAGGAGTTGGTTACCGACTGAGAAGGTGGAGGTGTGCAGCCTGTCGCCTGCAGCTATTCATCTAACAGCTCCCTCTTGTTTCATTCAAGATTCAATTTATTGTCATTTCTTTGTGAACGTGCAAACATTAAAAAACAAAATGCCGTTCATCCTTGCACATAGCAGTACGACTGAATAAAAAGACACCAATAAATATAGCTAAAATGTTTCTATCTAAAAATGGTGACACAGGTAACATTGTAAAGAATAAGCAGCACAGTTTCTGTCGACAACTTCCAGGACTAATAGGAGGGTTAAAGGCCGGGCAGGTGGCAGCATGTTAGTGGGTGGGGGCACAGTCCATTCATGATCATGACTACCTGCTGGATCATTATTCCCACAGACTATTAAACTACTTCCCGGCATATTTTAAACTGATCCGCTGCCAACAAATGCTGAAAATGATCCGTTGTTTTGCTCTTTGGATACATTTTTGATGAAAAATGTGCTAAACTCACTAAACACATTGCATTTCCTGTCAACTTGTGTTTCACCAGTTAATGTGAAGTTGCAGCAGTAGGAAATGTTCTTTCACTAATGTTAGATTGGAGACCTAATTTGCCTGTTAAAAAGAATGAGAGCTTGAGTTTCTCCCAGCAGTTAGCGTGGGATGTTGCTGTTGGTGAGATAGGAGACGCTAGCAAAGCAGCACAGTGCAAAACATAAGCACAGCAGAAACATAACCAACAGGCTGGACCATCGTGATTCACCAATTATCTTTAAGTCTTACAGTAACTGCTGAAAATGGCGACAAAAATAAACGAGTTTGCCAATTTCACATTTCTCTACAACACAAGTGCCAGTTTTCTACCCAGAAGTGACCGTTGTTGTCATCAAAGTGATCATCATTTTTAATATTCGATAGACATTCGAGTCATCATGACTCAGGTTAAGTCAAGTCTCAAATAATTTGTTTTTAGTTGCAAATCAAATCAAAACAGTGACTCATCACAATGATTCTTCCACATCTCTGGTACAATGAAACGGTTTCTCTTTCAATCTTTTCCTGAAAGTATCACACCTGCGAAAAAATCACAACTCCAGCAACAGCAGTATAAATAGCTCGAGTTTTAACCCTTTAGTTGTTCAACGTCCCCATGCACCATCAAAGTGACTGAAGTTGTGCTAGAAAATCTCGACTGAGTTTCGAAACCTTCTTATCTCCATGTTTGTAAACCAGTTGAGACAGAAGTGGCAACCGGGGGATTGCCACTCATCAGAAGAGCTGAAATCTCTGGTAACATATGAGAGGCACACTTTCATCGGGTTGAGTGTTACATTTTTGGACACACTCTAATGTTGAGGCTCTCAGTAGATACATAAACACATTAATGTGGAATATGGGTTTTAAATTGAACTATGTTTTTATGCTCATCCCAGATGTTTTGTCTTCAGGTATCCGGGTGAGGTTTGGGTTCCACTGCTATAAAGCTGCATGGTTAGTTTAACTGGGCTGAAACAGAAAGAGTAAACCGTTTTTTCTTTGGCTTTCATGTTTTTTTCCTTTGCTTCAGCATTTTATAAAGTGTAGGTTCTTGTGCACGGAAAAGACCTTTATAGTTAAAAGGTCAAAGTCCACACCAAAAAAAGCTCCTCTCTCCCATAGAAATCACTGCTCCTGAAAAGCCTTGTCAGTTGTCTCGCCTTTAAAGGGATAGTTCGGGTCTTTTGATGTGGGGTTGTATGAGGTACTTATTCCTAGTCAGTGTACTACCTGCAGTAGATAACCATCAGCTCGACATATTTTAGTCACCTAAATTAAGTCCCACCTAGAAAATATATATCTCTTTAAGTGGACGCTATATTCTGAACATTTTTGGTGCTTTTCGTTGCCGTATCCAGCCGTATCCTTTGGCGCTACATTCAATCAACTCTACAACATCCTTATTCCTTATGTATTTTGGAATGATGTATTTGCTGATATATATTTTCAAGGTGAGACTTATTTTAGATGGCTAAAATATGTCTCGCTGCTGGTACGGTTTACAGCAGTACAATGCCCTGCTTTCTGTCTCCACACGGGGAGTCATCTACTGCAGGTAACACACTGACTAGGAATAAGTACCTCATACAACCTCACGTCAAAAGACCCGAACTATCCATTTAATTCTGTGACTTCTTGAATTGATTTAGCACAGCTGCTCTGTTGTTGTTAGCTGTGCTGGGTCAGGTTGACCAGTCAAAGGAGGCTGGTTATTCGGGAGGAGGGGGCCTCAAAGAGACAAGGGGCTAAAACACAGAGCGTCTCAGACAGAGGGAGGACACAATGCTGCAGCACTGGTCAACCTTTTCTAGAAACCTGCTCAAACAACAACTTCTACTGGAAGCATGTTGAAGAGGCATATTTATAAAATGATTGTAATTTTAATGATCGGAAATCTCTGCAGTGGGGGATAAAATCCTCAACAAGCCCTCTTCATAACCGGTTTTACTTAAGCGAGTGATATGCAAACTGCACAGTTCATAAATCACCGTAATGTAAGCAAGGGGAAAAAAGCGATGAAGAGCAAATAGTTTGGGCTTTCTGGACAGTGTTTTACAGTTAAGTGGATGTTGGATGGATGCCACAGGAATTATGTTTGCCCTGTATCATCTAAGTCAGGTCATCTTAGTTCAGGTCTGTGTGACGCTAAGCTCTGGGCTCATTTCAACATTAGTCCACTGGGCACTGGAGGGGCACTGGAGTGGATTATCACAGAGTGTGGACGTCTTTATATGAGGCAAGGTGGCGCTGGAGTCGTGTGTCCACAAACTGTATTTCAGTGTATACCCGAGGACTGTACATGGGAAGTGAATCACATTACTGGAGAGGTAAAAGTGAGGGCTTTGACGTCTTCTAGCTCATTCTTTTGGTTTAACGGCCCAACTCACTTTTAACACGAGCAGCAGGGGGTTCGCAAACCTCTCAGACTAACTCACTCTACTCTGCAGCTTTAGACATACACATTTAGCGACAAACTGGTGAACAACTATTGCCGTGTGATTGTTCAAGTTTTGTTCTGGGTATTTTATTTTAGTAGTTACTAAATCAACAACAAACTTAAAACTAGAGACCAATGTTGCAAATGTTGATCACACCAGCCCATCAACATATTCACCCTCTGACTCATGTGTACTCAGCAGTCATTATGCATTATTACAGGACTACTTAGTACTCATGGTTTGGACCACAACCATCTACAAACTCAGCCTTTATTTTTATTGCAACTTCACACCTGTAAAGTTTCGTTACTGCGAAATGTTGCACAATTGCGACACTATTGCGTTGACAAATGCCTGGCAAAGTACTCAGAACCACTTATGTGGTAGAACAGGTGTCTTCGGGACCCCAAATGCGGGCCAAGGGTGTATTAGTGGTTTGGGGTACACCCCTCCTTCCAGTCCCCTTGGTTGGACCAAGGCAATCTTTGATCCTTCATTTTGATCTCAGAGACACACCTCTTAAGTTTCGTTACTGCATCTTGCATGGTTGTGAAATCAATACCAGCTGCACTGGAGTGGACAAGAATGATTGGAACTGGGTTACACTGATCTGCAACCTATAACAAATGTAGGCCAGGGGCAATAGGTGGGGGGCCAATGACCCTTTCGTGCTTTCTACCCAATTACTTCCAGCACACTTGCTCTGACGATGGCCATCTTTGAAATCAGCTCTTCAGCTACACACCTGTAAAGTTTCGTGACTGTATCTTGCATGGTTGCGACACTATTGCACTGACAAAGCAGATAGAAATATAAACACCAGCCAAAGTACTCAAAACTACTTCTGTGCCACTTCCTACAAAATAAGGTGTCTCCAGGACCACATTTAACCATGATGACACGCACACAAAGACTCCCAAGGTGAAAACACTACCAGCGGACACTGCTGGTGATTATACCCGAGCCGACAACATCATCATCATCATTACTGGCTTGTTTTATGAAAGCTCAGACATCTGGGACTTTTTTTGGAGAAAAGACATCAAGGCTGCAATTTCAGTGAAAAGTTTAGTCTCTAATGTCACGTCAATAATTTTCTTGCTATAGTTTACTCCAACATTTCTATATATTTGAATTATATTCCATTTAAAATCATATACAACAGAGAAAGGCAGTAAATATTCCACATTTGTGAAGCTAGAATCAGGATGTTTGGCATTTTCGGTTCGCTTTCGATAAATAACTGATAATTAAATTATTAAAACTGTGGTTGATTACATTTCATTCAAGTAATTGCACTCCAAAACATAAAGTCAGAAATTAATTAAGTCTTGCATACAAAAATGTTGTCGTCGAGCATCAGACTCTTGAATCTTGTATTAGAGAGCTATTACAGCGGATGAACGCGAGTCGTTTCTTCCCCTGATGTAGTGAGTTTTACTAAAATGAACATTGTAAAAAACAACAATGAAGAAGGAGGCAATAAATTCAAGACAATAAATTTGTGCAGCATAGGAGTCATGAAGCTCTGATTTACTTCTTCTAATATCATAGTGAGAAAAAAAATAATGGGTTTCTACAGCATGGATATGAGCCTATAATATCGGGACAGTGGTAAAGATAATGTGTTTTATCTTTATATAATCTGACTGTTGCAGATACTCATTAGGCTCACATCACCAAGGCTAAAAAAACGTTATAATGAATGTCCATACAATAAATCAGTTGTATCAAGTCTCATAAATCATCCTGCCACCACCTGTGAAATTAACTGGGGGAATCATATAAACAATAATAATCTCATAGCAAATTCATTATAATGGATGTAATTCAGCATGTCTCTTACTGATTGGATTATGATAACAAATTGAGGTGCGATATTTGCATTTTTTAATATGATAGCTTACTACTGCTAACTGATTCCATACTATTAGACCTACAGATGCTATAAATAATGCAGGTTCAGTTTCTCGGCTGTTATTTTTCTATAGAGAGCAAGAAAAGACAAACAGCCGAAAAACAATGAAAAAGTGCAGGCATGCATGTATACTGTATACATTGTGATGGAGGGAGAGACTGTTGTGCTGAAATTGTGTTTCATAGTTTTGCCCTCCAGCATCATCAAGGAGGAAATATGCATGAATATGGAGAGCAGACCTGGAATGAGACTTACTAAAATGAAAAGAGAAAACGTGTTTCAAAATGTATGGCCTTGACTTATAGATGAAAGACAGCTTCTTGCAACTTATTACAGAGAATTTCTGTGCTTCTATATATGCAGAGGTGCATAACCTGGAGCTTTTATGCCAATGCTTTTATAGGCAAGATTGCACAAATGACTGGAGGAGATAAATGTTGTTGATGTGTTCATTCGGCCAGATTTATGAAGCTTCTTGCAGTTTGAAAGGAGCAGTTATGTGCAGGAGATTCGCCTCCTTGCCGCGGTACAGATTTGAGCAGCAATGTTAAAGGACATTTTTGGTGGGAAGATTAAAGTTTTATAGAAACCTCAGAAATGCAAAATAATAAAAACACGATTTTTCCTGCGTTGAGTAACAACACTGAGAGTCTACAGCTACTACGAGCTCTGTCCGGCTATACTTAGGTCGGGAAGTGATGTGAAATGCCCACCCATGGTGCAATGTGTTTTCACTGACCACTTAATTGATGACTCATGTACACCACACACAGCTGGTCCAGTGGAAATTGCACACACCCCCAGGTGAGGTTTATCATGTGTTTCGTTTTTCTGTCGCATTACACCCCACCTTCTCCCAGTCGGTCGCCCATAAATTCCTGAGTTTTAAATCATTGCAGTCAGCTTTTCATATGGTTTTCTTTACCGTTATTATAATGTTTTGTAATGTTCTGTGTGGCCTGTTGAGCTGAGGGTTCAGACAGGATTCTCTTTTAAATAAACAAAATATATTTCAAACGCAGCTTTCCAACAGAGGCAGCGATTATTATGACAGATATTCCAAATGCAGCGTGATTCACAATAAGTGGGAATGATCATTTTTGCAACACAATTTTCTTCTCACTGAAAAAAACTATTAAAATCACGACAATGTGACATTTGTTGGGATCTAAACCAAACCACACCAGTGTTTTCACATCTGGAGAACAAGATTTGTAAGCCAGGGTATCTCTGCAGCACTACAGTACTTTTTTATTCAGTTTGTTAAACATTTTACCTACATTTAAAAAAAAAAAAATGTTGCGCCTGTCTATATTGTGCTTTTAATAATATTGCAATCAAATATCGCTGCCTAAGTAGCCAGCATTTCTCATATCCTTTAGTTTACTTGATATCATATGGTGCTGTCAAGGTGTGATTTACAATGTTGAAATTAATTTTACACAAAAAAGTAATTAAGTCTGATGTTTTAAGTCTAATGGTTTTATTGGCTAACTTACAAATACACTGCATGAATCAATTAAGAAAGTCATCGCCGCATCAGAAAATATTGTGGATCCTGCATAAGAATCATGATGGAACAAAAATAAAATGAACTTAATCAATTACTCTGTGAAATCTGTCCAACAATATGCATATAAAATGAAATATATGAAATAAAATGTAATTGCATTTAATTCTTAACTAACACTCTGCCAAGATAAATCAGATGCCCATCCAAGATGTTTTCTCTGCCTAAGGGACTGACTGACTGACTAACATCAGCATGCTGACACCGGTCCCCCCAATGGTTTGAACCTAAATATATATATATATATATATATGTGTGTATATATATATATATATATATACACACATACATATATATATAATCTGTTGTTTTATTTATTTACTAAAAAATATTTAAAGTTGTAGGATTCCTAAATTTCATGTTTCATATTCATAGTCAATTAAGGGAACTTGAGATCCTCATACAATTTTGTATGTGTTTTGTAACAATACAGCAGAGCACTGTAGAATACAGTAAAATATGTGATGTGGTGGACCTTAGAGCACTAATGCACTGCAACATAGGAAGACAAGAAAATTTAAAAAAAAGAACAAACATAAATTAGACAAAACATGCGTAGCATTTAGCAACATTAAAACAGATTCAGCATTTCCACCTGAGTATCTTTTGATTTTTGTACAGGAGACACAATTAAAGGACCAGTGTGTAGGATTTAGTGGCATCTAGTGGTGAGGTTGCAACTGAAGAAGTGAACCACCCTTCCCCACCCCACCCCCCCCGCCCCGCCCCACCCCGCCCCCCCGGCCTCACCCTACCCTACAATGGCTGCAAAAAATGCAAAAACTACTACAGCTACTGTAGAAACATGGCGCTGCACCATGAAAGAGGACCTGCTCCCTCTATCAGCATACATAAGGCAAGGGTGGATATTTCACTTCATTGTTGGGGGGGCGGACAATAAACAGAAAACATTCTCAAGAGCAATTTCTGAAGGGGAGCCCCCCCGGAATATTTTAGGAACAAGCCAGGAAGTTTTCTCGCTACAAAACCAGGCGTTTTAACTGAGACCTCAGGACATCAGACATCATCGGACACAGCGGTGTTTGTGGCGACTGAAACAGGGAGCAATTTTAAGCCAAAACACTGTTTTTCTGCTTAAACCTAAAACTTTGTGACAAGAAAAAAATAGCACCTTTCTTTTAAAGTTTACTTTTGCAAAATATCTACTTACTATGGTCCACCAGCACCGCCAGCACCACGCTGAGACGCTCCACAGAGACAGGTGTGTGAGCTGCAGGTTGATTGGCAGTGGATCAAACCACTGTGAGGCATATGGAGGGGGGGAACTAATCTTTAGAAAACTTAAAAACACATCTTTCTGCATCTTTAATTAGCACAAGTGTTTTCATTACATAGTATTATATACTTTCAAATGACATGTTTTCACTGATAAAGGTTATTGAGGGGGACAAATCTCTCTTTTTCCCTGTGATGTCCGCCTATGGTATTAGGCTCAAACTAAATGACGAGTAGTTTCAGGTGCTTAAACATTAATGAAAACCTTGTATACGAGTGTATACAACATTTGTAGGTGACAGGGTTGTCAATAAAGTTGAACTTGACATTCACAGAGCTGTATTGAGGCAACTGCACCCTCTCTTATCACACATTTGCATGACAAAAGTTTGTTGACCGACTCCCGCTGCTTTTATTAGAAACATTTCTACAAAATAAACATTTCTTAGCATTTAATCAGTAAAAGATCATTTTCTCGGACATGTGTTGTATCCTTAGTGAATGTGTTTGAAGGTCATTATTCTGAATATATTTAGATTTCTTGTCTGAGCATCTGAACTGCACCTTTTGAGTTCTTCTCTGCACTCAGAGAGCATCTAGAGGGCAGTCAGTCACTGATTGCAGAATGAGCTGCTGCCTTAGTGAATCAGACACTGATTACGCGCAGATTGCAAGTGCAAATTGATTGAAATGTGCAGCGCAAATTGTGACTACACTTTGAGCACTTCAATCTAATCCAGACCAAAGAAACTAGAAGATATTTTGAAATCATGTTTTGTCCTGGAAAATGTAGAAAAACATAATGTTGGAGGTTGAAACTTCCTCCACAGACAATTTGAAAAGCTGCTGCTGAAATCCTCGAGAAGTTCTGCTCGTGTCATTTGACTGTGAAGGGTTTAGTTCAACATCAAAGTTAGGAAGTGGATTTTAGCAATACCAGTGGCAGATTAGGTGATCACCTGTTTTTTGAAGTGTTTACCAAAATAGACAGTAGTGGCATGTTGACTCAGGCGCTCTGTGTGTGTGTGTGTGTGTGTGTGTGTGTGTGTGTGTGTGTGTGTGTGATTGTGTTTGTGTGCTACCTCAGTGCTGTGTAGAAGCCAAACACACAGCCTCTCCAGTAATCAAGCCCCCTCTGTTTGAGTGCAGACAGCAGCCACCGTAATCTACCAAACTGTTTCATAACAGCGCCGACATGTGAAAACCTCACATGTCCTGAAAATAATTGGATTATATCGTATATGAATAATGATAATGAACTTAAAAAGCATTATTCAACACTTTGAGGGATGTGATTATTTGCCTTCTTTCCATAAATAAGACGAAAGGATAAATATCTGTCTTTATTTCTGTGCAGTAAGAACGGAGCTGGAGTCAGGACTCTGGTCACTGTGCTTAGCACAAAGACTCAGCAGGGGGAATGACATGGAAACAGTTAGTATCTGGTAATCCACTCTGCAGACAGATATGCTGCGGAGAAGTGCTGGGCGGATGGATAAACCTTTAAAAATTGCTCCAGAATGTACTGTATCTACCCTTACATTCACTTTTTAATTCAATTTTCTGTTAAACAAAACAATATGTTCTGTGAATAAGACTTCAAACTAGAGCCTGACCGATAATCAATGGAGCACTGATGCAGATAACAATCTCAGGATCTTACAATTTGGATATCCACATGTCGACTGATATGCACACGTTTTGGCAATGATCCCTAAAATGTGGTTGTGAGTGACAAAAATCTGTAATGGAGGCAGGATCTACTGTATTACAGCTTACAGTGCACTGAAACAATAAACTTCACTGGGAAAGTCATAATTATTAATTATCAGAAGCATCTTTTTCTGCGTTTTAATCTCTAAAGAGAAAGTTTTTATTTTGGCACATACCAGGCAACATATAGGTCAAGGAGTCATTTTACCACTAGCTGTCACAGATGACTCGCACTTCCTGAGTTAAACAAAGAGAGCCTATGAAAGAGACTGTGCAATCCATCGGTGTATACCCAAGCACAGACCTATACGATTCACACTGCCCTCTTACCAGCCCTGGGTTAAATGGGGGCTAACTCTGCTCTGAGGCCGGGCCAGCCAGCCCCAGGCTACAGTAGAGGTTAGTCCACTTCATAATATGTTAGGATTGCACCAGTGTGTCAGCCTGGGTCTAAGCGCAGTGTGAAAAGCACTAGTGTGTCTTTATTTTTTTTGCTCAACAACGATTCAACTAAACTTTTCTTCTTCTAAAGTTCAAAATCCAAAGCATAATAAATAAAAAAAGACTCCAGCCCAGTATAACACATTCCTGCAAATGTTTCACCATGAGAACCCAAAAATCGAACTGGTTTAAGCTCATATACTGGACTGGGCAAGAAAAACCGTGAATCTACCCAACCCTCATTAGGGCCCAGTTTGTATTTGATATATGCCTTTTCCACCCAAGTATGATCCACATTCTTACTCTGACCCTTGTATTTATATGTATAGGGTTTCTATTCACATGCAAACCACACTCAATCATTGTACATTGTTCTTTATATGTCTTTTGTATTCTGAAATCAAGACAATCTTCCCAGTTTTAGGCTTGGGCAATATCCAAACTTTTAATTCACGGTATCATCCTGCCCAAATTTTGCAACAGACAATATAATCGTTGCTCATTTGCTCGGTGAGTCCAGCTGAGCGAACTGCGCTGGATGATGGACGCTTTTTGTGTTATTGCCCTGTTAAGTTAACTACTGCTTATGGTAAAGGAAACATGCAGCATTTTCAAATCCCTTGGCTCGCCATTTTCTCCCACTTTAAGCCCAAAATATTATCAAATTGGTGAAGTGGCACTCTTCTTAGAAAACCTCCATGTCTGTATATTAAAGAGCTGCATGCATCAGGCCAATTAACCTCAGAGATACCATCTCGTGTTGCCTCTGCTACCATCGTGACAGCGGCATGTGCATTTTCTTTTCAAAATAAAAGCCTGAAGATGCCAAACAGCTGTTCCAAATATGATATTGTGAAAAATTAATGTTGCTATATTTAAAGCCTACCCAGAATCCCCTTGGAAACCTACCAGGATTTCTTTTGGAACTAGCTGAGCCGGCTTTAATTAAATAGTTTACATAATACGGATATACTCCCAGAAGACTGCACGAACCAAATTGTCAGTTTAGTCCTTGACAGAAGACAAAATCACATGCGGTCTACACCCACATGTCGACAGTGGGTGCATTTAAAAAACAGTCAGATGTGTGCACACAAACACAAACAGCACACATGGAGCCCTAACACTAAGCTGCGTGACACAAAGAAAGAAGAAGTGCACAGACTTCAAATCCAACTGAGTCAAATGGAATTGATTCAGCTCAGCGGGCAGTCTGTGTCAGCCGTGACTCAGTGTGCTTGCTCTCTTTTCAGCAGTGCCCCTCACACAGTCTGACTGGTGGCCGAGAGACACAGAGACACAGAGACAGAGAGAGAGAGAGAGAGAGAGAGTGCTTTGTCTTCATAACTGACGTAGTAAATAAAAGGTGGGTAAACTATGACCTTCAGTCACCGTGAGGCAATGCACCAAGATAAACATACATCAACTCTACCTTCATTTCCTCTTCTGCGGACTATTTATCGTTTGCTTTCTCTGAATTCATCTTCTAAATGTTAAAGTCATCCAGAAAAGCACGCTTTGGCTGAGCTCAGATGGCTTTACCTCCCACTACATTCCCGCTGTTTTGATGTATGAAAATATTTCCAGTGGAAAAGGCATCACAACAGTGCATTAGCAGTGGCATTACCCAACCACAGAGCAAGACAGGGTCATGTAAACTGAGATTACAAGAGCATTTGCTGCAGTACGATGTGGACCTGAAATGACTGTTCATGGTCATACACCGAGCAGAAATCACACCGTGTTCCTGCTTTTGTTTCTTAAACGAGTGTGTTATTTTACCAGTATCACACACTTCCCACTCAGAGCTGGCCGATGCAGCCACAGCTTCTGCCTCCAGATTTTCGGCGGCAGCCAGGCTGGAATTGGCAACCTTCAAGTCACAAGCTCCTGTCTCTAACTGCTGGCCAGCCATCCGTGCTGCTTCATGCTAATGTGCTTATGACGCCGATGGAAATACTCAGTAGAACTGACGGAGGAAGAGCACTGATGGTTTGTTTCACATGGAGAAAAAAAAAAACAGGCAGGCTGCTGCTCACACATCACAAAAGTTAAAAAGGTGTTCTCATTTACAATCTCATCCAGCAAACCATCAGCAGATGCAGCTAAAACTTCAGTTTGCTGACATGCAACAATGTCTTCCAATGACTCTCTCTCGAACTGCACTTCACCACCACCACCTTATCAGGCCTAAAAGACTATGGTACCACTTTCAAGTCACAGTCTATAGAGTGTTTATAAGTTTTCTTGATTAATGGATAATAAATAATTTACCAATGTTGTAGACAAAAGCTAGTACAGCATGTTCTCTCCCAACTTGTCAAATACAACAGCTTGGTCAGTGGCCTTGATGCTCTACTTACATCTAAAGTTAAATATGCAACGTCCAATTAGACTTTCAAAATAAAGCTTGCAGACAAACATTACACATACTATGACATATTACAACTTTTGGACTGTTTTTAACGTAATAAATGGTCCTGGTGTGGTTAGGGTGAGGCACCAAATCTCCTTGGTAATGTTTAGAAAGAGATCATGCTTTGGCTTAAAATAACTATGTGACATTTCTAACATCAGTCACATCACTCTTTATACTACTGCACTAGAGGGGTGTTCAAGAAGTGACGTTGCAGGAGTAACTGCTGCATCAAGCTTAAGATACAATATACAAAAACTATTCATTAAAGGAGAAGTTCGACATTTTAGGAAATACACTGTGGCAGTGGGGTGTGGTTGAGGCGCCGGCTGCTGGAGGAGAGGGAGGAGTGGCTCAGCCGGTGCTCAGACAGCTGGACAGAATCAGGTAATCAGTCAGCTATATAAGCATGCTTGTAACCTGGTTCTGGTCGCTTGCAGTAGGCTGGG
Source organism: Pagrus pagrus (assembly GCF_965226575.1). Taxonomy (NCBI): domain Eukaryota; kingdom Metazoa; phylum Chordata; class Actinopteri; order Spariformes; family Sparidae; genus Pagrus; species Pagrus pagrus. The sequence continues at coordinate 3,017,455 of NC_140190.1, read as the reverse complement.
TCCTGTGGGAGGACCGAAGCAGAGCCGCACAGCGACGACAAGACGCGGAAGCCCTCGGCCGAGAGAGACGGCTGTTTGTTTGTTATTAATTGTTTTTGTCCTCCTGGGCAATAAAAGCCGGTACACTTGCACCGTCGGCCTCTGTCTCCTCCTTCCTGCCCTCCCCAGTGAGCACTGAGGCTCACATACACTTACACTCATTTTTGCAGAGAGCTGGATGAGGATAATCCATCTTGAAACCACTCTCATGTCTGTCCAGCACAAAAACTAAATAAAAAGTGAAAGCGTAAATGTCTGCTTGTGGTTTCATGTGGTTTCAGTGCTGGACTTTTTCTGGGCACTGAAGCCTGAAAAAAAGGTGACTGTCCCGGACAGGAACCACAACCCCTGAAATACCACAATTTGTTTTTACACTTTTGTTTTTGTAAAGATTAAGCAAAAATAAAATTAAAAAATGCTATGCTAAGCTAAATGGAACGGTATATTGACTCTATTAATACAGCACTTTTTTCTAGTCTTGGCCACTCAAAGCACTTTACAACACAACCCGGCATTCACACATTCATACACACATTCACACACTGGTGGCGGAGACTTCTATGCAAGGTGCCACCTGCTCATCACGAGCGATAACCACTCGTACACACTCTCACACCAATGGAGGAGCCACTGTTACATTACCGCCATTGTTATTATCAGTAACAGTCAGGAATGGCGAGTGAAAGAGACATAACATACATAGAGACATAGAGTACATGTGCTGTTTGTCTCTAATGTATTAATAGAGATGGGGACGAAAGCGTTCATGTTTCCTGCTCCAGACACTTGGCAAAAGGATTATGAATTCATGAATCGTATATCTGGCAGAAATCGAGACCCTATGCTTATAAATGTTTTGCTTAGTTACTGTACTCAGCATACCTTCACTGTATTTGTCTTTGGTGTTGTTTGTTGTCTGGTTTTGTATTTTTCTGCAACTTTTCACTCATAAATGACCCGTTTACAACCTCAACAGTGATTAAATGGCAATTTGTTGTTGTTGTTGTTTTAAATAATAGTAGAGACAATTTTAGTTTGGTTTGGATTTAATCACTCAAAAACCTCTTATGTAGGTAACTTGTAACTTTCTTCTATCTGTTAAAAGTCATTAAATGTTTCTAGAAGCAACATTAGTCTTGATTAATACTAATTAATTGATTGATTGAAATACAAGACATCTGCCCCCCAGTTCAGGGGCGATGTAACAGCATATAGGGGCAACAGTGACAACACCTCATATAAATGTTCAAAAATATAGATATAGTTGAAACAATTTCATATCAATTAAGCAATTAATCCCAGTTTGTTTAGTATGAGACATCAGTTTGTACGTTGGCAGGCAGAGAGTGACGATCACAGACTGAGTGCATAATGAGTTTCATGATTCTGTATCGTCTGTGATCCGTTACACATGCCCCTTGTTTAAAATGTGTAATAATGACATAGCTTTAACCAGGTGTTGAATGTGAGTTTTAATACTACTGAGTTTCAGTACTTTAGGCCACTTTAGAAACCAAACATAACAGTTTAAAATATGCAGATTGTTATCCAGCACGGCGGTGTGTAAAGAAGATTTAGACAGCATGAGAAATTGGCTCTTGGCGAATTTAACTACTGGATTATGACAAAAAGCACATCATAAAAAGGGTATACATAGTTGTTCAAACTGAACACTAACACTTTTCTTGAGTTATCCAAAGAAAAGAAATCTATTTTGATGTTGTTACTGAGCCAGAAACCTGTTGAAGCTGTCAGTAACCCTATCCTTACCACTCATGACACTAACTACCCTTCTGGCTTGAAACAAAAAAAGCTTAACTTTGACAAATATATCAACTGTTAGACAACAGCAAGTTTATCAAAACTAGACAGAAGAACTTGGACTAGTGTGAGACAAAAGTGTTTCCTTTGGCAGGCAGAGAGGTATCACTGAGTTTCATGACTCTGGCTTGTTAGAGATTTAACAGTTGCTCCTTGTTAACGTCTCTCCTACTGACTGAGGCTGCACTGCAACTTCAATCCACAGCGCTTCGTGCAACTCACTGGGCCTTGATTGAATTATTTGGGTCATACTAGTTCATTCTGTAGAACAGGTCCAACAGAGCAGAGTTAACAGCGAAATATAAAGAGGGAGAGGGGGAAGACGCAGACACACACTGAGAGAGACATAAGCAGTCTGGTTGGGTTGTTCAGCACCACGGACAGCGCCGCAGTGCCAAACTGACTGCTGTTAAACGGGTTACTGACTGCACCTGGATCTGTGTGTTTGTTTGTTTTTTTTAAAAAATGACCAGAAACAGAGGTCCCCTCTTAGATAGTGGAGAAATGTAGTGCCCTGTTGGCAATAATGACGTGTATGTGTGTGCGTCTGTGCGCTTGTGCTGACGCGTCGGCGTGTGTCCGCGGATGACAGAGAAACAGAGACTCTCTGCACATCGACAGGGAGAGTAGAGTCACAGTTTTTGATGCAGATAGAGAACAGTCACGCACACACACACACATGCACGCATACACACATGCGCGCGCAACTGGTATTACCCAAAGGAAAACGCATGCCACACACCTGTGCTGTGAATCAATCTTCTTCCAGTGTCCACACTCGACTTAGAGGAATTAAAACCTTCCCATGTTGGAGTTGTGTGTCTTTAGTGCAAATCCACCGTTCCGTTAAAGACCACGTGAAGAAGACTGGATAAAAACAAACAGAAGAAGAAGAAGAAGCAGAGGCTGGCTTCTGTGTAACTATACTCCCCCGCGACAGCCGGTTACTCTCCGTCAAACAATCCCAGACACGTCGCTCTCCTCCGCCGTACAACTCGGGATAGTTCAGGGGGGCTGAAGGGATCAATGTAGAGCGGTTGCTGGAAACCCCCTCGTCCGTCCTCTCCGCAAACTTTCAACATCGATCATTCCTCCCTGCCTTCATGCACCGGGGCTCCCGTGAGCGGACTGTCAAACAGGACCAGAGGGGAAATCCGGGAGACGAAACCACCCGAGAGGTGCCGGGTTGCGCCCTGGCGGTGCACAGCGGTGCCTGCAGGCTCTTCAAGTCGTGTCCTCTGGACTCTGGGGCTCCGGACCAGCTCAATAATCCATGCTTCAAGTTTGTTACACACTTGTTCTTGGACAAGCTAACGGTCGGGTGAAAGGCAGGTTGTCACTCACTCATTTCAGCTGCAACTTGTTCAAGGTTTCTTTTTATTAATTCATAAAAAAAAAAACCATGGAAATACATACAGTGCTTGGACCAATGAACCAAAACCAAAACCAAATAAAATAATTTAGTTAAAAAATATATTTTTTTAAAAACTACAACTATTCTGTAATAAACTGTGTAAATATCTTTCAAAGGTCCAGTGTGTAGGATTTAGGCGGACAGTCAAAAGTGGAACAGACAAACCAAACTCTTCACAATATTTTCTCCTCTATACTTGGTCAGATGAGATTCAGTTGGTTGCATTCTGCAACCTCACCATTAGATGCCACTACATCCCACACACTGGTCCTTATAATTACTCATAATAATAATATTTTCTTTACTTATATAAACAGGTGACACATTTAAGGAAAATCAAATCAATTTTATTTATACAGCCCAAAATCATAATCACATTCAGTTCAATTCATAAATACTTTATTTGTCCCCGGGGGGCAATTAAAGGCACGTGGAGTAGCACACAGACACAAACAAATCAGCACATTAAGTACACAAGTCAGCACATTAGTTACACAAGTCAGATAGAATAAAAGACTAAATAAACTAAAAAAGATATTGCCTCAGTGGGCTTTACAATCAGTACAGTGAACGACATCCTCTGTCCTTAGAGTGAGGAAAACCCTGCCGTGTTGGGAAAAAAAACCTTTTAACAGGGGGGAAAAAGATGGAAGAAACCTCAGGGAGAGCCACAGAGCAGGGATCCCTCTCCCAGGACGGAGAGACACGCAGTATTAAAAACAGAATAAATGAGTGACTGAATAAAATGAGTTCAAATGCTTCCAATCTATGAGGGAACAAAACGTAACTGATAAAACTGCATGTGAATTAAAAAGTACAGGAGTAAAACGGATGTGAAATGAATAACTGAGTGTTAATTGTACATTGTTTGCCATTGCTGAAAGATAACTCTGGCGCCCCGGAGGCTGTTCAGTAATCCATCCGTGTCTGCAGCTCCAGGCAGTGCACATTTGTTAATCGTCTACCAGATTCTGACCTTCTGTTCGAGGGTGGCCACACCCGTTTAGTGATGTCACAGCAGGTTTCTGATGGAAAACATCTGCCATGACTCACTGATGAGGAAGTCAGATTAATTAAGACCAAACAGCACTCAAGTCTTACAGCAACACAAAGCATTTCCAGTAACTCACACAATACAACAAGAAAGCAAGATTAACACACATCTTTACCAAAGGATGAATTTTAGGTTTTTTTTCCAGACTTTTTCCAGATCAAGTTTGTTTGGCCCCGGTTCCTAAACCAAAACTCGATCATTTTAAATCGCTAATATGATGTGAATAGTATAACTGGGAGAATGTCACTTCTGTTACTGACACGAAGTGATCGGCTGATGGTTTTACTGGAGAAGACACATCACTCTGTTGTTGGAAGTCCACTTGCGATAGCATCCATCCATCCATCCAACAACCATCCATCCATCCACCAACCATCCATCCATCCACCAACCCACTCAGCAGGCTAAGCAGGGTATTCCAGAGCGATGGCCTTGGACTTAGAGGTGTTGACGATCATCCCAACTGCTTCAAACTCCGCTGCAAAACACCCCAGAGCGGACTGAAGAAGCCAGCAGAACCAGGTCATCTGCAAAAAGCAGAGACATATTTCTGAGGTTCCCAAACCGGACACTATCCTCACCCGACTGCGACTTGAGATCCTGTCCATGAATATCACAAACAGAACCGGGGATAAGGGACAAGCCTGGTGGAGTCCAACACCCACTGCAAACGTGGGTTCCAGCAGTTTAATGTTGTCCATTCATCAAGTTAAAATGTAAAAATGCAAAACTGATACCTGAATGTTTTGTGCACTGCTCCTTCCTGATAAGAACGAGAGAGACAAAAGACGCAACATGAGCAGCCTGCGGGGAACAAAACACAGTACAGTAAAGATGGAGCTTGATCAGATGTGTTTTAGCTGATAACACACATTTAAATATGCCCTGATTCCAATCTTAAGGATTGTCTCTTGATATCTCGATCTTTTGATATGTGATAACAGAAAACATCAGCCACATAACTCCAAACAGCTGATCCTGTGGACCGTCCACATAAGGCACAGTCACACATCAGCCAGTGAATCCTGCAGTTTGCTGATAGATTGACACTCTGTCAACTCTACTGTCGAGCAGCTGATATGCACAAAAACAAGGTGGGATGATGAATTTCATCCACAAATATTGTTGAATGGGTTTTTTTCCTTTACTTTCATGCCAGCAAATCAGACTGAAATGAGAAATGGTAGAAGATGATTCAGATTTTTCAGTCCAGTTGGCACACAACACTACCTAACTTCCTCCGAGACACATTTCTTTTTTCAAGTTTACTTTCAATAGGATCTCCTTCAGTATTTTGTGATACGTGGTTCATTTTTATAAAATGACAGCTACATCACTTTGAGGCACTTTAAAGCAGGTCAAGGTGATTTGCTGATGGATTTTCTCTTTTCTAAATACTTGGATACAGTCTTAACACTTGTTTCTTTGTATGTATGGAAGGAATCATGTTTACGGATATTGATTTGAAACAAAACTTCACGGACCCAAAAAGAAACAAATGGATTAATTAATTGAAGGTTAATCTGCCTGCTAGCTGGACAGTATGGCAAAGACAGCAGACAACACAAGGAGCCAGAAGTGGGAAAACTCAATGAAGAGTCCCAATATTAGTACAGTATGCAATTAAATCAGCTTTTAAATTTCTCTGAGGATTTAACGTTTTCATGTAAATATGAGAAAATCTCAGTCTGAATGAAAGTTGATGTGATTAATGTGCTGCTTTGTTTCTGTTCATTTCTGTGACCCCGAGTTTGATCTATGGGGGAAGGGTGAGAGGTGCATTGCATTGCCATACTGTCCACACAAACAATAAATAAAGTTGCCATGAGGCCTTGTTAATTCTGACTGTGGTCCCTCAGAAGAAAAGGTGGAACAAGCATGATTTTGTAATTAGAAATGCTCCTTGTGGTTCCTCTCATAACCATGACGATGACCTTTTCCTATTCTTAACCAAGTACCTTTTCTACCAAGCAAATATTTAGGTGTTTAGTTCTGACTGCATGTTGTGCGTTGCTGCCACCGTGTTTTTTGATACAAACATGAAAAGTGCTAACAATAGACATTTTTAAATCCCACACATAGCTGCTGTCAAGGTTCATAGTTAATTTATGTGTCATTTTACATTACAGGGTTATACAATGCACTGAACAAGAAGAAAAAAAATCAATAGTGGAGTGTTCAGGGTGAGCTCAGGAGTCTCGCAGCCTGAGGAAAGAAGCTGCTCTGTAGTCTGGTGGTACTACAGTGGATACTTATGTACACAGACATACAGACAGGCTGGGGTGGGTGTTGTCTTTTAGGCTATGTTCAGACTCACAGCTCATATATATATCTATATATATATATATATATAGATATATATAATCATATCCAGAATGTGTGTCCTGATTGATTTTAGGAAGTCTTGACAAGAAAACAATGCAATTTTTGCAAAAATCGTCCCCAAACCACACATGGAGGTGATTTGAAAAGCAGTCCAATCAGATATCTACAGATGTGTCTCAGTCCAGATTTAAAAGTGTCCTTTGCGCAATGAGACACAACAATGATGCCATGTCCTATGGGAGACAACACAGAGAACAACAGTCCGTGGGCTGTCATGCTGAAATAAATTGTCTGCTCCACAACTTGACAGCCTGATCTGCATTTGTCAGGGTCAGGGACTGATGCTTACATCATTACTATATCAACCTATGCAGATATGATGGTGACGTCTGGAAACAAAAATCCAATCTGACCACTTGTAAATAAGCATGCAGAGACTCCATTTCTCAGATCTGATTTGAGAAACAAATCAGTATCATTCACATCTTCATTACAGACTAAATGACTGAATAAACTCAACAACTTAGTTGTCCTTGTCGCAGCCAGAGGACTGTCTGTTTCCACTTCAAGTGAAAAATAAAGATACTTCAATGGAAAGTTAGGTCAGGTAACTACTTTCATAGGGGATTTTCACATCGAAAAAGTCCTTACTAAGTCTGTTGATAAGTGCGTTCAAAGCGGCACTAATCAATACTTTTATATTATACAGTGACTGAAGGTTTGCATACATGAAATATTTACTTGCTTACTTGCTCAACAACCGTGACTGCATTTTCCCCTTAGTTCAGTTCATCAGACAGTTCATGCACTTTGCTAGAACTGCCAGGTTGCGACCGATTTTGTTTTGCTAATAGCATGTTACCAGACATACAAACACATACACACACTCACACAAACTGAAACCTTATTCTCAAACAACAAGATGCTGAAATGGTTTTGGTGTCCCAGATTTGAAAACTTCCGACAGGCACATTGTAATGCTCCGCTGTAGAGAGCATGCAGACAGACCTTTAGAAGCGCAGAGTTGATGTTCTTAAATGTGTTTTCCTTTTTCTGCCAGGAAATGGGGTGGAGGATAATGGTGGGGAAAAGCTTGAAACGGAGTATAGAATTGAAAAAAAAAGGATGTTCTCACCTTTGCTGGGCCGCAGCCTGAAAGCAAATGCACTTCTTGATAGCAGAGGATCATTTTCGTCTCCACAACTCACACCTAATCTGATCAATAGTACGTAAAGAGAATAGGAATCAGATTTGCGCTCAAACGAGGTAAATTTACAAGAAGGTTTTTTCAAAATCCAGTGAAAGCATGATTTCCTCTTTCAAACAGACAAGAGAACATTTCAGGGAACTGGACCTGAAGCGTTAAAAGCCCTGATTCATGGCATTTCTAGAGTGGTCTGACACTGCGATTGACCTGTTGAGTAGCACGGATTACAGCCATTAGGAGACACCGATCAAATAAAGTCATCAGGGGAAGAACAATGTTAGCAGATTATACTTTCAGCAGTACAATCAATCTAAATTGGATTGTAGAATTTTATACATTTTCCAAGTACGCAGTGCCTGCTGTGTCTATCTTTGGTACAGACGTTAAAAGTAGAAGTGAAATATGAAACATTTCTGCAATAAAATGTTTAAAAGTGACCAGACCTTTGTTACAAATTTTGTTGAGTTGTGTGAATGACACAAAACGTGTCATCAGTAAAACTTTAAAACATTATCTCGTCGGTGAACATTTGTGCCTGACTGTCACACACACTTTTATCAGCAATGGTGGTTGTTAAATGTTGTCTTGATCACTAATGAAGCGAACTTTCACCTTGCGAAAACAACCGGATCACTTTACAGAATACATTAGCTGTAAGAAAATGACCAACAGCATGCACTGTGTGAGTGTGTTTCTCTGCATGTTTGAATTCAAGTCAACCTCTCACTAAACTCAGCACTCACCAGACACTCCAGTTTCTCTCTTGTTTTTTTCTGCTATCCTCTCTGATGTTACCTTCATGAAATAAAGTACCCATTCCCTTCAGCTCCAGTCTGCAGTCAACATTAAAGTACATAAACACCTCCACAAATTGCCGCTGCAGTCAGGTTGATAGACAGGAGTGAAGATAATTCCATGTTTTAGTGTAATCCCGAAAGTTAAAAAGTCATATCTCTGCTCTCCATCTAAATCTGTCAGTAATAAGAGCAGAAGCTAACTCCGGTAGGTTATTCCTCCAGAAGGTCTGGCTGCCCACGGCTTTCTCCTCCAGAGCAGGCCAGCTCCCCTTGCTGCAACGCTTCATATTGCCAAAGCTGCTGCAAGTGTTGTCATTGTTTTAGCTACCTTCTTGGCTGTTTTGCAGTTAGCAATCCGTTCCGTCCTCTCTATGTCGCCACATAAACGTGCAGCAGTTATTACCAGCAGCAAACAGGAGGACCCTGCTCTCTACATGTTCATGAGCGAACAGGACCACCTCTTTATGGAGTTCATTGTCCTGATTGGATAAGCAGGAGGACGACAGACATGGGATAGTGACCAAACACTCAATAACAGTTATAACAGTTGGAATATAGAGCTATTTAACACATATTTTGATAAAAAAAAAAAAAATATGACTTACAGCAGTCTGAATCCACAGCTCTATAAAGTCATTAGGTTATCATGCAGTATGGCCCAATAAATGCTAGGCATGTACAACTTATGTGTTGAAAAATGAAAATAAGTGATGACTATGTGAACAAGATTGGTATGCCTACCCAGACTTATCCAACCAAAGCTTCTCTGTATTTCTGTAGGGGTGTGCATATATTGCAGACGAGAGGTCTGAGTGAAGTTTGATATTGAGCTGCTTTTTGCCTCCACCTGTCTTTATTGACCAAACTGCTGTCTGCTTTCCAACAGGTTGTTTCCTTGGACATTAAATGTGAAGGAGGCCCCTCCAGGCTCTATAATAAACAATGCGAAAGTCTTCTTAGTCTCGTCCTTGATGAGATACTTAAAGGGGTTGTTTCATCTAAGCAGAACAAGTGGAGCATAAATAGAAATCAATGATGTGCTTGCGAACTCAACCTGACAGGTATCTGATAGACCAAACAGCGCTGTTGTTACTACAAAACCTCTTGAATATGAAGCTTTCAATAAATATGATATAAAAATATATACAGCATTTTCACCTTCAAAATATCAGCACAATGACAGCGAAAAGAGCTGTGATTGACTTTACTATAGTGTCTCTTTTTCAATATGTACTTGATGAGTTTTTATGTTTCATGAATGAAGAAACTGACAAAGTACATTCAACTGTGCCACAGGGATAGTGATGATTAGATTAAACTTTTAACTAGAAAGACAAAAAGCAGCTGAGTGCAGAGTATATACTGTAGATCAAGATGATATATAAATAGAGACATCATACACACATACAAAATATAATACTTGAGTAAAAGTACTGTCTGATATTATATGTACATAAGTGTCAAAAGTACAAGTGAAAGGAAGTTATACAGTATGTATATTTCAGGTATGTATTGCATGTACTGTAAACTTTAGGTTGATTGATTATCAGATCAAAGCAGAATCAGTGTGCTCGAATGCAGCATGAAATAACTTATAACTAAAGTTATCAATTAAATGTAAAAAGTACATTTGCCTCCAAAATAAAGTGGAAATATGAAATGGAAGAAAATCGAAATACTTCAGTAAAGTACAAATACTTAAAAAATTGTACTTAAGTACAGTCACATTCCATCATCAATAGTAAGTCATTAAATTCAGAATGGACAGCTGGAGGTACAATGTGATTATAGTGACCGATTCATGACTGAAACACAGGTGAACAGAAAAAAAGGAGGGAATGGCTGAATATAAATGTCAAAGCTTCGTCGCTCTTGCAGACTCGTGGACTTCGCGGGGGTTTGTTGGTTGGAAATCTGTGAGTGCTGACGGCAGGAAGGGGAATAGCAATTTTTCAGCGGAGCAGTAGAAAGCTTTCTGAAACACAAACTGGCATGAGATGTACACAGCGGAGGACAGAAAGGCTCTGCAATGGGTGGCTAAGACCGCCCAGAACATCATTGCTACCAATTTACTGAGCATCAGTAATATCTGAAAGGTCAAGTGCCTGCTTCTTTCCTTAGCCTGTGAGAATCTTCATCTCCACCCCATCCTCCACACTCTACCATACACAAGTAACTCTCACTGTCATCAGCTGATTTTCATTTATGCTAGTTGCTGTGCAGGGGATATACTATAATAACTGCATTGTAAAATGTATTGTTTCTCCCTGCATGCATCATTGCAATAACCGGCATAAAACTGCATTTCTTAAATTGTTTGCAATACTTTCTACTCATTGGTTGATTTTCTCCAAAGACAGGACTGGAAAAAGAAGTGGTAAATGCTAAATAGTGTGATGCACAAAACAAATGCAAAGGGCACTGATCCAACAGCAATCCAGCACGTTTGTGTTTGTCCTGAAATAACAGTGTGTACTACATGTATTAAGGAAAAAAATGATTTTCAATAACTTGTTAGAGATGCAAATGAAGAGGACATCATTTAATTATGTTCAACACAAGTAAAAACAAAACATTTATCCAATAGTTTTTAATTATAGCTGCTCCTCAGCATTAGAGAAAAACAAGCCATTCAATTTACCATTAAATTGACCGTCTTGTCTGACATTGCAAAGTCATAATTTGCTCTATAATTCACATGCAAACTGCTCTGCAATCAGGCAAACTCACATGTCAAACAAGCCGGCACGCACAAACAAATTCAATAACTATGGGGAGAGGTGTAGGCTGAATTGATAGGCTCAATTAATCAATGCCTGTCACCGGAACGATGCAGTCATTTCTTTGTGTAACTTTGTCTGTTAATTGGCTGTACCAGCTCACAGAAGATCATATTTATGCTTTGGGGGGTGGAGAGGTGGTACAGGGGATATGCGGTGAGGTGCCATAAACACTTTACTGCCCCGGGACAGAAGTTGCCATTGATCTTTGTGATGAGCACAAGAGATGAGAGCAATTAAAGGGCATGGAATGCTTGGCAGCCTATAAATATAAGCCCTAAATACACCTGCAAAGCCATATGCATATAGAATAAAATGCATATTGTCTTGGTAACCTTATCTCCTTTTATTGCAGATGACAGCTAACAACCTCCCCGTCTATAAATAATTAAAAATCCCTGCAAGACAAGACAAACTACCGGTATTAAGGTATTGTAAAATGCCAAAATCATATGTTCTCAATGATTTGGTTTGACAGAGGACTTTTGGAGGACAAGGAAAAACTGGACCAACATCTTGTAGCTGCAGCTTCTTACAGGCTACAGCTACAGAACAAACTCTAACCTGTTAACTAACTAATGCCCTTATGAAGTCATTTTCACCATTATTTGCTTTATACCTTTAAAGGTCTTGTGTGTAAGATCTATTGGCAGAAATCTAATATGGGATACTCATAATTATGAATGGCCCTTTATATCTACAGAGGGAGCGGGCCATCTTAGCTGAGTTACACCACCATGTTTCTACATTTATGCAGCCCTTATTGTTTCGACCCCAGGCCAGTATAGGATGCCCGGCTTTTAATTGAAGGAGTTTTCTATCTGGGGAACACTGAATCAAGATTTTCTGCTTCCTTTTTTCAACTGTTACAGCATCATGTTGCAACAGATTAAGATGCCATATGAACTTTACTGAAGTTCTCAACATTTGAATACTATAATTACCGGCTTTCATTTGAAATTAAGAATAGGTTAAAAGGTTCTGTTTAGCTAAATCACACATTTTCAAGCTTACCCCCGGGGTTTAGAGGATTGTTCCTCAAGTGAAATACGATATTTGTCTTGCTCAAATGACTGAATTTAAAATTTAAACCAGGACCCTGTCTTTCCAGGCACAAACTCCCTTACTTTTGATGATGCACAGACATGTCAGTCAACATTTTTCCTTCCAAAATCCCAAATTTCACTCAGTTCCATTGTGTGCACTTATTTTGAAGATTCAACCTTGTAGAAACAATGTTAAGTTTGGTGATTTGGTTTAAAATAGTTATATATCAATTACTTACAGCGGCTACAACATAATAAAAGTTACAGTTCTGCACCAAAACATGTGGTAGTTTCCCCTGTAGTCCTTTTTCCCTGTCATGTGTACAGGACTCTACATTTCTGCTTGTCTGCTTGAAATCTCAGGCAAACAAGTTGTGCAGTTGTCTGATGGAGCAAGTGAAATCAAATAAATGTGATGTCTAGTTTAACATTATCTAAAAATGGCCAACGTAATGTCTGCAAAACTGAAGCTAAGCTTTTCTAGCTGAGCTGCGTCAAGGAGTCTGTCTCACCATCATCAATCAACGAACAGGACTGATGAGAAAAAGCAACATATGTAAAATATCTCTGGAATTAAGTAAGAAAAGAGTCTTACGTTTCTTTTATCTGTATCATCATTGTGAATTATTTTGGCCACGATTATCGTGGCCAAAATAATTCACAATGATGATACCAATAACAATAATATCGAATATAACGGTAATCTCGCTTGTCTCGAGTGTCTCACTCTTGTTTGTCAACTCCTCCAACATAACTGTGCTTGGCGGTAGTAAATGCACTGGTAGTAAGGTGCATTACATGCATTACACTGTGACGAAACTGAAATTATTTAAGAGGTGCTGGGTTATTTACACAATATTACCATATGTGTATCATAACATGAAATCCACATTTATTTTTTAATGATCGCGTTTAGCGTCATAATATACTGTATTGCAACACAACTTGTTGAGCTGTTCCAGTGTGATCCAGAAGCTCAGTAATCCAACCTTGAACTGCGCTGTCTTTCCGGAGACTTTGTAAAATAGATTCATAATGATTTTCCTTCTTCCTCTTTGCAAAGCAATGATGTTAGTTTGATTATAATGGCAAAAGAATGGCTTTGTGGCTCTGGGGCCGTGCAGTTGTATGTTGACTTTAATGTGGTTGAATGTCAGACCACACAAGCCTGAGCCTGGTCCAATTCTTGTGTGTCCTGGATGTAACATGATTTACCATCCTAGTAATTACAGTCTCTCAGGGGAGTCTATCTCACACACACACACACACACACACACACACACACTCACTCACACACACAAAGAAAAAGTTCAGGACTTAGCTATCCATAACCCTGACATTGCCGCAGTGGCATAGCCCTCTCAGACCAGTCTTGTTTTTCCCCTCTTTACTCACTCACACGCACATACACACACACACGCACACGCACGCACACACACACACACACACACACACACACACACACACACCGTGTTTGCCTTTATGCTTGCTTGTTACTTGTTCTTGCTCATAGTGTAGCAGTATTTGGTAGTTAGGCGACAGATGTTGAGAGTTAATTATTGATCAGTATTGCGTTTTCTTAACAAACTCTGTTATGCTGTCAACAAGACAAGACACAACAGCTGGTTGTGACTAGGGCTGTAACGATTCATCGAGTTACTCGAGTTACTCGATTACAAAAATTGGTCGAGGCAAAAACTCTGCCTCGAAGCGTCGTTTAATGCCTATGACGCGCAGGGATCTTGAATGTTCCACACGGACCGTTGTTAATACTACTGCGTAAAGTGCCGTACACGGACACGGAGAGCCCTCTCCGTCGCCGGAGAGCCTGACGGAGAGCCTCTCCGTACTTTCCGGGCGCGGAGTGTCCGTCACTCCGTCGAGGGGAAACGGAGACGGCAAGGGCTGTGATTGGTCCTCTAAACTCACGTCCTCACGCTGGTTCTCCAGCAGCCCGGGGGGGATTGCATTGCGTATCCGCCACCACGACGGAGAACTGCGAAGGCTCGAGATGACATGCCAGAGCAGAATCAGTTTGTGCGCGTTTAAAAAACGTAGATATGATTTCTGCTTTACAGACAGTTGAGACCGACGTGACATGTTCTCCCTCTCTCTCTGTCTGTCTGTAAGTGTGTGTGCACGTGTGTTTGTTTACGTCGGTCCTTCGTAAAACAGAGCGGAGGAGAATTGTAGATGCGCGACGATGAAGAAATTATTAATTAAATGAACACGGTCTGGACCGGTTCTATAGGAAAAGTGACCTTAAATGACTTCTGTTGTGATTTGGTGCTGTGTATAACATAAAATTATATATAACACAGCATGCGTGCACACACATAGGTTGCTAGGTTACCATAGCAAATAGGCCTATCCCAGAGATTATATATAATTTGTTAGTAGGTGGTTAGAAGGTGCAATCCCTTTTTGTAATGTTGTATAAGACAACACTAAGGCAAAATGGCCGTTACTATTTAAGTTTGTATTGATTCATAGTGTTACATGTTATACATGTTTCACAGTAAGTTGAAACTGTATTGTTATTTAATTGTTTGCACTAAATGGGTAAATTGCAATACAGTTTTGGAGCCAAATGTTGGAGTTGTAAGAAATACCTCTGTTTTTAAAAAAAATAAAAGCCAAATGGTTGATCATTTTACAGCCACATAATTTTCGTCATGCATTATTTGTTTTGGTTGTTTAAAAATGCAAAAAATATGTATATACGATTAATCGATTAATCGATCGATAAAGTGCTAGATTAATCGATTCCAAAAAGAATCGATAGCTACAGCCCTAGTTGTGACAGTCAGTCTTCTTCGTTCATCTCTTAATGTCAATTATTTTCCCAACTCTTGGTATTTGTTGAACTTCTTTTTCAGACTGCATCCATTGTCTGCTCAATGATCCCAGATCCCAGGGTGGTGCTCTGTGATTATTATTTATAACTTAAAGCTGCTGTAAGCGTCTGTCATCAGTTCAGCTAACTTCCTGTCTGTTCTGCAGTTAGTGATCCCCTCCATCCTCTACGTCGCCACATGAACGTGCAGCAGTCATTAACAGACATATCAGCAAACAGCAGGATCCTGCTTTCTGCATGTTCACGAGCAGACAGGACCGTCTCTTTATGGACTTCTCTGTCCTGATTGGATAAAGTGGGCAGGGATGTTGAACAGGGATTGTTTAATGGATAATGCCCCAATTTAAAGAGTAACCCAATGCTGACTTATTATCACTCTGCTGCATCTAGGCAAGTAAAAGCTATTGGAAAGGACAGACGGGGAGAAGTTGGCATTCAAAACAGTGTAAAAAAACATAAGTCACATAAAAAAAATACCTGGTTGCGTGCAGAGGGTACATGACAGTGACCAAGTAAACTTCACTATCCTTTTAGTCTGTTCACACACTGAGCATCAGGACTGTCTCACTCTGGCTCGATGTATTATCACCACCAGTGTAATCCATCCCTGTCATAACTGTAAAACATTAACATAAAAGTGATACGTTACTTCTGTTATCTTAGACTATCCAAAATTCAACATCTTAGTCAAAGTCAAGCAGTCGGCTGTGGTGAGAAACATTCAGACTGATAAAAAGTGATTGCTTCCTAAGAAAGAGAATCTTGAAGAATAAAGGCAATCAGATAAGATGGTGGCTAAAACTTTAGAGCAAATATACATAATGTTGAATGAAAACTGCGATTTTATTTCATTCAAAATGAAACCTTTTCAAAAGCATACATTTTTTGTTTATCTTAACATTTTTTATATGATACAGAAGAAATTGTCTTGATTTTTAAGCTTATTCAGAGCAGCTTCAATAGTTTCTTAAAAAGTTTGTTTTAAACAAGTATGAACCTGAAAAGGGTTGTGTTATGTAATGACTGTACTCCCCACCGCAATCAAGCTGCAATCAGTTGTATTTATTCAATTTGACAAAGTATGAGTGACTTGTGAGGAATAATATGTAATCAGTCCTCCACAGTGGTAGGCCAGCAGCAACAAAGAGAACGGAAAAATCCACAAATCCTCTTCAGCAACTTTCTAGTGACCAGAAGAAGCTGAGGCTGCAGCAATGAGATATGTATACCTAGTCAGTATATCTCTACCAGGAGACCTGGCAGCTGGATCTTAATCATAGGGACATGGAGGTGGTCCTCCATTTATACTCCAGATACCTAGATCTTCATCATAGTTGAGATAAAGGAATCCTTCATCAGATGACCTAGAAGCTGGTACATCTTCATGGAAGTCTTTGGCTTGAAATTTATCAGAAGACCAGGCAGCAGGATCTTCATCATAGGAGTAAGTGTCTGAAACTCCATCAATAGACCTGATGGCTGTCAGGTGGGACATTGTGACGAAAGGGGTGTTGCAGAGGTTCTTTGTTCCCCGTCAAGATGCAGCAGCTGTTTCATGAGGTCCACAAAAGCCCTCCTGTCCTCAAATTCAGCAGTTACGTCAGTTGATCCAGCCCTTACCTCAGATGATTAACTGTAATTAACTGGTACTTATTGAGTCTTTACTTGAACAACAGAGTGTTCCTACATTAACCGGGTCGTCCAGAGAGCTGGGCAGGTCAATGACGCTGTCCTGCTCTACTGGCTCCATGTTGTTGGTAACTGTATATTCTTCTGGTGTCTGAAAGAACAAAATATGTATGGGAAACTTTTAACAGTTCAAATAAAATGATTAAATCAACTCAAACAAAGAACGTGGATACTATACCATCAGCCTCCATGTTGCACCATCAGCAGGTGCCTCCTCGCTGAAAGGGCACTGGGTATATTTCCCAGCACGGAGCAGGTGGTTCTCCAGCTGACCTAGAACCTCAACCATGCACTTCATCTGCAGACAAGATCACAAAACAGAATCACATCAGTTGACATTCTGAATAAAGTCCCCACTATGTTGCAGACATTCGCCTGAGGCAGCTGACCTACCATCTGATAGTCACAGTCGACAGAGAAGAGGTTTTCAGCGAGGCAGAGGAAGGCCAGGACACAGCCGACTCCCCACACATCAATAGCTTCAGTGAAGGGTAAGCAGAGGGCATTGCTTCACCAAAGTCAATTAATTTAAACCCTCAAAGGTTGGTCCTGCTTGTTGACACACACAATGTGTCTGGATCGCGTTTATAGAAAGTGGTTTCCAGTCCCGTTCTTGGAGCAGATCATAGAGACAGCCGTCCAGCATCACGAATGCTAAACAGGTCTGTCTCATATGCTCAAAGCCACCACGTTAGTGCGGTCTGGATTCAGGACTCTGATGACGTCTAACATGGACACCTGGTGAGAAAACAGGACTCAGGGAGTTGCTGAAGGAAGCGCTGGCTTTCGCCCAGGCAGCAGTTACTAAAAGAGAGCATCCACCCATCATCCCGAAAGGAACAACTACCTGTCTCTTACTAACCCACACATACCCACAGTCGCACACTCTTACAAACATTCATGCACATCACCTGCTAAGCTGGTAGCATGGCTACCTCATCTGACACATTGCCGTGAGGTTAACACAAACTTCACAGACACATTCATAACCATCGTCTTGTTCAAAGTCTCTCTGTGACCAGGCCATGGGGTGACATGTCAATGGCCACCATTTTGAACTCTCTCACAACGTGATCTCAACAGGATCCTGTCTGCCATATTGCCCCTTGTACCTTACAGACACAAACACACACACACACACGCACACACACACACACACACACACACACACACACACACACACACACACACACACACACACACACACACACACACACACACACACACACACACACACACACACACACACACACACACACACCAAACCGCTGATTGCCGCCCATATGCATCAGAACTTAAGCCAACAGAGACTAACACTTTAAATTTTATAAAGAAGCCATTGCAACGTGTCCCCACATTACACACCGGGGCAGTATAAGCTGCATTACAAGCAATATATTCAAGGGATTTTATCACGCACACCTTCCTCACCCGCCTCTCGTTTAATTTGAAATGTAACGGCGTCATTTGGGAGCAGAATATACTGAGGGTTCAAAGTGTGGCTTTAAAATATTTCCAGAGCATCTCTTCATCCTCACACACACATTTACACACAGATCACCGCTCTGGGTCTCTGGAGTGTGGCCCTAAAACATTTCCTCATCCCTTTTTTACTTTCCTCTGCACTCTATTAATCTAGCCAGCAGATACTTATCCCAGGCACTGATTTACCTGCAGATAAATCTGATGCCATATGGATTGGATTAAGCGTTGGCATACAGTTAAGTTTATAGTGCTGGTTTATGATGGAAGCCGAGGGGTCGGTGCCTGGGTTTGGATTAACACTCTAACTCTCTCTCACTTTCTGTCACTCTGTCATTCTCTCTCTCCGTACAGGAGATTATATCAGGAGTAAGATTACAGTCAATCAATTTTGTTCTCAGTGCGATGGGCCTGTAAATTATAATCACAGGCTCAGATTTACCAGGACTGATTTTCATACGGATAAAATGTGACCTACATTTCAACACATAGCAAGACACAGAAATACATACTTGGCATTTGAGGCCTCACTGTTTCATATAAAGGGCATTGTATACATTTGTGCACTGTATTTAAATTATGGTGGCATATGAAAAATAAGGATGCCACATGATAAAATATCAAGTTGCATTTTATTTTTAATATTGAGAGTGTATTTTGTATTGATCTTTTTGACGTTTACACTCACTTGATTCTGTCTGATTGAGGCCTAACAGTTTACTTAAATGACAATGTGCAAACAAAGTGTCAATGTGAAAGAAGTTGTTCATAGTGATAAGCCCTGCGAGAATTATCACCTGAGCTTACGGTTGGTGGAAAATGTATTGTTAGGCCTAATCAGCCTATTATTGTATTAAAATTAATTGTATTTTCTTAAAAGTCAGTGTGAACACAGTGTTAACCAGACTCTTAAGTAAAATAGTTCATTTCAAGTTCATCTACCTGTTGGTAATACAACAGTTGACAAACAAAAACAAACAAAGTGACTCCTCTTTCCTCTAGTAGACCAGCTTTAGTTGAGTTCGGCTGGTGCTCTGCTGTCGGCTCCCGGGATGGCCAGCCTGGGAGCCGAGCAGTGTGATGGCGGGTGGATTTTATATTGTAGAACAGGTGAACATTTACAGACTTTTTGGCTGTTTGCCAACGGTTGGCAAGCTAACTGATGACAACACTCAGGATAGACTTGGCCTCTTCCACTTATGAGATGTGCACATTTTCTAAATGCATTATTTTTTTCTGCGGCCCGGAGAGGACACTTTACAAGGCCGTGGGTGGCCCGCAGGCTGTCAGCTGACAATCACGTCCTGTATGACAGATAGAGTTGATGACCAGCTGGCAAACATTGTGGAGCATTTAGCAGCTAATAACTTAATATTTTGCCCAGGAGCTGGTGGAGACAAAAAACAAGTTCACTATGTCAACCTAAAACTAAAAACGTAATATTACAAACTCAAAATAAAAATAATGTGTTATTTTGTTGTTGTTTTTTTGTTTTTTGTTGCAGTAATGCCAAATTACTTAACACACTATGATATTTTGTTATTCACAAAACAGTCCAGTCAATAACATAACAGTAGCAGACACTGCTACAGGATGACCACATCACCAACAGTACCAGCAACAGTTGGCCACAGTGGCTTGTTTGGTCATCGATTCATTTTATGACCCAGATTTTAATTGACTTGTAAGTTTCAAAGCCCAGTTCCTGTTTGCTGTGTCTATGTAAAACGCCAGGGAAGACGTGAGACCCCTCTAAGCCAATTTGTTTGTGTTGTTAATCAGTAACGGGCCGATGCTTTTAATTAATATCACACTCCCTTCTTGGAAATTAATTTTTTTGTTATTAACAATCTCTTCATCCTCTTCCTCTTCCTCAGTCTTTTGTCTCACATTCCTGTTTTTCTGCTTCTGCTTGCTGAACATCTACATCCAACAAATCTACCAGACCTACAGGCCAAGAGACCTCTGATATTATAATATTCTGCACAGCTGTGCTTTCTCTCAGTTAAGACAGAATATATAAAACAAAAAGGGCAAAAGTGATGTGAAGTATCTTCCATCAAAACTGCAGACCATAATTAGCTCAGCTGTTCACTAAAACCGGCCAGTTTTTTTTTTGTATAAACACACACAGGCATTGGTTTAATGTGATGGATTTCAAACAGGCCATCCTTCAGAAGCCAGAAAAAGCCGCCCACACGGCAATCTATATCGACCGTTAGCAATGATATGGGAAGGAACTGATAATTAAACAAATAAATATTCTCATAAAGGATCCGAGTTGACTTTTAGGGAAATAAGAGCCTCCAGTAACAGCGCATCTCATCGATTTAACCCAGTAAACACACCACAGCACACAAGTACTCACCTGAGACCAGTGCTGCTGCCACTATGCCAAATACTTTCCACAAAAAAAGAAAAATGAATGATGGGATATAACTTTCATATTCCCTCTGAAAATAAATAAATATAAATACATCTTTAGATTGACTGAATCAGTAGCTTTTATCAGTGCATCTCTCCTCACTGGTGACTGAGCACACGGCTGTCATCGCAGCCATAGCAAAAGCCACAGAAACAATCGTAATGCGATAACTATAAATAACAGGTACCTGAGCTATGACAACGTATTAACAGTGCTTGTGTTGGCTGGTTCTGTACTGAACTGAGTAAAAAAATCCTACTGAGTTGAAGTCAGAATCAGCACTAAGCCTTGCACTAATATGAACAGTGATGCATTCACTATATATTTTGTTATCTGTGTTGTAAAGCCCCTTCACAGCCTCAAATGGGCACCACAGGTCCACAGTATCACAGGAACACAATGCCATTCATGTCAAACAGGTATAAATAAATTCCCACCAAAGATCCATGAGCATAAGACATATTAGAGGCGTTGTATCAGAAAAGGTGGAACATTGTCCAAGGTCCACTGAGCAAATAAGAAAACAAGACAGACATTTTTAGATTGTAGAGCTAAAATAAAAAGTAATAATGAACAGGTTTTGCAGCCAGTACTTTGGTTTTATAACCTGCATATTAAAGGATAACTACCGTTTTTTACAACCTGGACCTTATTTCTAGCATAAAATACGATGCTTTACTCACCCAGATAACTTTGGTGTCATTTGGCGTCGTTCGGACGAAATTAGATCCAGTGTAGCGCCGGTATATCCATATAATGTGAGTGATCTGGGCACCGAAGCGCAGCCTCTATGAGCATTATCTGCCACGAAACTAGTTCATTTCACCAATATTTTGTTACGATACGCTCGTGCTATTCCCCTCTGAGTCCGGGCTTGTCTGTTATCAACATCCGACCCCGGATCGTAATCGTATGCGTATCGTAACAAAATATTGGTGAAATGAACTAGTTTCATGGCAGATAATGCGTTATATAGAGGCTGTGTTTCAGTGCCCCGTCACTCGCACTATATGGATATAGAGGCGCTACACTGGATCTAATTTCGTCCGAACGACTTCAAATGACACCAAAGTTATCTGGGTGAGTAAATGATAATATTTTATGCTAGAAATAAGGTCCAGGTTGTAAAAAACGGTAGTTATCCTTTAATGTTTTGATGAGAGATGCCCTAAGTCAATCATAGGGATCAGTATCAGGGCAGATACAGGCTTAATTTAAAGGTGTGGACTAAATTAAAACAAATCAAATGTTGAGCCTTTCTGTGTTTTGCTTTGTGAACCTCAGACAGTTACAGTATGTTTGCAGCGTTGATTTCCTTCGTGACAGCTGGAAGCCTATAGAGTGACTGAGTGTGTAAAAAAAATATGTTGCCACTAAATACCCAGATTTGCTAAACTCTGACCCTTATCTAGTTTTTATCTAATCAACGTGTCATGTGTAAATGTGTCAAATCAGACTGGATATCGGCAAATGATTCAGATCAGTATCAGGGCCATTTCCACCAGCAGCAGGCAGCTGTTTTTCTGTAAAAAACCCAAAAATAAAACTAAAAAAAACCTTCATACTGCCTGTCCGGCGCCAAACTCACAAAGTCAGTCACTAGTTTTTAACTGTTATGGTACATTTAGTAGCAAAGGAGAGTGAACTTATATTACAGGAGATGGTGGAGGCCAAAACAGAGCTACAGTCAAAATATTTGATTAAAGGGGCATTATGTAGTTTAAGAAATGCAAACTCAGAATTTTACAATATTAATGCGGTAATAATACCAACTCAGAAGTATTAATTTTTTACAACCGAGTTAACAAGCTGTTCTCAGAGGAAAACAAGGTCCCCAGAGCACCAAGGGTGAAATTGCGTTGTCCTTTAAGGTCAGTTTGTTTATTCAGTTTATTCAGTCATGAAAACAAAGAGAGTTTGTTTATTTACTTTGTTGAGGCAGAAAAAAAATCAGTCAATGAAAATTTCTTCCCCAAAACAACATATTACCCCTTTAATATCCATAGAAAAGAGAGAAATCTGACTCTGAATGGATGCTTATGTTGCTCTGAGCCTATTGGATGTGTACCTTTATACCCAACACATCAGCCAAATCAACTTTAAAGTGGATATAATATGTCAGTGTTGTCTTTGAACACTACTGCACTGCCCACAATCGGAAAGAAGAAAAGATCAGTTATTGCAGTTTTAAAATCTGCATCTTAAAAACACACACACACACACACACACACACACACACACACACACACACACACACACACTATGCACCAACCAGGATGAAGCCTATCACTGAGTTCCCTGCGGCAGGATTTCTCTACAAGCACCGTCTAAGCTGGGGTTTAAGCTATGTTTGGTCACTGAAAAACACAGAAAATGTAAATGCAAACAGGTTCAGTTCAAGTGTAATTACATGGAAGCTGAGGTGAGTGCGGTTACATGTCGGTGCTGCAGCAGCGGTTTAACAGCTGCTAGAGTTTTATGCAAGGTTCCTCTAATTTAGACGGAGAAAACACCCACTCAGTGACACTAAATTGTCTTAGTGGCTGAGGAGATTAAGTTGTTACTTTCAGAGAGCAGTGAGTACTGATGTAAGCTTTATCCTCGCATTTTTTGTTACGTGGCAGAGTAGAGGAGATGATGAAGTACAGTGAAGGTTTAACAGAGGGTTAGAAACAGGTTGCTGTTTGATCTTTTACTTCACTAAACAGTTTCACAACAAGTTTATAATATCAGTCCCTCGTTCCATGTCTTCACCCGTACAGCGTGATGTCCATTTTATAAATTATGGTCCAATTTAGAGTAAGTACGATAGTCGCAAGCACGATATGTCCTCGGGCTCTCAGTAGTATCCAGTCAGGACATCCTCCCCAGCTCCACCCTCTTGTCCAAATGTGGCCACTTCTGGATCCATACAACTTAACCACAATGCATGAACCCTATCACAAGACCATGAGCGGAGTAATCTGCAAGAAGGACAGTAAAAATGAACTGTGGGCCTAGTGACCAATATTTTACTTAGGGCCCATGTCCACATAGCATTTTTTTCCCAGGCAGAAAAGCACTGCGGTGCACTCAGGAGGGGGATGAGGCGTTGAAGCGTTGAGAGAAAAAAATGGCATGTTGGATTTGATTGACAGCTGTTAATGCTATGGCAGCAGAGGGCTGACCATAGTGGATAACAAGCTTACAATGCGTAAGCCCAACACTCACCAGCAATGTACGGACAATCTGCTACCACTAAATGGACTTTTCTGTCTCTGTTATTAGAGAGTCCATTTGATAAAGTTCAGGATAGACAGGCACAGCCTGAAAAAGCTTCTCCTCCATTGTCTAGATTACCATGGAGACAGGTGACGAGTCCCGACCGATCTACTCTATGACTGGTTGCCTGACAAAGAGCAACGGTGACGCCCCCAGCGGCTTTCTGAAATGTTGACTTGGACTTTCAACTTGAAGCTGACCCCGATCTCCTCCTCATGAGAACATTGTAGCTCTTTATTCTGACGTCCTCCTTTGCTGTTGTAATTATTACTGTGGCCACCAGATGTCGCCTTCGAACAATAAACATGAATATGGGTTGTAATAAGCTGCTTTCACAGTCAATGGAAACTGCTAAATAATAAGAAACAATAAGAGATGAAATACTAGAGGAAAAACAGACACCAGAGAGGGAGAGAGACCAGAGGAGAAAAACAGCCTGCATTCATTAACACACAGCAAATACAGTTTCCCAGCTTGATACACATCACGATCTGCACTACATGCCTCCAGCATGTCACATGAAAGGAACCCAAGGCCACAGAACAAGGCAGGAGCAAGAGAGAGGCAGCCACATCCCAGCAGGTGTGTTAAATACAACTGAGCAGAGCAGCCAGACTGAGCACGGCAAGGCCACCAGGCAGTGGAACGCTTTCGGAAACTCTCTAGGCCTCTGGGATCTGCAGCCATTATCCTGTCACCCAAAACGCAGCTCACTGCCTGCTCAAAAGGTCTCGCAGTTTGTTTTTTTACAGATGAAATAAGTTATATTGGGCTGCAATTTGCACAACAAAGCATTAAAGCATTATAGCAAAAGTTTTCAGAATCCCCTCGAACAAAATCGACATCAATGATATCAGCTTTCTTTCTTTAGGATCATTTTAAGAGTTTGCTTACATTAA
Source organism: Pagrus pagrus (assembly GCF_965226575.1). Classification (NCBI taxonomy): domain Eukaryota; kingdom Metazoa; phylum Chordata; class Actinopteri; order Spariformes; family Sparidae; genus Pagrus; species Pagrus pagrus. Next base: position 2,992,359 of record NC_140190.1, on the reverse strand, counting down.
AGTTACGTACTGTTCCTTTCTTGTTTTTTCTTCCAGTTAGTTATATGCGTTCTTCATCAGCAGTAAGTTTTATAAAGTCACCCCAAAACACAACTTCTGTTTAGGGTCTTTTTACCCGCGATTCAGTTGTGTTAACAACAGGTGAGCCACGTGTGGAGGAAGCTCGTTAATTATGTAGCCGATCAAAAACCAACATGCACTGAACGACATCGCAACAAACAGGTGCACCTGGAGGTTTGTACAGAAACACAGCATGAGTAGGCCGACATTAAATAAGAGAGGTCGCATCACAATCAGTGTGATTACAGGTGGGACGTAGTAACAGAGTGTCTCTCTCTCTGCAGAGCATGTGTGACTGACATTGGGGAAGAGCGAGGGGTTTGTTTGTCACCTAGTTAACTGGCCGCGGATGGCATCGTCCCCTGGATGGATCAAAAAAATTTAATTATAAAACGCTAACATCGGTGGCCAAATATACTTGAGCGGTCGTTAATATACATGACATTACATTATATATAGTTATAGCAGTCAAAGCATTATAGCACAGTGTATGGTGACTTTTGTTTAGACTCTGTAACAGACTTAAAATATAGTGATGTACTCCTTGAAATACAAAATAGTCAAGAAAGGGACAAATTACTTTTTAAAAACTACAGTACATAAAAAACAACAGTAAGTGAAATTGGTTACATCCAGCTCAGCAAGGCAACATCCTGTTGTTGAGAGAAATCACTCACACTGGCTGTCCAGAAAAATGGAAAAAGAAAGGGAAAGTCCCTTCAGCCTGTTGCTATAGTTTCCATGATTTCACCGATTAAGTGTGCCGCCTTCTCCTTATACAGTAAGTGCGGTCTGTGTGCGAGCTAGATTGCCATCGACTGTAGTCTTTGCGGTGTATTCAGGTGCAGCTTTTTTGGCTGGGTCACAGGCGACATGACGTGATGCAACAGTCAGTCTGGGCCCCAAGGTCATTGTTGTATTTATTGGTTTGTTGCACTTCCTTGAAGGAGCCAAAAGAATTAAATATTGCAATCACATCACTGTTCGTAAGCCTGTGACATTAAGGCCCTCCTACCACCCGTCTTTGGTTTAGTCGCGGATTGTTTTGAGCTGTTTTATTCAGTGTCCAACTCTTTTCATGAGGTTGCATCATAACTGTATCTGTGTCTTTTTGTGGTTTACACCAAATACCATATTTCACAACAGGGCTCATAATTAATGGTGCTTCAGTTACCAATGGAGGGAAACCCACTGCTAAAAAAAGATTCATTCAGTGACGCTGGTGGCTCAGTAACTCCAGGTTCAGCTTCGAGGTTCAGTGTTGAAGATTAGTGGGTTCATGTACCGAACACCTCTGGCTCCATATGATGACAAAATAAACAGTTTGGAGCAAACGTTCCTTCAGTTTGCAGTGGGCCTATTTGAGCAACTGTATTAAAATGTTACTGTAAGCTGAATCCCAAGCCAAGCTTATAATTGAAAGCACCAACTTGGCAGCAACACATTAAAGTTTGTGCAAAATACCAATCAAAAGCATGGAAGACAGTGTGAGAGGCAACATGCCAGCGGATTTCTAGAAATTGGTTTCACAATGTAAAAGCATGGTTGTTTTTCTCTTGTGCCCTCCCTTCTCTCGCTCTCTCTCTCTCCCACTCCATCTTATCTTTGACTCTCATCCTTCTGATGAGTGACATATGGATTGCACATGGATCTGTGCTTCTCATTACCGCTGATGGAGCGATAGGCGAAAAGAAATGGAGTGAAAATAAAAGGCCTTCAGCTCTCCAAAGTGCTACTTTTTTTCCCCCCTGTAACGTCAAGTATACTACTTAACAATAACAACAGCACTCTCTTGGCAATGAGGACTCTGTTTTTTTCTCTGGTTATATTCCTCTCACTCTCTCCCACTTTTCCAGAGTGACTAAAACCTCGACAGTCTCGGCTATGCTGACAAATCCTGCTTGTTAAAACACTACTGATTAATTCTCACTTATTACAAAACAAGAGAGGTGGTAGCAGAGATAGAGAAAGATATTCACAGCTGTTTCTTCATATCTTTGATTTAAATTAGAATTTATTACATGTCACTGCTTATAGGTAGCCTTAACCACAGGCAAGTAATCGTGTTGTGAGTATTGTGTGTTATTGTGGGTTGCTACTGCGACAGTAAAATTCCCCTTGTGGATTAATAAAGTAATCTATCCGTCCATCCATCCATCCATCCATCCATCCATCCATCCATCCATCCATCTATATATATACATAATACCTGCCAAAACGTATGCCTAGGAACCTGTTCATGATGACATAAATCATTATATACTAGGACAATAGTGTCTTAATGATGTGAGAAAGGTAGGATAAGGATTTTGAGGAAATGTTCATGAAATGCTTTTGTTAAATGGTGTCTCCCCAGGTACTTATTAGCCTTGAACCCCTGATCCTCCCCACGCTGCTGATTGTGACTCAGTTCCAGCACACTCAGCTGTGCTCTGGCACTAGAGGACCAAATGTAAGCCAGCTCTCGCTCGTATATGGCTGCTAGTTTTGGATAAGATGTGGGGGTGCAGACTTGGACCAATTTGGAACTGAAAATTGTTGGCAGTTAGCACCATCTGGGCCAGAGAATCGGATACGTGTACTTAGGCTAATTTGGTGTGGTAGGAAAGTAAAAAAAAAAAAAGTGGGATTGATTAAGAGGAACAGCTCGTCCAAAAAGCGAAAATTCAGTCATTATCTACTGTCCCCATGCCAACGAAAAGTCAGGTGAAGTTTCACAGTGCACAAAACATTTCTGGATCGTCACAGTAAATAATAATAATAATAATGCTGTAAATATAATGATCTACTTGGGACTGGGGCTTCCAGAGACTTGGATACACACAAGGAGAGGAGAATGTTGCAAAGCTGTTTTGCTGTGAAGCTCCAGAAATGTTTTGTGGACTCGATGGACAGCGAGTAGATAATGTCTAGACTGAAATTTTTGTGTTAAGTTTTCCTTTAACTTGTCATGTTGAGAACCTTATAGGCTGTAGAAAATTGATTTATATGGCTCTAGAGGAGCTTTTGAGGATAATGATGAGATAACCCCTGATAATGTCATCACAGTTATCTCAATTTGAGCATGAAAGCTACAAATGATGTGGATTTTGTGAGAATTTATTGGAGTTTCCCAAAGCTGAAAAGTGGGATCTGCTGTTCAGGCATCCCCAGTTCAAGAAGTGAACTCCTGCTTATTTACAACACGGACAATGTGAGATCACAGTTGAAGTACTTCCACAGCTTGGATGAACGGTCACTCCTGGTTTTATCATCAGAACAGAAGATGTTTTATTGTTTGACCACAGACTCCGGTTGCAGGGAAGTAAAATGGATGAACTGGAACTGTGTTGTGTAATGACAAATAAATCAAACTGGACCTCATGCAGCTGTTGCATTAGAAAATATCTGGCCCAACAATAACACCTCAGTATTTTGAATTAATTTATGCTCTAATTATCTCTCTAATTATGAGCAATGGGGCCCAGAGTTTGTGGGTATAGCAGTAATTGGAGCTATCTGCCTTGCCAAACTGACTGAATAAACATGGTACCTTGGTATTATCTTTACTTTCATGAGAATTTCTTCAAATTCTGAGGTTAAATTATTAAAGGTCCCATATTATGAAAAACACGTTTTCTCTGGTCTCTACATATATAAACTGGTCCTCCCTGAGCCCACCAACTCCCAGAATGAGGAAAGCAAACCAGTCCTGCATCATCTCTGCAGCCCACCCACTGGTAACACGAGGCTCCTACAGGCTGTTCAGATTTAGGCCGAAAACACTCCCCCTCTCCCCGGAGATATCCGAGAGGTGAAGGTCGGTGTGTCCAGCGGTAAGATAGCAGTGTTTCGCAATGTCGTCGCTCAGAGCTAGACACGCACATTGCTCTGTTGTTGGTTGTAAAAATCAACATAAGTGCCTTTTTTCTGTCCCAGCTACAGAAGAACAGAAGAGACAGTGGTTGCGTTTCATTTTTAACGACAACGTGCCGGCTCCGGTTCCTGTGAGTCTGTTTGTGTGTGCTAACCACTTCACATCGGACTGCTTCAGTAACGAGGGTCAGTACAAAGCTGGCTTTGCCTCGACACTGACCCTCTAAAAGGATCAGTCCCAACCATACGGGACCAGCAACTGCACCCGAGCCACAGGTAAGTGTCGCAGCGTGTTGATAGTATTTACAGTCAGCTTGAAATCAGCTAACTAGTTAGCTCCGCTTCGGTCCGCTATGCAACGACGTTTGAAGCGAGTTTAATGTTAATAATATTACGAGGGAGCTTGGTTGTCGCAGTGAAAAGTCTGGAAACATGTGCAGACTGGAGACAGAGACTATGTGAACAGTGTCCAAGAGTTTGGAGACAAACACAGCTTTCGCTAGCTGTTTTTAGATGTTACCTGTTGCAGGTCAGTGGGGGATGGGAGCCGGGTGGTTGTGTTGGGGAGTCCTGCTGCAGTATTTCTTCAGGAGCCTCTCCTTCTGGGTCCGATTCTGGGTCAAACTGGTGTGGTTGAACGACAGCATCTCCGCGAGCCATAGTGATACATCCACCGTAAACATTAGCGCATGCTACCGTTAGCGTGAGCGGCATCCTCTCCCTGAGAGGCGCGTGTAGCAGGACGGAGCTCATTAGCATTAAAGGTGCAGGCACAGAAACAGCTGCTCTCAGTAGAGCCACTTTCAGACTGCTGAAGTTCAGGACCAGGATGGGTTTGGGGCAATACATTTTGAATACAGTGTTGTTGGACCTCTGACAGCTGTGTGAAATTGATGAAAAACAGTATAATATGGGACCTTTTAAAGCTGGTGGCATGAAAATAAACCAAAAGACTGTTAAATTAAAGCTGAGGCATTTTTGCCATGTGGCACCAAGCTTTGCATACGACTCACAGCAAAGCTAACATAGCCTGAACCAGAGACAATAAAATGGCAAAATTGTGCTACTGACCAAACCTCTGTCAAAAAACCTGGCTGCTGTGATAGCGGTGTAAACACTAACACTCTCTGTGGTGTCCAAAGCAGAGTCAGCTAGGAGAGCTAACTTTTAGCTACAGTAGGCAGCAGTTACAGGTTGCTTTCAGGAAACTCTGTAAATCACAGAGTGCCACTAGAGGACAGCAGAGGGACAAGCCAGTAAGCATTTTCTCCATAAAATATGATCCAGTTTTCCACCCAAATCACTGATAGTTGGTGCTTTTTGAGATGTAGAGCTGCAAAGTGTTGAAGCTACCTGCTCACTGAAGTGACATAGTGCAGAAATGAGTGACGGGGGAGGAGTGGCTGAGACAGAGACACCATTCACCTTCTTGCCATCAAAGGGTTGTGAAGTTGTTATTTTACAGGTAAGATAGTTGCATAATATTGCTTTGACTTTACAGCTATCCTGAGAATAGTTTTAAAAAAGATGCACCCATGTTGACTTTGGGGAGTGCAGGATGCAGCTCCGTGTGAGGGACCTAAGACAAACAGTTCTGTGGCCATTTTTTTTTCTGTTGTCCCCAACTCGAAGGTCAATATTGTATTTCTGAGGGCCCCGTCTCATCACAACCCTGGCATGGGTCTTGCAACCCAGGCATAACGCCAAACCATTTCAGCTACCTGGGTTAATAGTAAAACCTCATCTTAATTCAAGTCCTAAACCAATGCTGCCTCTCGAGGACGTAATTTGTAAAATATGTCACCGTGTCTAGGTCTGAGAAAATAAATTGATAGGGAAAAACACTAAAACACTAACACTAACTCTCTTCAGAGCTAAGGCCACCTAGCCCGCGGCTAACAACAAGAGGGAAGCAGAATCTATGAAACAAATATAAACAGCTATTTATATGCAACAGAGAAAACAACAGGCGAGCTCTGACAAAGAGCTGCGAGAAAGCTTCCGCCTACCACCATCATCCACTGCACCGCCACAAAACCTCTCCTCCCTCTCTCTCCATTCCTCCATTGTGCTGCGAGTTCAACTTCTTTGACTCCTCATCGTCTGCTTTCTCCCACCCGCCTCCGCACTTTCTTATTCTCTCCTTCATTCCTCGTCTCTCTTTTCCTGCCTGCTATGATGGCAGCCGGGCTTCCTGTGGCTTGTGCTGCTAAATACAGCTTTCAGTCAGTAACACACACACACACACACACACACACACACACACATTCCTACATGCACACCAACACGATCCGATTCTCTCCAGTTTCTGTGAATTATGATGCATCAAATTGGAAAGTTTGAGTCGATTCAATTAGAAAAAAGTGTCCTCACCACTCACCATCTGCCTCTAAGGAATTTTGTTCAACGCACAGCAATAGAAACAATTTTGTTGAATAAGTAGTAACAAAATATTGTCCATTAAATATTCATCTTTACGTGCAACCCTCTCATTTTCCCCTTGATACTGTACGTTACTAATTATATTCATCGACATCCACACTTTTTTGACACCGTGTTTCTCGTGTTCGAAATCTTCATTGAAGCTGCAATTATGTTAACACGATCAAGTAAAATGAGAGAAAAATGGGGGTAAATACATAATTAAATCACTTGACATATGCTGGAAATATTAACCATCTTCGGATGCCTCTTTGTGACTCCTTTTCTCTGTCTCTCCCTCTTTTTCTGTCTCTCTCTTTCTCTTGTGTGGGCGGACTATTGTCTGGAAAAGGGCTGTCACTCAGTCGTCCAAAGAAAGACAGCAGACACACTCTCACAATCTCACATACACACCATCACACACGCACACATACACACATGCGCGCGCGCGCACATAACCTCAACGGCAAAGACAAATATTGCTATTTCCAAGTAACTGCCACTCAGGGAAGCATATATCACCACCAAAAGCACTAGAAGATGATTCATACTCAACAGCAGGCTTTTAGGCTCAACATTAGCCATTGTCCTCCAACCATAGCCATATCTGACAGCGGAAGGGGAAAAAAGACAATTTACCAACAATGACATATTTATCTATGCATTTTATGCACTGGGAGCTCACACTTAGGGAACAATGATAATGGCTCAGTGATAAACTGAAGTGAGGAGTGGATGAAAGAACAAAAGGTAAGTGAGAAGGGTGATTGCTGGAAGGAGATTTGTACAGGTGAATGTGTAGAAACACTGCAGCTCAGCTGACACCATGTTTTTACCCCCAACTCATCAAACACGGCAGCTTTGGCACATGTGAGACCTCTGGGGTCAAGTTGGTAACGTTTTTAGTGAACACTATTGCAAGGAAAGCATTAGATATTGCTAAAGGAAACCATGATTTTCAATGGAGAATTACATTGTGTTATATAAGTCTACATAACTGATGTTTATGAGCATTTGAAAAAGACTCCATTTAAACTTTCTTTCAAAGAAGCTATGAATCCCTCCTCTTTCCCATCACCTTCACCTGTCCCATCCAGCCGCCAAAAGAGCAGACAGTGTGATGCTTTCGCCTCGCCTTACCTCAGTCTCAATCAGCCATGCATCCTTTTATCCTCACACTCCTGTGGGCCAAGGCTACCCTCAGAGAGCTTGCTCAACATCTGTCGCCAAGCTGCTGTCGAGGTGTACAGTTTCTGTGGCTGCCTGCGTGGGCCTCATTATGCTGTGTCCTGTATAAACAGGCAGCTGCTGCCGTCCCACCTGGCCATCTCCACTCTGTTTCTATTACAGAGGCTGTTAGGCCATTAAAGATTAGTGGAGCACACTGGAGTTCACAGTAAATAACAGAGTGGCAGAGACATGCAAATATGAACTTGGATTTCTGCCATTAACCTAAAGAACCCTGCCTGTCTAAATGCAGTACATAGAGTACGCCGTCTTTATTACATTTATGCATTTGGACAATTCTTTCCCTTCGACTGTCTTCTCTTGGACATGCCTGAGCTTACAGACGGACAGGATTTTTTAGCGTGGAGAGCACTTCATGCCGTGTCCACTCAAGAGGCTTCTGCTCAGACAGTGGAGGTATTCCTTGGGGGGCTTGGCAATCTTGTCGAAACCATTCTAAGACTCATTTGGGATTAAGTTATTTTATGTGGCAGGCATTTGTCTGTGGAGAATTTAAATGTTTTCAAGGAGAAATCTGTTAAAAATGGCTTTGTCGTTCCAGAATGGACCTCGCACAAATCTTTCACCTATATGTGTCACAAAATAATCAATGCACATCAGAATAGTGATTGTTGTTTGAATTGATTTATGGTTTCCAAAAATGGCCGGATGTCTGAGAAACTATTATGTTGATGGAACAAAGAGGATAGAACCGTGCTGCGAGGACATGGGACCGGGTGGGACCATTCAAGTGGAGTTTATCTTCAAGCATTTAGGGTAATTTTAGATGAAAAATGTTTGCCGAGAGTTACCTCTTTCATGTCTGCACAATACACAAACCATCAAAGAACAACAGTCTTTTGATGTCTTTGTTTGATGAATGACATCAAAGTCAGTTAGCCAGCAGCCAGTTAGCTTAGCTAAGCACAAAGACTAGAAACAGAGGGGAACAGGTAGCTTGGCTCCGAAGCGAACAAAATCCTGCTACCAGCACTTCTAATTAAGATGTATATCTCGTTTGTTTAATCTGTCATGATCACAGGTAGTAATTTGTCATTTTGACTGATTGCCAAACAAAGAAGGTCTTATCTAATATGAGCTTGCCAGTGGGCAGGCCCCAGAGAGAGAAGAGATAAGATTGTTTGAGAGTTGTGTGCTGAACAACTTTTTGATGAGACCGTGATGGACAATGTATGGAAGCCTTTATGAATACAATGAATTATTTTTGCTTTAGTTTCTGTCTGTGTCTATTAATGTAAATGATGTGAAACCAATGTTAAGCTCCAATGGTTGGACCAGAGTGGATTTGAGCTTGCTGGGCCCATTAACATGGCAAGTATGAGAAACTGAGTTAAGCTCTCCATGGTTTATACAAGGCCTGCGATTCTTTTCTTGTTCTGTTAGCAAATTTGGTAATCTCTGGGACATGTTATGTACTGTCTCAGTTATAAGGCTTAGTGGTAATGAAATCCCCTAGACCTAACAACAAATCATTTAACCAATAGTGTGCTGTGACAAATCCATACAGAAACTGAAGTGTAAAAATGACAAGTTGTAGTTTCACAGGGGGCCAGGCACAGTAACTTAATGGATTCTTGTTGTTACCAAGAGGTTGCAAGGCACCCAACACAGACTTTAAAAAGGTCTGTTCATTTATTACTCTGCTTTGCAAGATGAAGATTCAACATTTTGTGAAGGCTCACACCAAAGCATATAATAGACCTAGGCAAAATTAGTATGCACGTGTATAAAGGTGCAGAACCAGCAGGGGCTGATAATGATGGAAACAATGGACGATTGCTATTCAAAGAGCCAAAAAGTCCAGATTGGGAGGAGGTTGTGGATGGTTGGTTGGTGTATTTATAGTACTCTCACCCAGACAACATGGGGGTTTCTATTTCCAGCAGACAGCCAGCGGTGCCAGTAGTTATTTTATGCAAAACCATGATCTTCTCTTAAACCTAACCAAGTGGTTTTTGTGCCTTTTATTTTTGAAAATGCAACAAGATTTAGCATGTTATTGATTACTTACTTGATCACAAAATAGACTGTGTTGAGACAGGTAGTCGAGGCCAAACGCAACAGTGACACAGTGGAACAACGATTTTATGGCATGGTTTGGGTTTGGTGTGATACTTGGTTGCACCATCACCCAGAAATTTGTCACAGTGGAGCATCCACTCCAACACAAACTGCAGCACTTCAAAAAAAGAGCTCAAGCAGAATCTGATTCGGCAAGGACAATAACTTGAGCCACTGTGTTTTCAGTTTCAGAAAACTTGCACCCTACTAGATAGCGATGGGTTTTGCTGGAGCTAGAGTTGCAGCTGAAAGGATATTCACCACTGCTAGAGACACAATGTTATTTCCCTTTTCCACAAAAAAAAACAAAGCTGACATATTTCATCTGCATGTTAAAATGTTGCTTGTTTCTCCATATATATATATATATATATATATATATCTCAGGGAGAGGAAGTGGTGAATGACCACTGGAAGGCATATCTTGCCGCTAACATTGAAAGATGTGAAAGAATAATATTTAATTGCCATATATTACATCATGAAAATACTCCTAATAATGTCTTTGCACCACAGTAATTCATACAGTTTGATATTTAAATTCACCAAAATGTAAAATAGATATGCTTCCCATCTGGAAAAGGTGTGCTGCATGCTCAGGGTAGGCAGCTGGAAGGTGTGGAAGGCACAGTCGTAACTGGGGATGGGTTAGATAAGGTTCAGAGGGTGGAGATGGAGGGGCAGGTGGATTCTGGGGATTGGGGATACTGAACGTCTGAAGGGGTGGGCAGCATCGGGCTTGGCCCGGGAAGATGGTTATTACGTTGGTGGAGGTGGTGATAAAGTCTCATGTTATGATCGTTTGGTCCAGATGCTACACCTCCTGAACCCAGTCACCATCACTCGTTGTTCCTTTAATCTCTGGTGGGAGTCTCTTAAGACCCTTTAAAACTTTTTAGAAGCCAAGAAAGAGTGGCTCCCTGCCAAAAAAACTCATGTAAGACCACAGAAATCTGCCTTCAAGGGTCTGAGGAATCCTGCAGAATGTGAAACGTGGGTGGTGGCAGGCACAGGAGAATGACCCCCTCCCTCTGTGACACTGAGACTAACTCTGGATTCAGGTGGGACTGGTGCCCCTTCATGAAAAGCAGCAGTAGGCCTGCCTGTTTTGGCCATATGGATTGTCTCATGGCTATGATCTAGGATCCACTTAATACTCTTCCTCTCCCTCTTTTTAATTTGATAGATGTTAGACATCTGTTAATGCATATTAATGTTTTCACAGTCCGAAAAAACTTTAAAATTAGGTTGAAAGATTCATTTCACGCCTTGAATAAAGTTGAACATTTCAATTAAGTCTGTTGTTGCTCCTGTCCCAACTTCTTTAAAAAGGTGTTGCTGCCATTAAATTCAGAAAGCAGATATTTGGACAATGATCTTCTCTAATCTAAAGCAGGAGTTCCTAAACATACCCATAAACTAGAATGGCACTCAGTATAGTTCATATCTCTGCCAAGGCCTAACAGTCCCCTTTAATTCAGTCGAGCTTAATCCAATATTAACTCGCCCTGTATCACTCTAAATATTAAATCACCCATTACTGCTTAACCATCATTTTACACCTCAAATAGGGCTGGTTGGTTGGTTGAAACAAGTGCAGGACAGCTTAACAACCATTCACACCTGGGATCACCTAGCCCTAGCAACCCACATGGAGGCGGGTTGGGTCAACAATCAGTAAGTGGCCCTAACGACTCTGAAACTCGAACATGTCCTCAACGACTCTGTAAGGACACTCCCACACAGAGTTTAAAACCCTGCAACTCCCCTTCAGTTAGTTAGAGCTGAAGAAGCCTCTTGGATGAGAGGTGAAACGTCTTCAAGAAACTGAAACAAGTCCAGTTGCCTACGATACAGCACTTTAATTACCATGACCTGGATGACTGAGAACCTTCATCAACAAGCACAGGACTTTCACCCAGGAGACTGCTGTCCATGTCCATAGCTGCAGTTATGTAACTTAGTTATTTAAACCCGAACCATCTGATCTTTTCCTAAACCTAAAAAAGGATGCTTTAGCAGAAGAAACCAAGGACATGGTTGACGACAAAGGAAGGAAATTCATTCAGCACACTCCGAGGAAGAGTAACCTCACTTCTCCTCCTCACCAGTGTATCTCCCCGAAGATGCCCCTGAATGTGGACAACAGTTTGCCTTTTGGGATGAAGATGTTACCTGCCTTCAGCAAGTCTTCTCCTCCTCCTCCTCTCTCTGGGCTTCCCTCCCCTCCCACACCGCTCTTTCTCCCTGCCTCTCAGGGAGTCAGATCCATAAATCAAGGGATCAAAGGCATGGACCTAATCTGAGCTTTCTGCCTCCACTTGACAAAAGGGCTGTTTGTGTTGTTGCGAGACGCCAACTTGTACTGCAGTGTGAAGAAATACACAGCGGCTGTTAGCTCCCTCTACACAGCCCTGCAGGTGAGGCCTTAAAAGAAACGAATACACACATACACACTCCTGTAAAACTGCTATTATTGTTGATTTAGTGTTATTATTGTCGAGTTTTTATTCATGCACCTCGAGCTATGAGAAACAAAAGCAACATCACAATTTACTGGTCGCTACCTTCGGCTCACTGCTCCCTGTCCCCCTTTAACCCTGCACCGAGAATTGTTGTGCCTTATCTGCTGCTTTATGCTCGATACTTGAGAGGTGAAACAGATGAGAGCATATGGCTGCAAAATATGACTGCACCCAAGAGCATGTGGCTTATGGCTCAAGCTGGAGAAGGTGTAGTGTGCCAGACACATTCAATATGAAACACGTATATGCATCCGCAGATACAAAACTTGTTTTTCTGCCGGACCAGCCTGGTAGTTTAAGTGATTTGTATGTGTGATGTACAATCTTTTCAGTGTGCAAGGTCCTTTTTGATAGCTTGTCTCCAGCCTAACTTACACTGAATGAGTGTAATATTAGATTAAGAAGGACTAATGTCTCAGGGATTGCCCATTGAGAATGATCACTCGACTCTGCAGTTCCGTTCGGCTCAACAACGTTTTTGAGTCTTTCAGCTTATTGCTTTGGTTCAATCTCAGCAACAGGCAGTTGATTTCAGTGAAAAAGCTCTGATTAAACCACAGTACACTCTCTGCTCAGCACTAAACAGTAGACAGACACAGTTAGTAAGTAGCTGGTGAACATATCGGAACATTTGGCAGCTAAAGAGAAAGATGTATTAGTTCTCAGAAGTAAGTGCAGATCAAAACAGAGCTAACAGGAGGGTGACCAGAAACAAGACGTTACTTTGCCAACATTGTAACAACTTTCCCAGTTTGCATTTTCCTGTTGAAAAAGATGTAAACATATTTTACCGAGATTTGCAATACTGGCTTTTAACTGATAATTGCCTGTGATTTCATTGACAGATTACAAAATCAAAGTTTGCTATTATTCCAAAATTATTTTACTGCCGGGGTCAGAGATCAACTCAGAAACCATCTGATTATTTCTACAGCTTGTTCACCTTGCTCCACATGCACTTCAGCATTTGCCTTACAGCGGTAAGCAAAGTGTCTTATTTGATATTAATATATGAAAATGCTCCCATTATGATGTCCTGGGGGCTTGCTCTTGGCAGCTCTCAGCCTATATTATATAGGCTATACTTCCATATTTATGACACATTATATAAAACATTAGATGACTTCAAATTCTGTCTTCATGTCGACCACATGAACACATCCAACAGTTCACTGTGACTGCAGAAATGCCTTTACACTAATCAATATCGTCTCTCTTTCAACCTACAAGGAACAAGTTTCCAAAATTATTACACATATTTGTGTTTTGGGACAAGTTCATGGTGTACCCGCATTTTAGACGGTTTCAACATTGGTGCTTCAACATTTGTTATCTTGTCTTATCTTGTTGGACAATCTCCAGCCTGTCCGAATCTCAATCTCCAGATGCTTTTCCGACCATTACCAAGTAGTTTTTGTGCCTGAACCCAACAAGTCCATTTACTGAAATTGACTGAGTCCTTCTTAACTTCTGTCACTTTTTTGAACATTGTTTTAAGATAGAAAAACATTTCATTGGTCTCAGAAAACAGAAATAAACACAGATCAGAGCAAATTAAACTCAGGAGTCCACACTGCAGATCTTTATGATTGCACATTTGTTTGTCATCCATCTTTCAGTAGCTGATGCGAAATGTAGGGACACTGGGACACTTGTCTACACAAAGTTCACACAAGTCAGCTCCCAAAGCAACCCTGATATAATGGAAGGCACAGGAACACTCCAGGCATTTGGACTGCTCCTTCAGGCCATAACCGGTGATATTTCACTAGTCCACTAGAAAACAAGTACAGATAAGACTGCAGATTCAGAGAGGCCTGTAATGTGCTATTATTATCTGTGCCTACTTCAGCTACAGCTCAGCATATTTACAATACATGAAGCAAATCTTTCAGACTGCAACACTGAGTTAATTTGCCTTGAAATGCACCATATGCTGACATCAGTCAGACATTCTGATGGTCATGTTTCCGCTTTAAGGCTTAAAAAGACAACACAAAAGGCACACATGATAACAGCAGCCCTCATTAAGATGGCTGAAAGAGACTGTTTTAAGCACTTACAATGCTGCTTATCTTGTTCCTGATCCCAACTTTTGTTCTCATTAAGCACCTTCAGTCAAAGCCAGATCTCAGTCATTGTTTTCACTTCATTAATAGGGTGAAGGAATTGAGGCCAAATGACTATTGGGGATGATGCCGTTTCAGCCATCTTTTTTCTTTCTTTTGTCAGTTTAGTTTATTAGCTAGATCACAACTTTTGCAACAATTGATTAATTAATAGTTCTTGGATGTTATATTGACATTAAGAGCTGTACCTAAGAGATCTGAGGCTAAAAAATGGTAACGATGGCTCCTTTTGAAAGCACAGATTTCTCTCTCAGAGACATAGTGTGATACCATTATTGTATTGCAGGGTAACTTCATGACAAACCTGAGCTTCTCCAGACACCTGAACTCTCCTTTGCTGTAGCTTACCTCTTAAGGCCATGTGCTGTCGGACTTGCAGGGAGCAGAGGACATCAACCTTGTGGTAAGCTACATTCAGACATACGCACACACACACACACACACACACACACAGCAAAGTGTAGTGTTCATTTCTATTGTTGTTGTTTTTTTACTATGAATTCATGAGGAGTGAGTCTGTCTGTCTCCCAATTTGTTTATCTGTTGATTGTTCCATTAACTTCATAGACATTTAATTGGACAAAGTAAACACAAATATATATATATATATATATATATTTACAACACTGATGTCCCAGTAATTTCTAAATTTCATTTATTGGCCTGAGGGGTGCCAGAACAACAGCAAAATAACAAGAGTTAGGTTACAGCTGCAACCCAGTGAGGAGATAATTGTCATCACTCACCAGAACCCAAAAACTGTTGAATGGATAAAAAGTTAACTTTGCTTTTCTTAAATCCTTAACACCAGTGAGGAATACATCATAAAGTCTCACCTGAGCTGTATTTCTATGGCTTGTTTGTTTTGTTTCCAACCTGCCTGCCTCATTGTGTCTGCATTTGGGTCCCCACCTTTGCCTCAGCTGAACTTATGTCACATGATGGTTTATGGATGGTGGTTATGTGAAATATCCCCATGGTCATGACTTCACACGGATCAGACAATTCAAGATGGCGACTGCAAAGCCTAATTCAGACGAAAGATTCACAACGAGCCAAAACCATTTTAGAAAGTTGCAGTAATGTGAAGTCAGTTACAAACTGGTGGTGGTGGCTGCGGCAGAGGCGCCTGAGGAAGAGGAGGAGGAGGAGGAGGAAGAGGAAGAGGAAGAGGGGCTGGCAGGTTCCTGCAGGCCTGCAGAAGAAAAACATGACGTGATGAGGAATGGGAGGACCCCTTGAATGAAGAACGTCCTCTTCTCTGCCTCCAATGGCAAGAAAAAAGTATCACGGACAACCCAGACAAGTACCTGAGAGAATACCAAAGGTACCATGAGGGAAGCTGCCCCTCACAAAAACCACTAGAGAATGCCCTCTCAAAGGTCTCGCGAGTCAAATCCTTCTCATGAATTTGGGTAGTAAAGACCTCGGCACCTGCTGGACATCACAGAGAACATCAGGAAGTAAGTGTTGCTTTCTTAATTAATTTGTTATTAGGTTGATAAAACAAAAATGTGAACAGTGACTAAGACAAACCTTGTGCTTTCTGCAGATGGGTGAAGTAAACTGGGCAAGACGGTGACCACAGCCAACTATGGCTATGGTTGAGACACCACCTAGCTCGCTGGCATCGTGAGAGCCGTGAGGTCGTCCCTGGCCAACATCACGAAAAGGTTGTCCTTCACCAGATACAAGTGAAGGCGACCAAGAACGGGAGGGTGAAAATACCGGAGCTGCTGGATAAGTGTGCATAGTTATGGACAGTAGAGCTGCTCACTCTCTCTCTCCGTCTCTCCAAAGTGCTGAAGTTATTTTTTTGTTCTCTCTTTTATCATGTCCTTCTCTCAGATTAAATGAAGATGGACCGGGCCCAGCAACTCTGGTACCGTTTTATGGCACTCCCCAGGCTCTGCCCCACACTTTTCTGCCACAAAAAAAAAAAAAAAGTGATATGGGTGTCTGTTTGTTTGGTACTGAGCAGGGAGTGAACGGTGGCATTATCAGAGCTTTATTGCCAAAGTTTGGCTGTTTTGACCACAGATGCGTGTCCTTTTTATTCTCACAGAAAAGTACAGGCTGTCTGAAGAGACCATTAATGCACCGAATGCAATTCTGCTGTATGTGTTACATACCTGTCACAGCATATCATGCACATGATTTATTTATAGATGTTTTGCTGGTTGTATTTCTCTGACACCCGAGCAGTTTGTTGTGAAATATATATATTTTTTTTTCATCCCTCCATTGTCTGGTGTAGTCATTTTTTTAAGTGGATTTCAAGTTTTTCTTGATGCTCCACATTCCCTGAATGTTGTTTGCTATGCAGAGCTTTGCATGTATGCGGCAGAGTTTTGTCTTTCTTTGTTTACATGACAGAAGGCTCTAAATTTGGATATTGAAGAAGAAAATGACAGGTTGTCCTCTTCATACATAATTTATGGTACTGGTTGTAACAGTGTGGTTTAGTTTTACAGACTGATATAAATGTTTCCTTGTGGTGAGGAATGATTATCAACATAGCGTTGACCCAAATCTATCATAAACAAACTTACAAATCAGAAAACATTTGAGCAAAACTATGAACAGTATCTCCTCTCTGTCTCAGAAAGTAAGACTGGAGAGACTAAATGAGGTGAAAACATCCTCACTTGGTCTCAGAGCGGGCTTACAGTGAAGCCAGCCAGATCAGGCAAATGAATACAAAGGGCTAAGATAAGCAGACAGTGGTTTGAAAAACAGATAGTGGGTCATCGGGAGTCAAGCCCAAGCACTAGGTAACTAGGGTTTGGATCCCTGTTGTGGAAAAGGCTAAAATGTCCCATCACATCTTTTGACCAACTTCAAACTGCCTTTGTAATTTGTGACATACAGTATCGCATTAATCTGGGTACTCGTAAGCCACAGCACAGAAACGGTCAGTGTTAGATATTTGTAGCTTAGCTGTGATTGCTTCGTTAAGTGAAAGAGGCAGAGTTTGGCATCGGCCCAGTGGGTTGAAATGTGCTGACAGTGAAGGCCACAGCGTAGGATTCACATCATTTACATACTCATCGAACTGTTCAATGAGCCCTCATGTCCTGTATGGAGACATCTGTTTTTTTCTGAGGTTTCTATTTTAAAGCTGTCTGTGTATTCATGAACACAGCTCACGTGTGCATGTAGCAGCTCAATTAAACAAAGATAATTAAAGTAACAACAATTTTCAGTTTAGAAACATGTTGCCGAGCAGTCTCACGTTTGCAGTTTGACACAAACATTTGAAATGTATCATGCACTAAGAGCCAATTAGGCCACATGGCAGCAGTTTACAAGATTTCATACATGGTTTAGCTTAAAAGTCAAACTCTACGTTGCCCCTTCTCTGATGAGCCCTATTCTCCTGATATGGTCACAACACAGTATGAATGCCACGTGAATGCCAGGAGCCAAGGTTTCCAAGCAGCACACTGCATTACAACAACTGTCAGTGGTTTTATTGTTGTGGCTGATAGGTGTATAAAAACAATATCGATATCTCATCGTGTGAATTAATTCCAAGGGAGAATTAATTGAGGTCTTGTGCTGGATTATTGACAAAATATAAATATACTATTTGTAGATAATAAATTCCTGTCACAGACTTTTCATGTGGCTACTTTAACTGCTGTAACATAGAAACTGTAAATGAACACAAGTAGCAGAAAATAAATATACACAAATAAACAATTAACAACAAGTGGCGAGTCTGTGGCCCGGCGCCCACTCCTGCTTGAGCTGTGGCAGGAAAAACTTGAAGCATCGTGTGGAAAGTTAGATAAGGAGCTTAACTGTGAGCTGCAAAGCAGTTGCCGCTTTCTGTCAACTGCCACTGTGCCCTTGAGCAGAGCATTTCAAACTCTAGCACCTCAGAAGGGCGTCATGCGGGCGGCCACAGTTAGCTTCCAGTTGATAGACAGAGTCGAGCTTTTGTTGTGGGTTTATTGTGATGGCTCAGAGGCATTCTGATGAAGGAGCACTATTATTGCTGGCTCATATTTCCATAATGCTCCACGTGCTCGCGTCTCCGCCGAAATCCAATACTGGCTGAATCTGCCCCATAGGAAATATATTTTATTCAAACGATATTGAATGCTGCCTCCCCCCCCTCAACCTTCGAGCACCAATCGAGAGCTAAGCAGAAAAGTATCATGTTCATACTGACGGTCACATCCCTTTACTCTTCCCAACTCTTCGCCCTCAATCATTCTCTCTCCATGTTTGCATTATTTTATCTCTGCCTCATTAGTCCTGAGCAGACTGGAGTAGACACTAGTTTGGTCAGCTTCGAGCGGTGCGACCCTGGCCTCCCTGGGGCCATGAGTAAACTTCTGCCGGGCGCCAGTTTGACCCGAGGAAACCAGTTCCTACACAGTAACAACCACCCTGCTGAATGCTGCCTGGACTAGAGCTGAGACTGTCCAGGTGCTGCCTCATTATCCAAAAACTCATCAACAAATGATAAATAACAGAAATAAATGTCCATTCAAACTACCATCATCATATTTCTTTCGTTAGACATATTGAAAAAGAAGCTTGTCTGATTAGCTCCATGCCCTAGTTACTACTTGTGGGTATCCACTGGCAGTTAAGTGGGCAGTTAACACAATTAATTTCCAGGAATCTTTTTTTTCGCCCTCTCCACTCCTGTAATGACTGAATGCTGCTGCCTTTCTTTTATGAGCAATTTATTCTCAAGCAGAGCAGTGTTTAGCAAAATTGGATGATGTCACACAGCTAATATGAAAGCAGTCTTCATTTCTGGACTTCTGGTTCTCTGTTTCTTTTCAAAAGCGAGCACCAACAAAGGCAGTTTCTAATTAATCAACCGCAAATTGACAGTTGATCTCAATATGGAAGCACAGTGCTAAACAAATGCATTGCTTTTATAAACGCAAGTGTGTCCAGACCCTGATTTTTACCACTTTAAGTAGTCCAGTAGGCAATAAAAAGGGGGGCCGGATCTTTCAGATATGTGTAAACATCAAAACCCTGCATATGTTACCAGCCTCAACCTTAAGGGTACCCGGGCTAGCAGCTATTTTGCTGCACAGTCCTGGAAAGAGGCTTTTTTTCCACCCTTCTACAAATAGACAATTTGGTGTTTCTTGCTTGAGTGAAATGATAACATGGAGACAAATAAGATGATTGAAGTGATCTAAGTAAAACATTGTTTTGTTTTTAGATTGATCATTTTCACCAAATGTCCGATTTCTGAGAAGAAGAATTTTTATTTGATCACATATTATACAATGTACAACAAAGTGAGACAGGTAGTCTGCACTGGACTCATCCCGGGGGAGCAGTGGGCGCGGGTTAACCCATGCAAGCACCGAGAGAACATGCAAACTCTGCACAACCTACAGAGATTTAAAACCACATTCAGAGTGCATTTAAGGTTATTTTTGATGAATTAGTGTGATTAACATTATTTTCTTTTAACACTGGAGGTATAATTTCACTTCTAGTTTATTGTGAAGCACTTTAGTTGATAATTGTACTACACAATAAATCATTAATTTACCTTATGATGTTTAATAATGATGATTATCAAAAGACTAAAGATGGTTAACAGTAATGTGATGAATTAATAATGTGGGTATTATGGATAGCAACATCCATGTGTAACGACGGCTGCTCCAGTGTCGGTGGACGTCTTGTGACTTCAACAATGGGTGAGATTTATAAAACGCCCTCGAGGCCGTAACAATGGGTAGCATGAGAGTTTTCCTTTGGTCCGTACCATAGTGGCATAGCTTTGATACCAATTTCTACAGCTGCAGCACAACCAAAAGTACTGTAATTTTTGAACTGGGTCATTAGTCGCCAGCACGATACACTTCTGGCCGACAGAGCATCACTTTTTAATTATTTATCCCACATACTGCATGTTCATGCACCATTAGTGCAGCAACAGAACAATAGTACCAGAACTCACTCTGAGCTGCTGGTTTAGGGTGCTTGCACCTGTTTTATTCCAGTTCAAGCACTGATGATACCAAACTAATAGTAATATTGTACTATGATAAGTTTACTAACAGATAAGAACGTTGCCCTCATTCATCTGTATACAGTGCAGTACAGTACATAGAAGAATGGCATTGTGTTTCTCCTTGATGTAACCTTGAATGAAGCATCATTCAGTGGCAGAGAAGCAGACATTCAGAGGCACAACAACAAGATACAAACACAAGACACAAAACAAGGTAGAACATGCAAAAGAAGAAAATATAAATATATAAAGTGTAAAATGTGTAAAGAAGAAGAGCAGATGGAGCTGTGAAGTCACTGTGGGTCTCTGAGGACATTTATATATACACAAGATATGTATGTTGTAAGATTCAAGTATTCAGACTAGTGCAGGTGTGTGTGCGTGTGCGTGTGCGTGTGTGTGTGTGTGCATGTGCGTGTGTGTGTCTAAAAAACAATATAAAAAACACTTTTTTTTCTGTGATGTTCAGGTCTTATCCACTAGGTGTTGAATGTACTTGCTATGACATCACTGATTGGGATATGGCCAGAAAAAGAAGATGTCCGACACTCAGCAGCGCGTCTCCAATCATTTCTTAGCCCACTACATATCTACCTGGTCAGGGAGTCGGCCATCTTCTCAGGTTTCCCAGTGTGAATACTTATCCCGCCACAGCAGAGTGATTATAGCTGGAACTAATCAAACTAATACAAGGTCAATTCAGTTCAGGTGCATCACTTATTAAGCACTCACAGACTGATGTCAGGGTCTGCTCATTAACATACAAAATCTTAATCATTTTTAAATGCATTAGCAATGACAAGCTCACTGGTTATCAACAAGGCTGTGTCGATAAGAAAAGTAACTATAATCATCATATAAACTGTTTAATAGTGATGTTGCATCAACAATGAGGCTATGGTGAAAAAAAGCAAGACATTTTAGTCATTAGGACTGATCTGTCAGTTTTACAAATCTTCATTCATCAGTAACTTAATATACAATATGTAACATATCAGCATTACATTGTCTAAAGACGACTAAGCCTTTGTAATATCTTTTATTAAGTTGTGTCCTTACATTATCCCAAATGTTTCCAACAATGTTCAAACCCAGAGAAAGTCTACTCGAGGTGACGGTGTGCTACATTTGATCACTCATTTGTCACTTTAACTTCCAGGAGAGATTCAGAGCGCGAGGCAAGAAGTACAAATATACGAGAATACAAATGTGAAATATTACCTCGTCCATGAACAATTTTTTGCTAGAGGGAATTTTTTTCTTCCAGGGATGGAAATAAAGAGGAGTTGGCAGAGCATTGCAGAGCTGGGGAATTGGAGGGATAGCTAGCAGACGAGTAGGCAGTTAGGCAATCCTGAGAAAAAGTTAAAGACAGGCACGACAGAACTCAAGGAATATAAGTAACTATGCAGAATTAGAGCCAGAGAGGGAATTACCACAGCTGGGACAATGATCCAGCAAAAGAGTAGAAGTGGAGCTGTGGGTTGAGACGCTGGAGGAGGTGATGAGCTGACGGGAGGCAGGTGAGTAGAGCGGGACAGATAACGAGTTGATTACAGACAGGTGAGCAGGGCTGGGAGCCAGAGGAGTGACACAAGCAGGAGCACTGGACAGAGGGGAGAGGTAAAGACAAGACAACACAAGGGGAAAACTGGACAAAAGCATTATTACCAAACAGTGCTGTCCAGCTGAAACTCATGGGAGTGAACAGCTGTGCATCTCAACACTATGCAATGAGACAGACAAAAACAGGAAGACAAGAGCACTCTCTTTGATGGATAATGGGAGAGTTCTAGTCTAGTCTGCCCAGCCCACAGGCTCATGGAAGGAAACGAATTATATGAAGATAATTACACCTAAATTGGTGTTATTTATAAAAACATTATGGAGGCTGGATTATTCAGAAGAAAGAAAGATCCTCCACCAGGACAGCTGAGTAACCAACGGGTGTTGAATCAAAACAAACACAGCTCGAGTTTCCCAAACCAACATTTCACATTTAATCTTTCTTCAGAATTAAGCTAGTTTCAAAGTTTGTTGCAACATAATTGAAACTTAAATCACGACTTAATCAGGTTGAAAAGTTAATCATTGTTGGTGCGATCCAGCCTTAGACGTGTGGAGGCTTCACTGTCAACATGTCTTTGCTGTTATTCTCATAAATGCATCTTTACTGCTGAGAGTGTGCATGTGAGTGAATCACAGTGAAGGATAAGTCTGGTGGTTTTGCATATTTTCCAAAAGCCTGATATATCTTATTCCACTGTGCCATAAGGCTCCATTTTCCATTGCCATGAACACGCACTGTAGTTTATTTTAACTTAATCCCATATACGCCAGCCTGCTGCTGCGAATACCCATTAGATCATCAAATGTGGATTAATTTGCAGCTGAACAATTTTCCCCAACAAATGCACTATTTCCTCCTGTTCGAATAATGTTTGCCAGCTTTTTCAGAGAATCACGGAGCCAAAACCAAGAAACGCCCAAGTCACTGTATGTCACCCATCAGCGGGATTGTTCCAGCGTGGGGTGGTGCCTTCTGGTTGTTGTAGAGCCCTTTTCCTGTTCTCTCTGGTCACGTAGCACAATTTCAAAAACGTTGGTGTTGTTCTACGGCAGAAATAGCCCAGTGTTACGCGGGGGCCATCGTTACAGCAGTGAAGTCTTTAAGAGTACGTGTACTTTACAAATTTTTGATACCACCACCGTTGTTAGTCACTGCAGGGATATTTGACAAATGTTTCAGTTCTTGTTAATACTGCTTTCACTCCTGCTCCCTTCATTAAAATATTAGGCATAATTAATAATGAATTCATTCAGGCACAGATGCCACCATGTGCAATTTAAATTGGCTAAATAAGCCACTTAATAAAATGTGTGTTTTCACGAGATTAGAGGATTCTTTAAAGATTGGACGCATGATGGTGTGAGAACAATTATCTTAGATAAACAGAAGTGTTATACTATATAATCCTAACTGAAGAGATCACAGTAACATTTCGTTCAGAGCATTAAACATTTACATCTACGGATGTTTTGTTCTTATGTTCTCTCACACATTAAGCATTCCCCTCAGACTGGGACAGTTGGTATTCATTAATTTCCCTTTTGATAGGAGCAGAGGTGGAGGAACGCAGCAGAAAAGAAAAGATGTCGGCGCAGACAGCTGGAGCACAGTCCATGTTTGAAGTGTTGTTGTTCGGGCTGACAGTGTTTCGTTTCGTTGCGGCTGCCTTGGTCTTGGTCGTTTCCTTTCTTTGCAGCTTCTTTCGGCCCGGTTTTATCTGCCTGTGTGATGTCTGCAGGTTGTTTTGCATGCCATCATGCTTTCATAGTCGTTGCTGCTCTTTGCAAGGCTGCATTCCTCTTTTCTTCTCCTTGTTTACCCGTCTCAACTCCTGCTCATTCTGTCAAAGTCGGAGTGGTGCAACGGCACTGACTCTGTCTTCCCTGGTTTTCTGCAAAAAAAATGAAAACTTGCTTTGCTATGTGTGTGTTTTAGCTCCCCACAAAATAACTGGTTAATGTACTTTTACTTGGTCAATGCATAAATATAGTAAGTTTGTGTAAATTGTCCTCAATTTACAAAAACAGCAGGCAGTGTAAAAGTTGGGGTTCGTAATTACAGTTGTAGACAGTGATGAAATTAAAGTAGAGATACGACTAAAGGTATTTTGTTAGGTACCAAAACATACATACACAGAAAAGCAGGATTTCAATTGAGTTTTTCAAAATCTGACACTTGACAACATACAGTATGTTTTATACATGATAGAAAAAGCACATATGCTATTACTTTCTTTATGCTAGACTTGCGGCTATCATTTACTTAAATACTGAGCTTTTAGTGTGACTGTGAGACAGGAGGGGAGATAACAGCCACAGTCTCTAAAAACAACTTGAAGACTGAGCGAATGTTGACCTCGCGTTGGGAGACTCGAGCTTGCGATCGTCACAGCCCTGTGCTAAGAGGACTACATTGTGCATGTGGAGCACACGTGCTCCCAAACGAGGATGGTTTTGCAAAATGCAAATGCAAAATGTAGAAAAAGAGAAAACTGTCTATTACACAACTGTCTAATAGAAAAAAGAGCTGGTATAGGCACATTTTTAATAACTAACATCACCACATCCACCATTGCATCAGACTAGCACCAGCTGATAGGTGATGCAACTGGGCAAGGCTGTTTTAAAAATAACAAAACAACGAAACAGTTTCTGAAAATAGTGGTGGCTGCGTAGCTTTAAATCTCAAACTCACATCTTTCTACAAAAGTGGGAAACTTTTGTTTCTCAACTGCATTTTAAATTTATTCCTTTGCACTCTCACTCCTCTGTTCTCTCTGCCTTGTTATCTCACCCCTTCGCTCTGCTCTCACCTATATTTGCTCCTCTCTTCCTTCTTCCTCTGTTTACTTTTTTCACCAATGTTATTTCACACTGAAGAAAAGTGTGCGTGCTGTTCTTCTAAAACTTTGAAAAAAACTTTGTGTGAAGCCTTTTTGACACCATCTGGGAATCAAGATGTCTCTTAATTTTTGGGAAAGTTTATGTCAAGCTTGTGTTTCTATGATTAAGAATTGGGGATTGGTCAGTGACATTTTCGTCACTTATACCTATACATAATAATAATAATAATAATAATAATAAAATAATTATAGTAACTCTACTTTTTCCAGTTGCTCCAAACAGTGGACATCAGTTGACAAGAGAAAAATCTCAGTCATGACGGAGCATAATTTAAACATTTTAGATAGGATTTGTAATGTAATGTGTATTATGGTTAGCCTGACAAATTAGCTGACATCTGTCAACGTGTCGTATGTGTTCACAGTGCATCCAAACAAACTCACATTGTTTTAATGAAGTCAGTCAAAAATCTTGGCTCTGATGTCCCGTCATGCTGTGCGTGCATGTTCCCCAGAACAGCAGGGTTCAGTATAGTTGGTTACCTCGGGGAGAAGATGGAAGTGTGCCCCCTGTTGCTTGAAGCTCTTCGTCTCCCAGCTCACTGTGACTGGTCCTTTTTGTTCCACCAGGCGTGCTTCCTGTTTTAGATAAATAAACTGATTCACTCTAAATAAATAAAACAAGACAAAATCTGACTTGTTGTTTTGTAGATACATTTTGTAGCCATGCTTCTTGCTTGGCTCTAGAAATGGAACGCATGCTTGTGAGCCTGTCCGCCTCTTTGGTCCAGACTGAATCATCTCAACTATTGGACGGATTAACATGACTTTTGTGAGGATGATAATGGTCTCGAGGTTTGGTGATCCCCTGCCTTTTCCAGCAGATCTAACATCACACTGTAAAATATCTAAACATAGCAGATGGATTGGCAGCATTTTCATGAGACGCATCTCCTTCAGGATGACTTGGTGATCCCTTGACCTTCTCATCCAGCGCCATCATCAAGTCAAATTTGTTTGTGTTATTTGCTTTACTTTATCACCAAATACCTCCAAAACCTGTGTTTCCATGTGTCACTTTAATGCATAATGTCACTTTTCATGACCATTTTGTTGTTGACTACACCAACGCTCTCACCCCTCAGCCTCCCATTCCACTTTGTACCAGTCATGCTTTATAGAAAGATCAGCTTCAGATTACTGAGTCATCCTTCCACTTGACAGAGGGGAGTATTGGAGGAGAGCAAAGAGAAGTGCAGGATTGTTATGACCCCAGGGGTCATAATTTGTATGTTCAGTCCTGTTTGTATTTGTCTGTGTTTTTCTCCCTGTCAAGAGGGGGCGCTGTGCTGGTGTGTGTCCCAAAACGTCCGTACAGGTGGAGGCTGCAGATTGGGGGAAAGCTGGGAGGCTGCTGATTGGTCGGATCCAGATGCTGGGACATTTAAAAGTGGAGCCTGGAGCAGACCGCTTCGCCTCGCTCTCTCGCTCTCTCTCTCTCTCTCTCTCTCTCTCGCTTGCATCCTTGGCCTGATCATTCTGACTCCCGTTTTGATAGAAACAACTTGATGTTCGTGTTGTCGCAGAGATTTCGTATCATATTTGTACATATTGTAAATAGATTTGATAACATTATTCAGTCCAGTTTTTTAGTAGGGGTGAGTAGCCTTTTTCTTTGTGCACCTTTTTCCCCCTGTTTATTGTTAGGGACTGAGGTAAGAAAACCTGTTTTTTTGTTGACTTTTGTTATGCTCACCCTGAAGACTATTTTTCGTTTGGGTAAATAAATTCCCATATTTTGGACTGCATCCTTGTTTTTTTTTTTGGTGTTTATTCTTGGGAGTGGGAGAAAGAGAGGGAAGCCTTATGTTATGTTCTGGTAGACCCTAGGCCGGGGCATAACAAGAATTATGAAGAGAGGCACAGTGGAGATAACAATGGACAGTTTCTGTGTTTTGGTATGATCATGTGTATTTCTGTAGATACACTAATAGGGGGAAAGAAATGAAGTCGTTTTTTTCTCTCCCGACTTCATTTCCTCCTCTAAATGCGTCCGTCAATCTTTCCGTCCCCTCTTGTCAGGTCAGACAGTGCTGACAGAGCACAGCCCGTCTGTCCGTCCATCTGTCTGAACCTCTCTGTCAGCACGCCCCACCCCCACCATCTCTGCCTTCATCTCACATCCATCCTTTGATTACTGAGGGATGAGTTTTGTCACACTGGAAAAAGAAGGTTTTGGTATAACTCATTTCAATACTTCCTATAATATTTATTTGAGTATTGGCTCCACATTGATGATACTATCAGCAACACATTTCACAAATAGATTATAATTGAGTCAAAAAATACACAAATGTATTTTTCCTATTTAAATGGTCAGATTAACTTGCAAGGAGACCCTTAAGGCGGACCTGAGATAATCACACCACTCATATATTTGTTAATGTATTTTGATATATGTTAAACTATACTATGCCCATACTGTACTATTCCATATTATATTTGATATTCTTTCTATTTTATGTTATACTGCTGGTTTATATTATGTCATTATATACTTAATACTATATACAATAATTTTATTTTGTTGTACTTTATACTTATACTATGCTATATACTGTATATACATATTCCATACTATATCATTATGTACCACATTAAACTACAGTATACCATGTTAATGTTGCATTGGCTTATCATATTACAATGGTGTTCCGTCACTTTACCTGTGGTTTTGTCTCCAAATGCCCTTTTATTGTTTCTTTTTTGTATTATGGAGTAGTTTTATATACTCCTCCTTTTTTTATTTTCTATGCTTATCTGTACTTATGTTTGTTTTGTGCTGTTACAAAATCCTAATTCCCCACTTGGGATCAACAACAGTTTATCTTATCTTATCGTAGCTTATCTATAGGATGGCAAGTACCGAGGCAATGTGCTTCTACCTTAACATTTCTGAATATTTAACTCACAATAACTCACACCAAAAAAGTGTCAGCCTTGTCGTGGCAATACAAAAGATATCAGAGGATCACTAAAGTCATTAGGATCCTTCCTCTGGGGTGTATGTCTGAACCAAATTTAAAGATAATCCATTTAAAAGGTCAACTGACTGACCTCGCCGTCCCTAAAGCCGTGCTGCCAGCATCGCTAAAGATGAAGCTGTTGATACTCACTTAAAATTGTCATCCATCCGGCCATCCAGCCTTCAGCAACGTTCTCCACCTAATCCTGGAGGATCTCGAGGCTCTCTCAAACCAGATAATAAACAAAATATAATCCCTCCAGCATGTTCTGGGTTGACCCAAAGGTCTCCTACCATTTGAACATGTCCTAAAAGGAGTGCAGTTTATATAATGTAATAGCTGAAATCACTTTCAGTCCATCCATTGATTAATTATTCATATTGTATTTATATTTTATTTTATTCTTACACACACACACACACACTCCCTATTTTGTCAATTATATGTCAATAAAAGGGTTGCATCTAACATACATTGGTCTGACACGATACATAATTGGTTAATTATTTTTGCGAAACAAACACTTCAGTCGGCCATAAAAACGTCAGTAATTGTATGGTAAGCCAAAGATGCAAATCAGAGGTGTCAGCTCCCAGGAGATCCCACAATGAGCGCTGACTGGAAAGAGCACTGACTCAGTCCAACTCCAAATATAGTAAAGCCCAAGGTCTTATCAAGCTCTTGATGATATTATGATGCATGAAAACCTTGTATGGTAGTGAAGTCTGTTTCTACCCCTGCATGTTGTGGAGCAATATAAGTGGAGGACAGTAGAGTTCAGCCATTTTTTTATTTTTTTTTCCCAAATTCAACAACTGTCACCCGCTCGGCTTGTGTCCAGTGCAGCTCCATGTTCTGTATTTGTGTCTTGTCAGGAAGCACCCATGTAAGTGCCAGTTGTCTGGAGTGGCGCTGACATGTCCACACATTGGGGTGGACATGGTGTGAGGATTCTGAAGAAACCAGAGGGTGTCTAACTGTTTTTAATGGCCCTCTGCCATTGGACAAACTGGGTGCATTTATCATAACTGGTCATGGTTTTCTTGTCTCTCTTACCCTCTTCATTGCACCATAGCTGACTGAAAGTGGTCAACAATCACTGTTTCGGGGGTTCTTGCAGAAGTCCAGTGAAGTGTTCAGTATCTTTGGATTCAAAAGTCTTATGGCCTTTATTTTTAAATATTTTAAATGTTTTATAATGTCCTTAAAGTGTTGCCATTCAACTTGACTGTGCAGTACTAACACATGATGCTCATTCGGTAGCCAGTATCACAACCTTGACACATTCCTTTCATCGTTAGAGCGTCAAGCACTGTGAAATGTTGTGAAAAATATTTTAAAAATATTTAGAAATTGGGAAATAGATGATTAGGGTGTACAACGGTGATCATCAACTGGCGGCCCGCGGGACTGGACTCCAAAATTGTGAGGATCAAAGAGAAAATATTGTGTGGTCCCCGCTATTAAAGCAACAGAAAAAACAACTGAGACTGAAATAACTATCAGATGTCATGGTTCAGTGTCTGTTTGTTTCTGTTTTCTGTTTTACTTTGAAGTTTTACCCTTGTGTGTCGCGTCCTGCTTGACAGTTCCTCCTGTGTGTTTTTCCGCTGATTCCCTCACCTGTCCGTGTCCCTCCTCACTCCACCTGTTTCTCATCCCCTCATTAGTGTTGTTGGTAGTTAGTCTTTGTCCTCCCTCTTGTCTTCGTGAGTCCGTTTCATTTCTCCCTTCGTGATGTTTTGTGATTTCCCTTTCCCGACTTTTCTCTGTGTTAGCGTCTGTTAGCCTGTGTCCGTCTCTGTCCGTCTTGGTCTGTGTTCGTCCGTGTTTCCCCTTGTTGTCACCCTTTGATCTCCACAAGCTTCTAAAAAATTTGATTTTTATATCATTTAATTTGAATGTCCGGCCCCCAAGGTGCCTGTCCGGAAAAATTCTGGCCCTCCGACAAATATAGTTGGTGACCCCTGGTGTACAAGATACAGGAAATATGAACTTGCTCATTTTGATTGTGACATGAAAAGGATAGATTACTTTTTACCCTTAATTAACTTTGTTGTTCTTATCTGACTTTAGTGCTATGCTGTTATCGATAACATTCAGCTTAATGAACACTTGTGTGATTACTGCACCATGGACATCTGGAAATTTTAGCTGTTTTCATTCCAACAACATTTTGCATGAATTTGACAGAAACTGATATTTCTACTCATTTTTAATCTTCAAATTACATTTTAACTGCTGTCACTACTTACATACTAACTGACACTTTAAAAGTCGGGCTTCGCTTGAGATAGAGATGAGGACCGGGCTACATTGACCACTACATTATCCATATTATTGTTATTATTATTTATATTATTGTCCTAATATGCCCTCTCTCACAGCCAAACTAATCAGGTCGGAGTTAATTATGCATAATTAGAACCTGATATGACCCAAACAAGCTGCTATATTAAATGAGGTTAAGGTCCTGCCCCTGATGACAGACTAAAAATAGAAGAGGCCGTAAACCACAGGGTTTCTAAATGGTAATGTGCCCTTCTAATTGCTCCCATTCCCATTTTATGCTCCTGTCAGACAGTGGGCTTGTTTCTTGTTTGTGTGCTATTGTCGTCTTTTGCAGTTGGAGACTGATCTCTGCATGACTGCGTGAGAGACAGAAAGAGGTGTGATCAGGATGGCAGGAGAAGGGAGGTGGGCAGTTTTCTCTTGTTAACCCCTGGTCTCTTTTCTCAGCACTCCTTGTCTCCGTTCTTGTCTTCTCCTTGCCTGTTCTGTATCCACATCCCTTCTCATTTTCTTTTCATAATTGGACAGGAACTGAAGAAGAGAGGGGACAAGGTGGTAGATGACAGGAGGGGCATATCCTATCATAGCTCTTCTTATTATCTCCCTAAAATCATTCCTCAACCAGAAAGCCTGGTTGAATGGGGAGGTGAGGGTTCTATCAAGAGCCTACTTTTTGGTCAGGTGACAAGAATGCATACATACATACATATCACTGCCAGAGTAAGAATGAAAGCAGGCATCAAAGAGGAGACATCAGCAGAGACTGGAGAGAGACCACAACACCAGCAACACTAAAGATTTGTGGCAAGAGATCTAAAACACCACAAGCTACCAAGGTAGGAGCCCCCCGTTAGGTGTGAGGCCATGTTGCTAGATGAGCAACATGGCCTCACGCGGGGGGCCATGTCGTATCCTTGCCTTGCCTTACAAGCAAGGATGCATTTTATCCTTGTCTTGATCTCCACAACAAAGAGTCAGCTGATAAGTGTTCTCCTCCGGAGGAGGACCTGCCACTGTCAGTATCCTCAGCGGATGCAAGAATAATCCTGCTCAGAGTGAATATGAGTAATCAAGTGAATTTCAATGCCACCTTATTTATTTAGCACAAAATCATAATCACATTGCCTCGGTGGGCTTTACAATCTGTACAGTGAATGACATTCTCTGTCCTTAGACCCTTAGAATGGAGCAATGATAAACTCCTCAGAAAAAGAAGAAAAAAACCCTTGAAGCAGGGCAAAAACATGGAAGGAGTAAAGCTGCTGGGCCTGATAACACCCCGGGCCTGGACTAAAACATGTGACAATCAGCTGGTGTTATTACTGACATCTTTAACATAGCACTGTCACAGGAGTAAGTTCCCTGCTGCTTCAAAACTGCCGCCATAGTCCCTGCATCTATAAAGTCTGCAGTTTCCAAACTGTTTCTGCCCTGTGGCTCTCACCCCCATCATGATAAGGTGCTTTGAGAAACTGATTCTCCAGCACATCAAAGACAACATCCCTGCCAGTCTGGTCCCTAATCAGTATGCAAAGTAAACAGATCAACAGAAGGTGCCACATCTACTGTCCTGCACTCTGTCTTCACACACCTTGAGAATAGATACACCTACATCAGAATGCTGTTTGCTGATTTCAGCTCAGCATTCAATACAGTCTCACCAATGACAATGATTGGAAAACTTGACACTCTGGGCCTGAGTACTAAACTTGGCAACTGGATATTGAACTTCCCCACAAACAGACCCCACGCAGTTCAGCACTCACACCTTCTCCAATCTACTGCTCAACACCAGAGACACCCACGTTTATGTGCTCATCCCCTTCCCATTGACAATGTAGACCACCAACTGCGATCGCCAAAGAGGAAAACTTCATTGTTTGTAATGCAGCTGATGATGGTGGTGTCGTCTGGGAACTTCACAACAATGACAGTTCATATCGGAGAGATATCAACAATCTTCCAGAGTGGTGCGCAGAGCTGCTGCTCAACTTCAGCAAAACCAAGAAGCTGATTGTTGATTTTAGAAAACAAGAAGGCAGAGACACAAACACACATACCTCTGTCTACATAAGTGGAGCTGTTTTAGGTTCCTGGGGATCAGCATCACAGAGAACATATCGGTCATCACACATCTCAACCATAATTTTGTTTTTCGGAGTAGCATAGAGTACAACTATCATTTCCTTGTATAATCCTGTGTTGTGCAATGATAAATAAATTGAATTTTGAATCTTGAAATGTTGTGTATGTTTGACTGTATTTACATGTGAAAAAGACTCAGACTCTCTTTATTGTTAACCCATTCAAATACAATTATACATTTCGGATAAAATTCCATATATTTACAATAATACCCAAGGAGTCTATGGTGCAGTGTATAAACAGATAGACAAAAAAATGTAAAACATAGGGACAAAAACTGAAAAGATCTGTGCAGCAATGCTTTAGTTACAGCCTGCAATTTACAGCACAAGTACCGTGGAGTTACTGTGTAATCTTGTTGTCATGGTCCTGTCATTTAAGTTTCTTTGTATGTCTGTTTTATGTGTTTTCTAGGTTTTTGTGTTGTACTTTGCCCCTTTTTCTAATGTTCTGTTTTCCAAACAACAGGCTCCATCAAGACTTTCTGCCCTGCCTCTCCTAAAGGTGCAGGCCATGTAGTTGACACCAGCGGTTACACTGCACCACTATCGAGCAAAGCTTCATTAATTGTGTGGCAAACATGTTTAATTTCCTATAAATTTTTCACAATAAAACACCTCTGTTATTTAGTTATTTTAAGGTCCCATATTATACTGTTTTTCAGTAATTTCACACAGCTGTCAGAGGTCCAACAACACTGTATTCAAAATGTATTGCAAACCCATCCATGGTCCTGAAGTTCAGCTGTCTGAAAGTCGATCTACTGAGAGCAGCTGTTTCTGTGCCTGCACCTTTAATGTTAATGAGCTCCGTCCTGCTACACGCCCCTCTGGCTCGCAGAGATGCTGTCGTTCAACCACACCAGTTTGACCCAGAATCGGAACCAGAAGGAGAGGCTCAGAAAAATACAGACTGCAGCAGGACTCCCCAACACAACTACCCGGCTCCCATCCCCCACTGACCTGCAACAGGTAACATCTAAAAGCAGCTAGCGAAAGCTGTGTTTGTCTCCAACACAGTCTCCAAACTCTTGGACACTGTCCGCATAGTCTCTGTCTCCAGTCTGCACATGTCTCCAGACTTTTTACTGTGACAACCAAGCTCCCTCGTAATATTATTGACATTAAACTCACTTCAAACGCCGTTGCATAGCGGACCGAAGCGGAGCTAACTAGTTAGCTGATTTCAAGCTGACTTCACCAAACTCGTAGGCAACTGTAAATACTATCAAAACGCTGCGACTCTTACCTGTGGCTCGGGTGCAGCTGCTGGGTCCCGTATGGTTGGGACTGATCCTTTTACGAGGGTCAGTGTCGAGGCAAAGCCAGCTTTGTACTGACCCTCGTTACTGAAGCAGTCCGATGTGAAGTGGTTAGCACACACAAACAGACTTACAGGAACCGTAGCCGGCACGTTGTCGTTAAAAATGAAACGCAAACACTGTCTCTTCTGTTCTTCTGTAGCTGGGACAGAAAAAAGGCACCATGTTGATTTTTACAACCAACAACAGAGCAATTTGTGTGTCTAGCTCTGAGCGACGACATTGCGAAACACTGCTATCTTACCGCTGGACACACCGACCTTCACCTCGGGGATGAACGCCCCCTCTCAGATATCTCCGGGGAGACGGGGAGTGTTTTCGGCCTAAATCTGAACAGCCTGTAGGAGCCCTGTTTCACCAGAGTGTGGGCTGCAGAGAGATGCAGGACTGGTTTGCTTTCCTCATTCTGGGAGTTGGTAGGCTCAGGGAGGACCAGTTTATATATGTAGAGACCAGAGAAAACGTGTTTTTCATAATATGGGACCCTTTAAAGCTTTAATTATGAGGCAGCAAAATCAGGACATGGTAAGTAAGTATAAGTTTAAACAAAAATATTAATTTAGGAAGCAAGAGGAAAAGGAAGGAAGGAAAATCTGCACTGGTTTATTTCTTTCTCCTGTGTAGGGATATCTATTTCTATATCTATTTTTCTCACTAAAACAACAACACACCCACACATAAGTGTCTTATTACTGGCAAATAGATGAAGGACCTGATGCAGAGTCAGACTTAGTTTTCTAGGTCCAGACTGGCATTGCTTAAAGACACAAATATTGAGAGAGCAAGGGCTTTCAGAATCAACAATAATCTATATTATGTATGAAATGTACAGGGAACACTTTAAATAATGTTCTTCTTGCTTACAAATGGATTTATGTTATTTTGCTGAACATTTCTTTCAGAAACTGTGAGTGCTCTGCCCCTGAAATAATTGCTTCACATCACTTTTCTTGTCTTCAGCCCACAGCGGCCTGTAAAAACTTCTGCCTGAATCCTTTCCGGATCTGTTTATGCAGTCGATTACACAGCAGCTCTTTACCATTTTAGCAGTGTTTTTTCTGCTTTTCTTCCATATGAATGCATCAGTGGCAGATGCTGACTGTTACATGTTTGCCACTCAGGGGAGAGTGATTGCAAGTAATGCACATGTAAATCTCCACATACGCATTACCTGCATACCCTCTCTATATGATATACTGAGGCTGACTGGGGAGCAGCTAGGGAGACAGGTGCAGAGTCCAGTTTTGTGAGGACAGGTGAATGATAGCAGGGTTCACAGTTCCATACAAAGGATAGAGGGAAAGACAGAGAGATGTATATACGCTCGAATAAGTTTGGTATTTAAGGATATTGCAATACAATACTCATTCGCTCAGGAAAAACATCCCCTCCTAATGTGACTTTGTTGAAAGTGATGTGGGACAAAATCCTCATTCTGGGTGAAATACCCTCTTTCCAGCTGAAGCTAGCCTGAGTCAGTGGATGTAGACTTTGGGTGTAACCCCTAGATTCCACCGGGTCTGTCTCAGCCGCGATCCGGTCACCAGAGGCGATCACGGCCATTCTTGGCAATGCTCTTCTTCCACTGGCTGTGCCACAGCACGTTTTAGCAACATCCCAGAAGGGGTCTCTGCTTTGACGGAAGCAAATCGCAACCGTGCCAATCTGCACCTAGCAGATCGAGCCCAACAGGAAGCAAGACAGTGGAACGGCATAGGGCATCCAGTCAATTTTCAAAATAAAACACCATGTGCCGACTTGCGATCTAAAGCACATGAAAGTTGGAAAAACTAACAATAAATACACTAAAAAATAATGAAAAGATTGAACTATGTAGCCTAATCAAACACATAAAGGCACAAAAATCTATGTAAAATGATGAAAGAAACACAATGTGAGTAACAGAGACGTGCCCAGTGAAATCAAGGGGTAAGCCTGCCATTGGCCCACTATTTCAGTCCTTCCCTTCCACTCTCTGAGTGTTAGCATTTTCAAAATCCCTGTCCCTACAGGAAAACAAATTGTCAAGCCTAGCAACCTACACACTGAAAATGGCAAGTTAGCCTAACCTGGTTGCTGTAAACAATACTATTTATCGGGGCACTGTCGCTGCATCCTGGGCTATGTCCCGTCCAAGACTAAAGCTCTGTGTTTTGTGTTGTGATTTCTCAGGTGACATATTCCAGAATGCAACTTCGCGTGAAACTGATCTTGTGTAGCTTGAAGCATCTACGTCATGTTTCTTTTCTTTTTTTTTTGCGTACTTGTGTATACGTGTTTCTGCACTAAAGTTGATTGTCAAACCAGAATTTAAAAAAGGCTTAATTGTGCGCCAAAGTCCATTTCAATTCTATCTCAAGTTCAGCCTTTGGTTAGCTTTGACACACAAATCTGTGCTGTTGGATAATAGCAGACAGTGCAGTCT
Source organism: Pagrus pagrus (assembly GCF_965226575.1). Lineage (NCBI taxonomy): Eukaryota > Metazoa > Chordata > Actinopteri > Spariformes > Sparidae > Pagrus > Pagrus pagrus. The sequence goes on along the minus strand of NC_140190.1, from coordinate 2,956,432 downwards.
GTTGATGAGGGGGCTAAAAAAAAATGGAGATCTCAAAGCTTGTTTGCTGTGTCATGCCATTTGCTTTTATATAATCCCACCCATGCTTTAACCTAGTCTGTGTAGCTGCCTGTCTCTCTGTCTGTCTTCATGTCTGTCTCCTTGCAACAGTGTTTCTTCACTTCAGTCAGCGTCCATCCGTATTCTGCTCTTTTCTATCCCTCATCATATTTTCTGTCCGGACAGCTGTCAGAAGGCCACCAGGGTTATTATCTTGATATGAGATACACCATGTCGGCCTTGGGCCTCCCTCTCTCCCTCTCTCTGTCACCCCCCACCCACGTTGCTCTCTCTTCTTATATCAGGTAATAGGTGTATTGATCCCCAGCCACCTCTGTTGCTGGGTGACAGACGGACTAGTGGGGATTAAGTGGTCAATCTGAATTATTGGCATTCTGGCCCTTTTTATAACCCTTCCTCTGTGTGTGTGTGTGTGTGTGTGTGTGTGTGTGTGTGTGTGGGTGGGTGCGTGGTCATACACGTGTGCAGATCCATTCCTTCATGTGTGTGTTGTGTTCATATGTCAGCATGCATACATCAAAGATAGCTGACTTTTTTTTTTTTTCCACATCTCCCTAAAAAAAAGAGGGGATATTTTTAGCCAAGGCTGAGCCACACTGATAGGCTGGTGGCACCGTGATTGATCACATGGAAATTGGAATTGGACGATCTCCATTCTCCATAATGAGAATCGGACGCTTACCTCAGCTTTGAACGTCCGGACCAATTTGGAGAGGCAGAAAATTAGAGTCGTTTGCATCAGCCATGAGGCACTGTGTCCACCAGGGACCTCTTTACAACGCTGGCTTATTTCTTCTCTTTATTTACTGTGGGAAGGACACACTGATGACAGCTCTGAGGGCTGAGTGTGTGCTCAGAGTGCCTGGCCTCCAAAGTAAAAACAATACGTATATAAAATTCAGCTTGAACAAAAGAGTGTGTTGCTTCAAAGAGGTTTTCAGGACTCAGCATAGCAGGGGCAATGACAAGTGCTTCCCCGAGTGGCCGCTGTGGACTGAGAGGTAAAATAGAGATGCTTTGCAGATGCAGGCTGTCGGTGTGTGATCCATTTTAAAACACAAACTGCCGTGCATATAGTCCTACTGGAGTACAAACATCACCTTGACTGCAAATGATAAGCCCTGCATTTTAGTGTTATAACTCTTTCAAATCATTTTACAATGACTGCCATGTCTGACAGTGTCTCCCTGGCTGTACCTGTGAATGCTTATCAATGTAACCATTATGAGCCTGGCTAAATTAGCCAAAAACCAGAGGTCTCCAACCGTGGTACAGAGCTACAGCTGTGGGAGGCTAAAAGGACCCAAGCCACTTCAAACTGAAAAATAACACCAATTATCAGAGTTGTAGGCTGTGTTTCTAATAAACTCTCCTGTCAAAGTCTGATCCAGCTCAGTGTGAAATCTTGTAAATGAGAGCAGATCATGATCCTGCCTGTTTCATTAATTCTGACGAACACTGAGCCAGATTTTGCGGTAAAACAACCACCAGCAAATTATGTTCTCAGTTGCTGACACTCATCCATCATCAGTAGATTATCACCTCCGCCGAGGAGGTTATGTCTTCACCTGCGCCCATTGTTTGCTTGGTTGGTTTGACAGCAGGATTACACAAAAAGTACTGAACAGATTTTCATGAAATTTAGATAGAGGGTGGGTCTCAGCCCAAACCCCATTAGCTTTAAGTGTGGATCTGGATAAAGGTACAGATCCGGGAATTTTTTAAAATCATTTTCTTCATTTAAAGCCCCTGTAAACTGAAGGTGGAGTGTTATTTGCTTCAACATCTTGACATGTTTCCTGTAAAAATGGTCAGGCAAGAAGGAACTTCGAGAGTACTGATTGCTGTTTGTAGTAGCCAATAGCGTTACACCCCTGCCATGCAGCTACATGTCAAAGGAGTTGACTAGACAAGTGTTAAGAGGCACATTGCAGCATCTGAGACCAACGGCTGCCAATGTGTCCACAGGGAATAAAGTACCAAGGTGGTGTTCTTGCCCTCCTGGCAACCCACAGCCTAACCTTAGTTAGCCAATAGGACCACAAACGTTAGCTGCATGACAAATCAAGCAAGCATTCATTGACAACAGGGAATCTAGTAATGGGGTGAGGTTAGGCTATTCAACAAAGTGGCCACAGTTGGTCTCAAACTTTGTGTTCTGTTACAACACTGGCCATATTCTCTTGGAGCCTGATACTGTTTGCGGACATTAGACAGGCAAAACAGAAAACACAAATCTTAGCTCTGTGCTACACAGTTGGCATGATGCTATTGATTGAAATTGGTTAGTTCGAACTTGGTTAACAAAAAATCCTAAGGTCCTTCAGTTTCATTTGAGTCTAGTCAGTCACGATGTCATCTTCTTCATCTTGTTTTATTGTGTCCATTTCTTCTTCTACTTTTGTAGAAGGTTGGGAATCGCTTTTATGTACATTACTGCCACCTACTGGTAAATAAGGAAAGCTGAGAGCTGTTGCATCTCTTAATGGTGATATTGCGTGTGACAGTTGTTGACCTGTTTTGTCATTTGTCTGCTCCTTCAGTAATGCACAGTGTATTGACTTGTTGTTTGAGTGGGTGTGCAGAAGTCCCCAACTCCAATGAGATCTGATGATTATGCCATTATTCTCCTTTGGTCCCCCATGTAGTCTACCGTATATTGTCCAGTGAGTTTGTCCGAGTCTATTAACTGATGGCGATCTTTAGAAGGTCCCCATGGGGTGCAATACATCATCTATTGACTAAGGATAGGTCTATCAACTGGCTGTGCATGTCACACTGTTTCCCTCGCCTCTGCAGCGAATACAATTCCCACTGGATTTAATTAATCACTGTCTTGGTTGGCTTCTACAAACATACACACACAAACACACAAACATGTATCACTGCAGGGTGTTTCATGCATTAATGTGACCCGCTGACTGTAAAGAATTATGGATACAGCACTCTGCTCTATCATACTAAATTCTTTGAAGATTGTGTTTGTCATTAGACTTCTTGCATGTGCATAGAGCTGCTGTGCATTTCACTTTCAAATAAGCCTCCACTTCTATTACAAGTGCTGATGGTGGTGCTGGTCCTTATGCAGCCATTTTACATTCAGTGATGTCTTTTTTAATATTATTCCCCCTCTGCCTTGCCCATCGTAAATGTGTTTGCTCGTTTGGACCGCCTTCATGCCTGATTGAAAGCCTGTTAGTTTGATCATTGGTTTAGTAAGGTCCTTTTTCTTTGACCTGTTCTGCCTCAGTGTCTGCACCAGGTCGTCAGTCGCCTCGAACGTCGCCCGTGACAGGCACCGTGCGTGCAAAGTCAACAGACAGATGTGACATGAAGATGTGTGTCTGTGCAGTTGAAAATGTTTCAACTTTAGCAGAATATTTGTGTGAATAACAAAGAATAAACCTAACCCTGGTACAGAATAAAAACAATGTCCAGCAATCAAATTTGCAAGGAGGAAATTGTCTTTGATTTCTGTCTCAACACATTTTAGAAAAATGCATGTTCATATAAATAAAGAAGAGGAGCCACATTTATTTGTAAAGCACCTTTCAACAGCAAGGCAATTCAAAGTGCTTTACATGAGACGGAGAGACAAGACAAGATGGAAAAGATGAATTGAAAAGGCAATACATGAAGACACAAATAGGGTTTGACATCCGGCGGTGATGGTTATTTGGAGCCATTTTACAGTTGATAGAATTAAAACTTTGCAAACTGATGTGTGTACGAGGCTGTTCACTACTGTGACGACGCCACAAACTTGTCTAAACTCATAAAAAATACGAGAGAGAGAAGTTGGAGCTGCAGAAGAAGAAGAAGGGTGGAGGAGGAAAATGCCTCATCAGCACCCAGACCCCCCCAGACAGTCTTTTCAGCAGCAGGGAATATCCATTCATATACAAATATAGCATTCTATATTCAGACATCCAAATAATATATTCAGCCCACTGAAACTTCTTATCTGAATGAATTATGTTAATAAAACATAATATAGCTCAAATCTGAAACATGAACATGGCTGAACATAATTGAATAATACATTTTTGTGTAACTGTGAAAGGTACACCATTGATATGCTGTATTTGAGCTACATGTAGTCTGTAGGTCTAATTATTTTGGTATTTCTTTTTTGCAACCACAGCTCTGCTGAGGCTTTCCTGAGGGTGGCGACTGTATTGTTGTGACATCACAAGTACAGTGAAGTCATGACGGCTCATTTGAAGGCACAGCTTCTGAACACAGGCTGTTTCTCCAGGGATTGAGCCCAATCCAATTACAATTTGAACAGAACTACGAATTGTAGAAGATCTCAAGCTTTCTGGGAGTTTGTGCCAGATATGTGGTGCATGGGAACTGAATGTGGCTTTTCCACATTCAGTTTGGACTGTGGAGACAGCAAATCGATCAGCGCCAGACCACCTGAGAAGTTCTTAAACTGAGCAGCAGATAAGAAATACATGTTGGCCTGAAGTTGCAGTTCAAAGCAAGTGTGCACATCTAAGAAAGTGGAGCGATCCATTTTCCTGCTGTTGGTGAGGACTCAAGAACTGGGTTCTGAATCAGCTGCAGCTGTCCAATCATCGTTCCAGAGACAGCAACACAGTGGTGGAGTCTACCAAAGTGACTGCACTGATATTTGCATTGACAAGAGTAGGTACAGTTGTCTTCTTATCTTGAGACTTGAAAGCTTTGTGAAGATATTTCACAACACCAGCATTTGCCAACGCTGCAAAACGTAAAGGAATATGTAACCAACACACATACATGGACTCATTAATCATGCATGTGTGAGCTCCCTGCTGCGGAGACATGCTTCCCACATGGAGTGACAGAATGTTGTTTTTAATGTCTGGCTGTGTCGAGGGACGTCCATGTCTCTGCTGCTTCCTCCGATCATGACAGCACATAGATGTACAGACACACACACACACACACACACACACACGACCCTATAGCCCCGAGCCACACACTCACATCCGTCTCCACACACAACCGACATGTAAATTTAAACACATGCACACACACACACACTACTGCTTTGAATTTTAACACACGTGCGCCCAGTGACAGCACAGACGTTAAAGCGTTTTGACTGGCAGGAAGCCAAGGCGTAACTCTGCCCCCCACCCCGCCTGACACGCATCTACCCCGACACAGCAAAGAGCACAAAAGACGAGGAGAAAGCTTCGTCTATCTCTCGCTTCAGTTCAGTCAGGTTTGATATCGACTGTGGATGGAGCTTTTGTTTGCCTTGATAAAGATGTATCTCACCATTGTCACAGCAGGAAAACACTTGTCTCTGAGTTTGTCTTGCTCAAATTTATTCTTTTCTATAAAACTCAACGCTTTGGCAGTTAAACGCTGACCTGAATTTCCTGCTTCCAAATAACTTTGTGCTTTTCAATGACAGATCAACGGGCCAGTGCTTTATAAAAAGCAACCACCTGGGTGATAATTATGGGCGAAAACAATGCTGAACATCGAACGGATTCCAGAGTTGTGCATAAAGTCATCAACAGTTATCTCGTAATTAATGAAGTAGACGGTACTGCAATTTTCCAGAAGTACCTCAGTCCTTTATCAAATCCAACTGTGTTCAGCTTTCAACCAAAACGTAGTGTGAAAAACATTTTAGGAAAAAAAAAAACTAACAAACCATATTGTGTCCCAACAACACTTTACATAAAAAATGTGAATACAATAATAACACCAGGACTGTAACACAAAAAAAACAAAAAAAAATAACAAACAGCTGAAGCACTGGTATCCATCAAGTGTGAACAGAAGAGAGGAGTTAGGGCAGCTGAAACAGGAGCAGTACCTCCTTCCTACATAGATTTTCTGGGTCTTTACACAATGTCTCTGGTCACCGACACTGGGCTCGTCTATCCAGTCTACATCTGAGTCAGTTGCCTTCACAAAGTGCTGTTTGTATTGTAATACTTTTTAAACTTCTTATTTTGCCCCTAACAAATTGCTCCCCATATTACAACAAACTGAAATTCACTCTAAAACCAATGAAAACAAAACTCAAACTAAACATTTTTTACTCTGTGAAAACCAAACTGAAACAAGCAAATCCGCTCGGGAAACTAACTGAAACTAAACCGAATTTAAAAAAAATGAAATAAAAATAAATCTAATGAGGAATACAAAACATGAGCTCTGCTTTATGAAAGGTCGACTAAATCAGTACCTCACATATTCAAAAACAAATATACCCTTTTTACTTTTGCACATTTTGTTTTTCCTCAAGCTATTGTTGCAAGTGCTGAAGGTCCTGATTCATAACTATGAAGCTGATGAGCTTTTATTGATGTAATATAATGAGTTTGATAAATACACTGCATGTGTTTGGTAGATTCCAACTCCTGTTTTTTTAGCTGCAGATGTTAAACAGTGGCAGCAGGCAGGAGTTTTAAAGTCATTTCAGCGATTATTTTCAAGGTGCGTCCATCTTCTTATTACATTCACCGTACAAGGGACGGTCATTTAAATAACAGAAGGAGACATGTTAACACGTTGTAGTCCACTGTATTAAAGTTGCAGGGCAAATTCTCTGTCTACAGCCAAGGGGGGGGGGATATGAGTTAAATATTGTCTTCAATATAAGAAGAAAACAGTTTGTTAGAAAGAAACAATGAAGCATTTGGGCTGTTATTAGTGAGCACAATATCTGGTTGCAGTAACACTGCTCTGCTGCCCCATTCACTTGCTTATGAAGCAATGTCAAAGAAATCCCAATTCTGAATTGCACCTGCAGTATCAGCTCTCCTTTTATTTGCAGAATAAGAAAAAAAAAATAGGAAAAGACTGAGTAGCCTTGGAGCTTATGGTGAATCCTGCTATTTCATCAGGAAGGAACCAGTGGCTGGCTCATGCACTGTTCTGACTGAGCATGCTGAGTTACATTAAAGGCACCAGATCAGGTGGTTAAGCTGAGATTTGTTTTGTGAAGACAGAAATACTGTAACAACAGTGTTAACACTGAGGAAGAGGTGACAATCAGAAAAGCTCCATGTGATTCTTCCACATCTGTAAATTACAAATTATTCATTGCTGCTTTGTAGTCAGCAGATGTTTTCAAGTCTCATTGTAGAAAAAGTGTATAAATATTATAAAGAAAAGAAAACATAGCTTACACCAATATACAATTGATTGGTACGTCCTGCCATCCTCTGTTTAATAAACACATTATTATATTTCAGCATCACAAACTGGGTGAGTGGTGACCGTCACACCCGACACAATGGAAAAAGTAACAATGGATGCAGCGATACAGTTAAATCAAGATATTTCTTTCAATCAAAAAGGAAGTTAACTGCTCTTATTTAAGGGTAACTCCAGCAATTTTACACTTTTAAGTGTGTTTACAGGTCTTAAGGGGACTACTGTGTAAATAGTAGTATAAAGTCTTTTGTGACTCCAGAGGAAGCTGCATGTATTCTGATAAATTGCCTTTAGTATATAAACTGGACTAGTTTTTTGGTTTTATTTCCACTTACGCAGTAGTGCTCTCCATGACCTGTAAACACACTTTAATGTAAGGTCGAGTTACCTTTAACTGCTCCTGCTGTTTCCATGTGAACTGAAAATGAGATCGATGGAGCAGATCCGTCACTTTCTACTGATTGCTTTGGTAAAAACATCCTCCCATCCCCTCCCCTAGCCCGGAGTTTAAGGTTTAGGATAATCGGATGGAGCACTAATGTCACAGTGATTAATCAATCCAACTTCATTAACTTAAACATTTTCCTTCTATTTTGATTCCCACAAGCTCAGTGTGGCCCAGTTGCTGATTAATGTAGTAACGTTTAATAATTTATTACCAGAGGAACAACTGTTATTGTAATAGTTTTGACTCCACAGTTCAGAAGCACATGTTAAATTACTGTCTAAAAGTTATTATGTCATCAGCTGCTACGAGCAGATTTCCCTGACACATTGTTCTCTCTCTCTGCCGTCAGGAGCGTGTTGATTGCTGACTCGCTGTATTGTCTGCTGGGAGGCACTGAGCGCCATATCAGCACGCCGCTCAAACTCTATTGGCAGGTGAGTAGGACAGATGGGCACTCAGTCGACGAGTGTGTGCGCGTGAATGATTATTGGTTAAAGGACTTGCAGACCGGGGTCTTCACCAGCCTATCAATCAGGGCTGCTTAGCCACCTCTGGTCGCTGCAGAAGGCCTGCTAAAGCATTTATAATGAACCCACAAGGGCGATGCGAAAGTGTGTGTGTGTGTGTGTCAGTGTGTATCTGAGCTCTGAGAACACACTTGACTTAGCCTTAAGAACGGGACAGTAAAGGGCACGGCCCATATATCAGACAGTGTATCTTCATATCAATACCTGACACTGGCTTTTAAACCCTCTGACCCTCCCAGTCACAAAAGCAACTGTAAGACCTGGTGATCATCAGGGAGTTTATATCAAGTGATGTCATTATTGGTTCTTTAATGTCTCTTCAGATATGAAAAAAGGAAAAACTTTCAGCTGAAGCATTTGAAGCTGACGACTGCTGTCACATTGTCATGACATTTTCATAATTATATTTCATATTATAATTATTTTATATTATTTTAGGACTAAAAGACCTTGAGGCAAGTTTGACTTCTCATTGTCTAAACTTTCAAAGGGATGCCCAAACACAGAGCACTGAGGCAGGCAGGTTAAAAGACTTAAAGCCAGCTTTAATGATAGCTGATGTCCAAAGTCTAAAAATACAAAAAGGCAGGCAAAAAGGCTGGCAACAAAGCAGATTACTCCAACAAAGCTCTTGGAGTAATCCAAGAGCAAAAAATTAAGTGCAAACCAGTGGGCCATAACGTGAGAACACAGGCCGCAAACATGGGTAAAACACGACGAGAGAAACAGAGAAACAGAGAAACAGACCCACGAAGCCATGAAGAGTGAGGGGGAAACACAGGCTTTGATAAACAGGAATGATTAACTAATGGAACAGAGGTGTACACAGAAAAAAGGGAGGGAAAAACACAGGAAGTGGGAATTAAAACACGGCAACACAAGAATATAATCTACAAAATAAAACCACTAACCCAAACGAAGACATTCATTATATCTTGTTTACAGTCGTTATTTTGTGTTCGCAGTGTTGTATCGGAGCAGTTGACATGTCAGTTAAAGTCAAAGCACTGAAGTATGATGTGTAAAAGGAGTTGAGCTGCTCAAAGTAGGAAATTTAAAAAAAAAAAATAGGTCTTACAACTGAAAACTCCTTTAGTTTGAAAGCGCTGTGTAGATGAAAATACTAAAAGTACTTGAATTACATGTTGAAGAGATGGAAGGTGTTGTAGTTTCATCCTACTTGTGAACAATGAGAGCACTTTTGTGCTGCAGATGTGTTGCGTAAGTCGGAATAAGCAGTGGCTGTGAGTGAGATGCAGTACTGAACCACAATTTTGAGGTACTTGTACTTGAGTTTTTCCATTTTCTGCTATTTTTATACTTCCACTCCACTACATCTTGGAGGCAAACAAGGCTGGAACTCGTGGAAGACGCCAAGAAGAAAACAGGGTTAGGTTGGTTGGAGATCAAAAATCAAGCACTCAAAAATCTAATAGAGGCTCCAAGGTTAGATCTACCATAGTAGAGTCGTCAACAATCTGGCAGTGAATGAAGAGTAGACCAGAGTATTTAAACTGGAGTGATGCCGAGATTCGCTACGACCCTGAAAACACACAGGCAGAGAAACTGAACCGAAACTCAAAATCAGTATTATGTTATCCCATTCAATAGTCACTCACTGGCCAGTTCCAATCGCACGACACCAAGGGATCAATCAAACATCTAAGACAACGCCTCGGTCAACCAGACAGGAGCATCTGGAGGAAATCCACATGAGCAGTGGGGCAACGGTGCTGACCACTGCACCACCGTGCTGCCAAATCCTGCCAAATACAGGACAGAAACCCAAAATAAATGAGAAATATCATTAATGCTCCAGCATGAAAGTCTGACCTGTTGCTAATTCCTATTTTCCTCTTTTGAGCTGTCAGTTAAGTGAGGACAAGCCCATAAAAAGTACACAGTAGCACAAAGATGTCTTCTTTCATCCAGTATTGAATTCTTGTTTGATTTTACAATTATAAAGCCCTTGAAGCTTCTATAAAGTTAAACTCTGCAAACAAGACAAAAGTATTTCAAGTATTTTTGTTTGTAATTAAAAAAAAAAGGTTTCAAAGGAAAAGGCAGTGCTAGAGTGCCAGCCTTAACAAATACTCCTTCAGTGGGCCTCACTTGCAATCGATTTTCATAAAGTGTGATTTTTCAAAAGTTTTCTCTTTGAGGTAGACTTTGTGTCTATCAGGCTAACAATGTGCAAACCAACGTCCTGTGATGAATGGAAAAATATCAGACGGACGAAAGAGGACACAAAAGACTGATTGAACTTCTTTTACCTAACGGTGGATCAAATTCCAGCTCACTTGTTTTCTGAACGCTCAGTCTCTTTCCTTCAGCGCTGAGATGTTTGAAGCATAACAACGAGGCAGACGTAATTTGTCGTCTGGTTTTGATTGAACTGCTTAGTGCGAGAGTCTGACGTGATGAATGGCCAAAATTAAAAGTGCTCTGTCGATTTGTTCATTGCTGTAATTTTGTTAAATTGCTGCTTCTCATGGACTACAGTGAAATTGAAAATTAATAAATTCCAGGCGCGACTGTGGGAAGCAATAAATATAGCTTGGAAATCCGTCCTTGTGTGCAACACCATGCTCCAACCAATGTGCATCACGTATAGTAGACATGAGTGTGCTATAACCCCAGGGAGGACTGGTTACACAAAATGAATGACATGATTGTGAGACCATAATAGTAAAAAAATAAATACTGTGAGATGTTACAAACGTGCATGCTGTCACAGACTTCAACATATGGGGCTAACAGGAGAGCTGCAACATGGCAATATTGCATTTTTGCATAAATAACTATAAACTATAAGGAATGTGTGATTTACCTACATTAAAGTAAAAACTTCTTGGAAATTGAGAAGTGGAGACGGATAAGGTTCAACCAGTTTGACAAGTTCAAGTTCAATATTGAACCCCAATGTAATTTATGGACCACTATTTAATATGTACTCCACTTTATAGAGTGGTTTACTGAGAGGTCAGAAAGTCACACTGACAAAGTGTTTTAGGTTCAGTAAAGAGGAGGAGAAGTGAATTAAACAAACACACTACATGTTCCCGGTTAGCCTGAAAAAGGCAGATGTGACACACACACATTTATTAAGTATAAAACAATCAACACAAGTGAAAACACTATAATGTATTAGCCCTCTTATGTGACAAAAGCGTTGGTATTGGATTTTGCAGTGCTGTGCATGTTAAATACTCCACTATGCTTCCAGCTGGTCAGTAACTGATCCTGTCTGGTGCAGCGCATGTAGTCTACAGTGGGCTGTCAGTTACACACCAGCTTAATATCTCACCACACTTAACATTTGTTTTATTGTCTAGATGTTCAATGGAAAGAACAAAACCAACGTGTTTTACTTTGACTCGTAGCTGTAGCTTCCTGCTGATGACGTAAATATTAAATCTGGTCGTGGATACATACTTTTATACTTTTTTCAGGGTGCTCTCCACATCTTCTCCAGCTCTTCCTTCAGCCCTTGCTGTTGCTTGGGATTGCTACATCTGTCACCACTGCCTTCTCCTGATGTTTGTCCACCACAACTATGTCCGGGGCATGGCTGAACCCAGCTGCTGCTCCTAGGTCAGCAGCACGGCTGACTCCAATCCGGAGGGCTTCAGTGTCCACCGCCGGCCTCTCTTTGTTGGGTCTCTTTGTTCACCTGAGCCTGTTTCTGTGTCTCTTTGTGTCTCTTTGTGTCTCCCTGTGGTAGGTTTCTGTTTTTTGCACTTCTTGGTTTTTTTTCTCGATTATTTGGACTGGTTATCAGCTTTCATTAAAGCTCGCTCTTTGTGTGGACTCAGTCTGCTCCTGTGTCTGCATTTGTCGTTCTGGTTTTGCATATGTGATCTTCCCGACTTGTTCAAATCAATAATGTGATCTTTCAGATCAGCGCTGGGCTCTTCAGAGTTTCCCATTGTACCGTTTGTGGCTGAGTCTAGTGGATGTATCAAACAGGCCCAATAAAAATGGGTCCATAAAAGTCACCAGCTATTATCAATGTCAATATCATGTTTTGCATAAACGGAAACTGACATTATATTCTGGCGACTGGACTAAGTTTTCAGATATTTTTCCTGCTGCTGGTGAGATTTAAAGTTAAAAGGTGGGGTTTAAGCCTCTCACCTAATCCAAAGAGGGTTTTTTTTATTATTCCTTGGTGGGTTTATGGACTTTTACCCTCAACTCAACTGTCACTGTGCTGATTCCAACAGTGTATTCGAGACTGACTTATTTATGCGTCTGTCAAGAGGTAAAATGCAGTAATCAGGCACTTGGGATGAACTTTGGCTGTGGAACTGTGGAAAATGAAGTTGATGCCAAAAGCTGTTGTAGCAAAGTCAGACTGACTCGGTGTCAGGGGACAGGGGAAGTTGTTGGGTGTGTTTTTGGATTTGACTTTTTCTTGTGAAGGACTACAGCCAGCAAGTTCACCTGCCTTGAAAAAAAAAAGAAAAGGCAGAGTAAAAGGAAATCCTCAATGACAGATCTCAAGTTCAGACACTTTGTCTTGTTTTTCTTCTCCTTCCTCCTCTTGTTTAGCCTTTCCCTTTCTTCCTCTCTGTATCTGAGGACAGGGAGGAAGATGGCTTCAGCTCCCAGGACAACATGAAGGCTCTCCTCTATGCTTCCGCCTGGAACAGTGCCTTCACTTTGTGTTCATGACTGTTTTAAGGATATGTGCCCCTCTGTGTGTGTGGATGTGTGTTTTCGCCATCCAAGCTTGGCCATTTGCATTTGCTTGATGTGAGATAAGTGCAAGGAGAGGTTTTAGTACACAGCACATAAAGAGACTTCTGGTTTTAGCCCTACCTTCTCCATCCCAAGAGGCTTTCAAGATGCAGTGTGTGTGTGTGTGGGCACACTAAGATCTTTAGTTTAAAAAGCTTAGCCAAGGTAGAATCTTTATCTATCCCACTACCACCAAAAATCATCTTTCTGGCCTCAGATTTCATTTTACTTTGGGAGGATGAACAAAGAAAATATTGTTCTGTATGAAGCATGAGCCCTCTTTCACATAGGAGAGAAATATTAAAAGGTGTTTCTTTCCCTTTTTTGTCGTCTTCAAGAGATACGCTATTTCAACATGTGACAAAATGTTGCTTTTCACAAATGTTGTTTTTCTCCAGTTTCCAGTACCAAGTGTTTCACAATGTTTTTTGCACTCTCAATGCAGTAGGAAAAAAAACGCCACACACACACATTTGCCTCAGTCCCCAGGGATGGGTGATACTATAAAAGCTTAGTTCTGATTGGTACAACATCAGGAACCACTGATTTTAAGAGCAACACTTACATTCACTTTTCAAAAGGAGCTACTGCAACATACAGTTCCAAGACTGTATTATATAGTGTGGTAGTATGATTACCACATGCTAAAAATGTGCTGTTGAAAGAAGTCTAAAATGCTCCCGTTTGGTCCATCAGTATAAAGCTGACTGCTGAGACGCGTATAGACACAAATACGTGTTATTAGTAGACAACAATAATTTGTCTGTTTCTGCCTCTGTACAGCCAAACTATCCACAGGGCTGCTCATCACCTTTTAGAGGCCGTAAGCAGAAATGTTGTTTGGGCTCACCCTCTTTTGTTTCTGCAGCTGTCAGCCTGAATAGGGGTGGCTAGGGCTCAGGAGAACAGGAAGTCCATTAATAGAAAGATTGGTGGTTCGATCCCAGGTTCCCCTGGCGACACCCGTCAAAGTTTTCTTGGGGAAGATACTGAAACCCAAATTGCTCTCCAATAGCCGTTTCATCACTGAGTGTATGTGTGAAATATCAAAAAGGACATTTCGGTTAGGAATTACTGTATCACCCCGGATGAGCAGGTCCACACCTTGCATGTAAGCCTCTGCCATTAGTATATGAATGTTTGGGTGAATATTTGAGAGTTGTAGAGCACTTAGTGTTTGGTAGACTAGAAAAGCCTGAACCAATTTATGTTCATCAGCGCTTTCTTAGCACCTCCAGCATCATCCGGCACCTCTGCATCGACAGTAACATAAAACATACAAAGAAATGTGTATGAAATCTGTAAATCAATCATAAATAAAGTAAATATAGTATGTAGAACAAAATGGTGACAACCACAGGTAGAGATGTACTCAAACACTGGGCTACTTTTCCTTTTCAATGACTACAATTAGATCTCCTGTACAAATAACTTCAGTAAGACAAAGAATACAACTCATTACTGAAAACACTAGTACAAACTAATGAATTGCTGGCTCCCTGTCCCTCAGCAAATCCATTTCAAACTCCTCCACATCACCAACAAAGCCATCGACAACCTGGCTCCCCCCTACCCGACTGAGCTCCTCCACCAGCACACTCCCACCGGCTGCCTCCGGTCAGCAGACGCCAACCTCGCCAGCCAAGTTTTTTTAAGTGCAAGTGTAGTAGGAGGACAGCTGAACGCCTGAATAGGTCGATTGCCAGCATCTCCCAAAACAACGTCTAATCCAAACTTGGCTAGGTTTAGGAAAACATTGTGGTTTGGGTTTAAAAAAAAAAAACCTTACATATGTAACTTCAGTGAAGAACATGCATACGTATGTTACATTGGACACAAAAAGCGGGCTCCTAGATTAAAGACCTGTGCTTGTTTAATTCATCCATCCACACCATCCTCCTCCCTGAGCAGACTTTTTCACTCTTTATACTACTTCACCTGACTTCCTCCTTTGCTGCCGTACCAATTACCATGGCCACTAGAGGTCGCCACCTGTTTTCAGATAAGGGTGGGCTGCTCATGGAGAAGGACATCTCTATGATGTACACGCTACAATCTGAAGATCCTAGAGCCAAGCAGTAGAGGCCCTCATGGAGCAGCACCCGCCTCCTCTCACTTCATATTTGCAGATGCACTTCAAATCCAATTCTTGGTCCAAGTACCTGTAAAACTACTGACATTGTAATGTGCATTTGGTATTAATTAGCACATTTTAGTGTGCTAACATGCTAAACTATGATGGTAAACATGCCTCTTTGACATCAGAAGCTGACTGGTCAACCCAGTCATTCACACTGAAGAGTCAGTCAGCCAGTCAGACTCTTGTTGAGTCAGCCCGTTAGCTGAGCCCTGCAGACACTCACTTTGCCAGCAGGTCAGACAATCAGTACCCCAGTCAGTCCATCAGAGAATCAGTTTTCCAGGCAGCGAGTGAGGAAAAGGGGGAGATTTAGCTCTGTAAAAAGGAGCGCTGTGGAAAGAAACGGTCTCAGAGAGCGGACTTAACAAGGCTGGCCCGAGGCCTCAAACATCTCAAACTACAAGTGGTCAGAGAGGAGGGATAGAGGGCAGGACAGGAGAGATGAAGGGACTAATTCTGTGTTCAGACCAAAACGCAACACGAATATTTTCCTCACGTTTGGTCTTTACGCAGCATAAAGATGAGCAGAGCGGAAAGGACAACAGAAGAGGGCTGAGGTCAGAGCAGGTCCTTGAGTTATGATGCTATTGCTTTTGTTTCCAAGAAATGAAAATGAAACTTTGTTTTTTGTATCTGGAGCCATGGATGGATTGCTGAACAGGCCTGACTGGACTGGGCCAGAGTGTTTGTTTGAAGTGACAGTTAACATAACTTGTTGGAAGGTAAAAGAGCTCATAAAAGTTTTTTGTTTTAGCTCCTGATCGCAATCTTTCATATGAAGATCTGCCCCAATATTTGCTTGTGTTTATTTTTTCCCCTCATTATGGCTGCAGGAGTCAGACAGCATCTCCATCACCAGTGTCAACTAAATACAGTTGCAAGTGCAAGTGTAGATTTTCAACCAACAGCAGCACCTGAGCGTTGTAGATCACCAGAACACTATTTGAAACTAGCCCTTATTGGTCTCTTTCTCTCTAGGTGTGTTAATGTGCTTTTGCAGATGCAGTTGCTGCCCGGCAAAATCAATATTCTGTGTTTTGAAACAACATCAGCAGGGTGCCATGGCTCCCGGCTAAATCTGATCCTACCAGCCTGTACACCTGCAGGCTGCAGCTTTTCACTCCTATCACTGATGTTTGGGAGATGGGTACCAACTATGTTCTGGGTGGTTTTAAGCTGCAAACCCCTCTGCCGGCTTGACTTGGTTGTGTGTTACTCAAATGTTAAGAATCAGTTAAGAATGACCTTAACGACCCCCATACAGGTGAGGATGGTAGCATGCTGTGTAGCTAGTTGTGATAAAAACGTCAGTGCAACACCAGATCAAACATTACTCCTCTTTGCTTGACTTATAGTTCAGGCATGGTGAGATGGTGCAACTGAACAAACCCAGTGAGCAAAGACACGTCCAAAAAAAGATCTTTGTTGAATGTTCAAAAAGGAGCCCACTGAGGAGCCAGGAAGAAGGTGTTGTTATGTTTTAACAAAAAAAGAAAAGGACCCGAATGCTCAACACCAAGACCGGTGGAAAAAGCAAATGTTGAGTGAGTAAATAAAAATGGGGAACGAAAGCAGCAAAACTGAAGATGAGTGAGGCGCAAACACAGGACTGAGGAACAAACATAGAAAACAAACTGACAAAGAGTTAGAGACTGAAACAGACAGGGACTGATTAACTAATGAAACCAGAGTGAACAAAGTAAACAGGGAGGGAAAAAAAACAATAACAAGAAGTGTAATACTCTTTCAAAATAAAACAGGAAATGACCATAAGATTTTGTTTTATCTTGATGGGCTATTAAGCAGCTGTCTGTACATTGCATTTAAAATCAAATGAGTTTTATTTATATATCACAATCACATTGCCTCAGTGGGCGTTACATTTTTAAATATGTAATTGAAGAGAACCATAGAAAAGGACCATTAAAAACGTTTTGGTCTCTATAGCTAACTTATCCCTCCATGCGACTGTGCAGGGGGTAGAGTATTTTGTTTGAGGCAAAAAAAACCCCGTTCTACTTTACTTTAGCCTGGTCAGTACCTGGTGACTGGTCTTCTTTAGCACTACTGTGAAGAATGCAGAAAGACGACGTAGTAATGTTGCATGAACGGGAATTTTTTAATTTCTCTTCTGTGGCAGTGAACACAACACACAGCCTTTCAGTTACTACTACACTGCCGAGTTTATCCAGACAGCTGATGAAAGTAACTACACACAGGTCATCCACAAGGTTCAGCTGGTGAAACACAGGCCTCATGCAACACGTATGCCTCATAATGAATAATATAATGCTACAATGGGCTAAGAGAGAGACAACCAGACAGAACAAAGGAATGGGGATGGATGAAATAGAGGAGAGACTGACTGAGGAGAGGAAACATGAGGATGAGCAGACAGGTGGGAGGAGTGAATACAAGAGAAATGAGACAAGTGGGTGCTGTAGAGAAAGGTTAGGACTGTAGAGACAGTCCAGGCAGGATTGAAGAGAATATGTTGGCAGTGATGGAAACAACAAGAGGATGAAGGTAACAGAAAAAAGAGAGATGAAGGGGAGAGATCAGTGACATAGTTCTTGTACATAAAACTACAAACACTCATTCTAACCCGACCAAACTCAATGAAACTCTTACAGTACACCTACAAACATCCAAAACTCTGAAATAGCGGGTCTAACTTTGAAAGCCTACTGTAGATCACTGCTATGGGACTTCTCTTCCTACTCCATTATTGTCTTGTTTCAGGACACCTCGAATGATACGAGAAACCAGAGTCAGTGAAATTTTCTGACCCGCCCCCCCTCCCCACTCTGAAACACTTGAATGCATCGGTGGAGTCCTTGGAAAAGGCATGTCTGCCTCGGGAATTTCAAACTCTCCACTGAGAGTTGTAATGAAATTATAGCAGGAGAGATGGCGACGTGTCCGCCTCACACCCAGAGATCATAAATCCCACAGTATAAACCCCCTGATTCCTTCCTCTTCTTCGTCCTCCTCCTCCTCTTTGTCCTTCCAAGCACATCTCCAATCCATCTCCACTTTATTCTCCTTTTCACCTCTTCCTATAATAGGCCTGGATTATATTTTGTCTCCTCTCCTCTACTCCTCCTCTCTTTCTTCATCCACTTTACTCCTTTCCACTGTCCCCGAGACCCTAACATGAACTTTCTTTTTGAAGACCCATTTCTCACAGATTGAATTTCTCCTGTTGTCGAGTTCTTCTGGAGGGTACTCCATCTCTGAGTTGCAGCTGGAGCAGAAACTTAAACCTCCAACAATAGCTTTCTCGTTAAAACTTCCACTATCAACTATGACACTTACTGATGTACTCTGTTCAGGGTGATGTGTTACGTGGAGCAAAAATAGTGAGGACACAAACCCAAGACACTCAGGAGGGCAGGCAGGGTAAAGAACAAAAGGGCGAGCTTCAAGAACGAAGATGAGGTCTAAATGTCTTATTCCAAAATAAAAGACAGCAGGGAGCACACAGACTATATACACCAGGGCTCATTAACTAATAGGACACATCTCAATTGTCCTTCTGTACCGTACATTTAAAAAAATTAAAGCATCTAACTCTCAAATATCCGCTATAGTAGATCGAAAAGGGCTTGAAGGTGGTTGTATGAACTGAATATATCATATAAAACTTATATCAAAATAAAGACAAACACCGTGCTCTGGAGTGAAGAGAGGCTCGCCCTGACTTGGGCCATAAATAACAGTAAGCATCACACTGGGAGCTGTAAAGTTCACTGCTCACATTAAATGTTAATGTAGTGGCCACACTACAATCAGCAGAGATGCTTTTCTTTTGGCATGTCGACTCCTGAAATACATTCCTGCTCATCCTGACCTGTGCCTCTCTTTACACCACTTTCATCCTTCTCAGACCACCGGTGGAGGACACGTCTTCCCCCAGACCGCTGACTCTGTCTGCTCCTGCTGTACCCAAATATTATCTCATCACCCTCCGCTGTCGGAGGAAAAGAGGAAGATCTTGTTCTCAGCAAGATACTGTATACTGCAGAATCTGGCCCTTTCTTCCACGTTTGTGTGCAGTACGTGTTGTTTTTATTTTTTGGCCAACAGGACTCAGATCTCAGCAATTTCTTTGGAGATAACTGACGGAAAAGATGAATTACGAAAACAAAATTTAAGGCGTAACAAACCAGAATTATCCTTTGAACTACTGTCGCTGACTAATAAAAACAACAATGTAGAAAACACTGTTTATTGGTCTAACTTCACAAATTTACATCAGATTTTGAAACGTGCTTTAAGCCACTCCACGAACCCAGCCACCTCAGCAAACATGGGGTATGCAGCCGAACCTCATTACCCCCTTTCCTTTACAAAGAAAGCAGTTTAGTGGGTCAGAGCTAATCTGGTTGTGGTTAATGGAGCAGTCCGTCCAAGAAGGGAGAGCAAGCATGAGGGAAAGGAAGTGGCCAAAAGATCCGTGCTATTGTATTTACCCGGCCTGCAGAAAGAATAGCGAGGCTAAGATTTGTGTGTTTCTCGGGCTTTGTGGTGCAATGCCTTCTGGCGCGGAGGTTTTCTATTGAGTCTGTAGTATTAGAAGTCATCAGTCTCTCACATGGCCTGCAGCATACAGAGGTCAACAATGGAAAAAATGTCTGAGTTCAGTATGCGGCTGGCAGAGCTTATCCGAGCTGCCGCTGGAATCAGAATGATCTCTAAATATATCAGAGGCGGAACAGAACATGGACACATTTTACTCAATTAGAGGGCAGCCACTGAGCCTTCGGTTGAATTTCAAGTGGGTGAAAAACAGGCTCATTAAAAATAGCAAGAAGTTTATTTTCCAAACTTGATCAGCGTTATTTTTGAGTTTTCCTAAATGCCACATAAACAGGTCAGTAGACGAATAGGATTCAAACAACTGACAGTCAAATTAAGACTAAAAACAAAGTGACAGAACGTATCCGTTAAGTAAACTGGATGTTGACCCAGTATGCAAGTAGCTGTGATCAGAAAAGTTGGTAACTGGAAAGTCCAAAGCAACAAAGAGAAATAGAAGAACAGAAAGAGGCAGAAACTCAGAAGTTATGTGACGTGCACGAGAAGATCCAGCCCATCCCAGATCTGATGCATGCCACTCAGATAAAATGTGCAGATCAAATTCTGAGCCTCACTGACTATATTCTCGAATGTGGAAAAAAGAAAATCAGGATGGAGTGACAGTGCACGCCTCCCCACGTACACGGTTAGCCCCGAGATAAAAATGGCTAAATCCCTGCAAGAGGAAAGGTAAGGGCTGGGGGAGGCTGTAGCATCCACAGAAAGACATGTCCGTTGTGCTCCCCCTGTAGCATTTAGCCATGTTTAACAGCATGCCCCACTACTGACCCGTTCTACTCTGCCTCTGATCTGTGGGTCATGGCTCTGCCAGAGTAATATAAGCATGCTGGGCCTACAGTGATTGTGTAAAAAGTGGCCAGCGGTAGCAACACGGCTACTGCTAGGAGCCTGGCTACTAGCCACAGCAAAAATAACCTTAAGAATCCCAATTTGACCTAGAAACCCCGACCCCAGTGCTATGAAAAGGCAGAGTGAAAAACTTGGTTGCATTATTAAGTAGGCAGCTTTTGTTAATTACTGATCCGGAAGAAAAAATGGCGATTTTGAAGCGTCTCAAGGCTCGGTGGTAAGAGGAAACACATGTCAGCGGGGAACAGACAACACCGGCACGCTCTCCATTGTGTGAATGCCCTTGTGTTCACTCTTGTTTAACCTCAGTAACTATCACTCTCCATCTTCGCCATCATCTCTCAGTCTGTTTCCACAGTTATTCTGTTTTTTCCACTGTAACCATGGGATAGTGACCGGGGGAAACGATGCCTCTTCCTGCTTTGGTTGCACAATGGCAGACATGCCTTATTTGTGCCATAATTTGACCTTTGCTTCTCCAGTAAAAATCGAGCCTAGTAGCACACGGAGTAGCGTAGTGAAAGCAGGACGTAGAGGGACCCAATCTGTACGCAGATGGTGTCATTTCTGCCACAGCCGTTAAACTGTGTAATCAGTATTTACTTCAGAATGAAAAGTTAAAGCCAAAATGTGTATAATGCCAGGTTCATCAGCAGATGGATCTACTGGTGCATACATGTGAAATGTGGTTAAAAACTCTTGAAAAAGGTCAACAATGAACCCCAGTCAGAAACTGTTCTTTTCGGTATTTGCATGATCCGACTCATTAGTGTGCCGGCCCCATTTTACCTCCATTACATAACGACATCCGACATCCTGGTAATTCTCTAGCTACAGCTCCACAACACAACAATAGTGTGTGTGTGTGTGTGTGTGTGTGTGTGTGTGTGTGTGTGTGTGTGTGTGTGTGTGTGTGTGTGTGTGTGTGAGTGAGTGAGTGAGTGAGTGAGTGAGTGAGAGTGATGAGTAATCACTGATAAAAGTAACAAAGACAGAAATGCAATTGTGAGAAATGAATGGCATGTCTGCCATCACCCAGGAGGTAAAGGCAAATAATTGAGCAACAGATGGAGTGCATGCCATTTCTGAGAAGACACTCATTCATGGTCATTGCTAATGAAGCATATTTCCCAGATTAATTATGATGATTAGTCATTGATTGAATGTACCATTTTCAATTCACACATCAAATAAAGTCAGGCCCAAGAACAAGATGAACAGAATGTGAGGCAGTGTGATTTGACTGCTCTACAAACTACAGTGTCAGTCAAATGAAATGGCAGTTGTAGTGCACTACAGCATATAGTAAATGATATTGGACACAGCCGTCTCCTTCTTCCTTGTCACCTTCGCTCATCAAATGTATCACAGGTTTTGTTACTGATTCTCTTAACGGCGCTGACATAATGACAGCTTGGTAGCGATATGGCCTCGGTACCTGTTTGCTTAATACGAGGCTCAGTTGTTTCCTTGCAGCTGAGCGTTCTTATCAATCAGAAATAAAGATGTCCAACTACCAACCCATGCTCTTGCAAATGAACTGCTGGACAAACAGAACAAATCATACATCAAGTTGAAGCAATATGTTGTTTGGATGTCATGTAATATGACAGTTTGGATGTGGGAGGTTCAGTATTTGCAGGACTGGTGCAGCTTCAGTTGATGAAGCCTGTGTTGGAGGGCAGCCGACGAGCCCTGAGGTCAAGGCCATGGGAGGCAGATAACAACAGATTTGCAATTTGCATTAGCAAGAGCAAAGCTACAAACTATATGTATTGTGTTTGCAAAGTGTGCAAGTTAACCTTGCTCTGCAGAGGGCAATGCTGCCATAGACATGAAAGGTTTGAAATTCTGCTCTGTTCCCCATCTTCCCCACATCTATTGGACTTTTATCGTTCAAATGAAGGAAAATTCAACAGGGCAATACATTAACCACATCCAATTTATACGGTGATAATAAAATCAGATTGTAATGTTAAAGGCTTGTTCCACTGCTCCCAAAACAGCCAAAAGAATAAGTTACTACTGCTTTAGCACCAAATCACATTTGTACAGCAAGGCTGTTACAGTAAAGACATTTATATAGTTTGTGATGGAAATGAAAACAGCTGTCAGAAGACAATCTGGTACATGTGGAATGATTCAATCACTGATCTGCAACAGTAGTCTAGGCGAGGGGGAAGGAGAGATTAAGAAGCACAATGATGAAGCTGGAGAGGTTAATGCTGACTGGCAGTGGATTTCGGTGCTCTGTGCTGTAAAACAAAAATACTGAATGTATTGAACAATGTTTTATCATTGATTATACTTGAGAATTTGTGTCCTAACTGATGTGTTTCCAGGCAGTCTCAGTACTAGTCTCAGTACTAAGAGCAGATTAGCTTCCTGGATGAAAGTCGGCATTTGTAAGTATGAAAGAATGAATTAACACAACGCACTTCAATAAACAAACCGGTTCATTTCACCAAAGTTTGCAGTAAAGCTCATAACCCCTCAATGTTTTAACCAGCTCGCCAACATAAATCACACAATGTGGCAGAGTAGTTGTTAGCTAGCCAGAGGGCACAAATGTTCAACACAAAAAAACTCCTGAGGCAATGAAATGACTGAAATGACAAAAGCCAACTGTCTCAACTTATAAGAGATAACTTACTCTTAATTAACCAGACGTTTTAATTTTGTACTTGCCTGTGACATTGTGGTGTTTCCCCATGAAATTTACCATTTTATTATCATTTTATTTTTTATATATTATAGCAGAAAAAAATAAAGTGAAATACTGTTCAATCAATAAAGTTTCATGTTGATTATCTTAAATATTGGAAACACACTGCATTAATCTTGCAAGGTCTGTTATATGATTGGTTTTGAATTGAATAATATGCACTGGGTACACAATGAGCACAGGAGCATGCAGAGCCACCAGAACTGCTTCAGAGCACGCTGTGTATTAAGACTAGCCATCATACAAATATGAAGGCAGTCGACAAGACATGATGAAAGAGGACGTTCAGTGAATATCTCCAATAGAATAACTTGGCAAGTGTCAAACACGGAAGGAATAAGAAGCCACTGAAAGCCCTCTCAAACAGGGCAAGGTCCCCCATGTTTTGATTCACTGTTCATCGTTCCTTGAACTCTGTAAAAGACATTCAAATGGTTTCAATCCCATATCTAGTCAAGTAGAATTTTTGATTAAAAAGACTGAGTAGAATGAGTTCACTGAAAAAAAAACAAAAAAAAAAAACATTAGTACTCTATGGGCATTAAACAGTGTCAGATGTATGCAGCGAGGCTGCTTTGACTAGAGAGACATTGGCAAGTATTGCAGTAATAGGGGCAGATCTGAATACATATAACACATAATTCATGGTTTGGTTCATACCATCTGCCATTGCAAATGCTTTGGCAGACAAAGTCGCACACTAAATCCAAGAAAATTGTGTATCAAACCAAAAAGAGCTGGTTGCCAAACCACTGTGGCCTACTGAATCAGAGGAAGTCGCCTAACTGAAGAGAGTCAACCGAAGAGGACAGCGTCACCAACCAAAACTAGGTGTCGAGCACAAAAATAGGAGGTTTGACGGCTATTTTTGTTACGTTCATCAGACTGATAGTTGCCTTTACAAACATCAACCAACACATCATTATCTAACAGTAGTAATGTGTCAGTCTATTACGTTATTGTTAATTTAACTGGAGAACATCAGAAAAGAGATTCTTATCGTACTCACAAACATCTGACGAGGCACTGCTCTGTTCATCTTTCCTCCAGTTTTCATGTGGTTGTCTGAGAGCAGTAGCATAAGGCCACTGTGTAAATGGATTTATTCTTTATATATTTGTTGAACCTGCTGGAAAATGTCAGAAACCAATGCACTTATTTTCTGAGACAGTGACATCAAACCCTGATGTTTATTCCTGAAGCTGACAGTGTTTAGGGAGGATTTTTCTTCAAATGTCAGGCTGTTTTCCTATTTGAGTGAGGGCATTGCTTCATGTTAGTTCAGAAGTACCTGATCGTGTGTGTCCGTGTGTGCGCGCCCTCAGGCACCCACAGGAGACACTGCATAGTGAAAATTGCTTTTATAGTTCATCTATGTACCGAAAAATCAAAAGTCTGCTGTGAACTCTATGTGAAGGTTGTGAAAACCTGCCCCTATCCATCCATCCATCTGTCGGTCTTATTTTTCCCCTCGTACTTTCTCAATAATAGTAGTGTCACAAGTGGAGCACACAGACCTCAGGGAGTACACACTGTGTGTGTGCTCATGTCTGTGTTGGTACATATGTGTCATTTAGACTCCATTAACCTCCACCAGCTAGAAGACATCTGGGAGTTGGGGAGAAGAGTGTGTCCTGAAAAAAAGAATGGGAACAAAAAGAAAAAGGCAGAGGGAGAATTTCCACCAAGATCTGCAGCCTAGTTTTTAATATCATTGCTGGGCTGAGTGGGGAGTTGTGTGTATGTGTGTGTTGACCCTCTCTATGAGATCTCATTGTCTACAAAACCTCAAAACCACTTCACCAGGAAGAAACCCAGGAGTCTTTCATGTTCCTTAAAGTCTTCATATTTGATAGAAATCTGACAAAAGCACCTACATCTGTTGTGTTTTTCAGCAAAGTCTATATCATTGGTAGCAAAATGATTTCTCGAATGGAGGAAGAAATGGCTCCATTAATCACTACAGTTGACGGTATTTTGTTCCTCAACCTAACCAGACCACAATTACAGCATTGGCACGACACAAAATTGAAAATTGAACCTCAGGAAATGTTGCAACATAACAGTATGTTCAACATATTTGTGGCTTGCAGAAACGTACATTGCCAACATGTATTTTAGTGACTGAATTGTGTTTTTTCGCTGCCTAGATTCACATTTGAAGTTTCAACCTTTTTTTAATTCAGCCTTTAATTTTAGTATTCATCCTTTTTTATTCAGGTTTTGTCTTTTTGTGTCAGCACAGGTAATTCTTCCTTTTGTACTGAACCAGCATCCAGTAACTGCATCGTATGCATCAACAGCCATTCCCCTCATTCATATCGATGGCGTCATTGTTGTCTGTTTTGTTACAGGAGCTGTGAGCCTTTTGTTCAGCTTAGCGGGGCAGCCTCTCAAAAGCCCAGCGTAAAGCCATGAAAGACAATCAGCCAACTGACAGATGCAGAAGGAGCTGACAAACATCAGTGAGTGTTAAACTGGTGGAAAACAGCAGGACTGGACAGATGTGGGGGGGCAGTGGAAGAGAGCAAACAAGTGAGACGTCATGTGGCCAATGAAACATCTCTGTTCAGATCACTGCTCTCTGATTATAATACATATGTGGAGGTGCACCTGATGTTTTCTGTTTCATCTGTTCTCTGTAAACAAATGTATTACATTATTAATAAACAGTATGAAACAGTTATTGACCCGGCAGGTGAGTCTCTATTCAGCTTGTCCATCTATCAGACATTAGTAGGCGGCGTCATCCAGACGCTTTGCCAACATACTGGCTTCGTGCTCTTCTGGCTCTTCACTGTAGAGCATCATCTGTGTGTGTGTTTGCTGTAATTATTTGGGCCCTTTTAAAAAGTGCGCCAGCTCCGTTGGCCCTCGACAAAAAATTGCCGTCAAATGGTATGGAATGGATTCATCACTTCCCACCCAAAGGAAACTGTTGCTGTCAAGAACAAAGAAACAGCTTTTTTTCTTGGCTTTGTAAATCTGAGACACCCACCATCATGTCTGCTCCGCACAACTCCCTGACCAGGTGCTGCCAACTCTCCCTCCAATGAGACCAGCATTTGGCTGCTCCAAAAAAAAACTTGTGAGAAGGTGCCAGATGACATTATATGCTAATTTGCATATAATACTATCGCTGCTTTCCTGCTCAGAATGGATTCTTAGAGAGGAAGATTTACTGAGTACAGGAAGCGCTGCGATGAGACCTCGGGTTTGTCGAACAAGTAGTGCACATTTCACTTGCGTCAGTATCAGCTGTGCCTGTTTGTCACCAAATGCTGAAGGAGTCAACACATTAACGAGACGCTCCCTGAGGCTGTTTGTCAAAACTTTTTCAGAACGCCCCGAAATCTGTTAATTGTGGCAACAGAGTGATCAAGTTGGCAGCTTCAGCTTGTGACTATAACTGGTCTGGAGACAAGACGACAGCCACTGACTCCACGAGGCTGTAATACTCAAAACAAAAACAGAAGTTATGAAAAGAATTAAAATCGAGGTTCAATGTTTGTTTAAGTGAACAAAATAGGAAATACAGCTTTTTAAAGACTTAAGGCATTTTTCTCTCTATCAAAACAATCTGGAGGTGTTTGCTAATAATATGAGGAGACTTTTTAACTTTTGGGATTAAAAAGTTAATTTATTTTCACTCCCATGGACACACACACAGGGATTGGACCCAAAAACCAAAGGTGAAGTGGGAGTCACTTAACAGGGGGGAAACAAAATGTAACTGGCCAAAAGAAAGAAGAAAAAAAAACCTCAAACACACTCAACTCAGATTTTCACTCAAACAGAAAACACAGAAAGCCAACTGATGGCGTCGACTCCCTGAAGACACACAACCAACTGAGCAGAAGGACTGCAGCCTCCTTATATAGCCTCTGATTGCAGTCAGCTGAGGGAGAACATCACAGGTGCACCCAATAGCTCCTGACGACCTGAGACCTGGATCTTGAGAAATCTGTTCGTGTCAGGACCTTTTGGGAATCTCTGATCTGTCCATAAACACTAAAATGACCATGTGGTCAGGATAAACCGAGTCCTCTAGGGTAAAAAGCACCATCAAATGAGACCAAATCAAACAATTTAAGATCATTTTGTAAAACCACGTTTGTGTGTGCATGTTGAACATGTTAGCTTCAGAGATAATGTAACTGTGTGTGGCTTAGACTGTCAACCATTTCGTTTTACAACACTGTAAGACTTCACACATTAACATGAACTTGTAACAGCCATTGGCTCAACTCGCAATTATGCTACTGTAAGTTTGTGACCTTGTTTTCTGGCTTACACTGATTTAAATTAACATGTAATAATGTGTAAAAACATATCTGTTCTTTTTAAGATACAGGATTGACAAGAAACACGATGAATTCTCTTGGCAAGACAATAATCTTTTTATCTTTTGTTGGTCTTGTTTGCTGGCTTGTTTCTCCCTCTCCCTGCAGTAAAGTCGTCTGGCTTTTTGCAGCAAATAAACACATTATTTCAGTATATTTTTTAAAGTACAAGCACGGAATAAAGTTATTTGTCAAATATTTTAAAACACCGTCAGGAAAGATCATAAAAATACCAAAAAACACACTGGAGTGGTTCTTCAAATAACACCCACAAGGAACTATTGACAGGAACATTTTGTGCAGTTGATGCAGCAAGAACTTTATGTAGCATCTGAGTAATTCAGGCTTGAAATAAAATGTCCTTTTAAAGTTTAGAAGTTCCAACTATTCATTGATTCACTCATCTAACAAATCCATTTGCATTGTGACATTTTTAAATGATTACAGCAAATACTGGCATACGTGATTTATCGTGATTAATTAATCACAAAGCTTGTAATTAATTAGATCCATTTTTTAATTGCTTGACAGCCCTAGTTAGTGTTTGTGAAAAAGGTCAAAATATCAGTATTTTTTTATACCTCCCATATATATTGGAATTGGCCTTAAAAAACCAGGATGACGGCTGTAATCATCAACTCTGTGTCTGTTCCAATAAAACAGAAAAGTTAAGAAGGGCTGCTGGATTTAGAGCTTGTACATTTCAGTTTTGTCATTATTCATTCAACACACTCCAGCTCAAAGGCTCTTTTTCGTTGCATCGCATGTCAATAATTAAATAGGCTATAAACAAGTCAAATGAATTTAAAAAGAAACTGGAGACGTTCATGGAGCCTACAAATCTCTTTAGGGTTAGTTTTCTTGCATTGCTAAGTAGTATGCACCTAAAGTTTAAAACAGGGCTCAGGATCTTTTAAAATATGACCAAAAAAAACCCAAACAAAGTTGTAAGAAGAGTTGCCGTATGAAAAGAAAGTGTTTTCAGCAACCTACAACAAAGTCACTCGTGTACAAACGAATGGAAGGTGTGCTGCCGGATGTTGAGGCATCCTGACAACGTTCATTTGAAGCCTCTGCCATCTGCATGGCATCTCATCAGCATCTTTTAGATGTGGATCTGTATGAAAGCAGAAACTTAATAATAATAATGAATTTGAATTTTGAGCTTCCAATAGAATATATAAAATACCATTTTACTCCTCTCAGTGTGAAACCTTCAAATAGTCAGTCACCTAAGTTATTTTGTAACAAGATGCAGTTATTTAAGATAGGAGTGGGGCCATGGCCACCAACCCCGGGGGAGCACAGGCACGCCTCTGAACCTCCTGAGCTTTGGCCATAAATGACCATCGCTGTAGATACAGGTCAGACTTTTGAACATCAGGATCACAGGGAACACACGAGGACCAGGGGAACGAGCACAGGAGACACGTGAATGGAAACAGAGTGAGGAAACAAATACATACAAGTACTGATAGCAGTTTAAGTGAAGCAAAACATCAAGTATGGACAAATCAGCACTGACTTGAAACTTAGTAAAAGGTGTGCAGCAGATTAGGGTGATTATAAAAGCTTTAAGTCATGTATGAAACCGTCAGAGATTTCAAGGGGACTACTTCCTGTTAGCTTTTGGTCAGACTTTAATACGGATGATTTCTATTAAGTTATTTTTTTGTAAATGTTTTGTTAAGTTATTTCTGCCTGACAGAGAGTCAAGAAAGGTCAAGATGCATTGACTTTTTCAAAGTCTAAAAGTTATTTATTCAAACATTGCAACTACAACACACGTCATTCAAAAAAAAAAGAAAAGAAAAAGAAAACAAACTAAGTTGAGCTACACAAGTTTACAGTATCCTCCAGCCTTAAACACTCAAGACACACTGTTCTCCTCTCTGCAACCTGGAGTCACAGCGCCCGGAGGCACTCCATCATCTCAACTTTAGGTAGATGCAGTGACCAGCCCCAAAGCATCTTCACAATTGTTCTTCATATCACTAGACCTTTGCTATTTAATTTGTTGAGTTGTGTACTTACATTATCACAAATATTGCCAACAATGTTTGACCCCAAACAAATCCACAAGTTTACTCAAAGTAACGTTGCGCTTCACTTGGTGGCCTCAGAGAGTCAGCAGGAGGTTGTTGAACAAGATTAAACTCATCACTTCATTTCTGCTGGAATCACGTCAAATACATGTTCATTGTTTAACAGTGTGTTCACTAGCAGCAAAGCCAGTTTGACTGTAGGATCATGTATGTTTACTTGTGTTACTCACCCCAAACTGTAAGCTAGCGAGTGCACCAAGGGTGTGTGTGTGAATGTCTGTGTGTTTGAATTCAGATCAACCTCTCACTCACCTCAGCACTCACCAGAGACCCCGGTTCTCTCTTGTTTTTCCCCTCTCCTACAATGTATCTAAGTGCATTTCCCCTCCGGCTCCAGTAGGTAGTCAACACTACAGAACATAAATAACTTGACGATGGAGGTCGCCTCCACGGATCGCTGCTGCATTCAGGTCCAGAAACGAGAGTGAAGATAAATCCACTCTTTAAATCCCTAGAGTTCAAAAAGTCCTCTCCTACCACCAGTAAACGGCTCAGGATCAGAGCAGAATCTGATGAGACTCGAGGTGTTAGTTCCTCCAGAAGGTCTATCTCTGCCCCTCCGATACATAGTTCAAGATGTTACCTGCTCTTTTTGTCGATCACTGACCATTTCATACCTGCAGCCTAACATGACATCACAACCAGAGACACTGTGTGGTAGGTTTATCTGTGCAAAGCTGTGTGTCAGCTGAGGACCACCTCATGACATCATTCTGTAGCATGTGCTATAGTGCAGCTGAGTGGTAAGGTGAGACACTTTGCTACCAGATGTTTCTCCAGACATTGGAGCTCCGGCTAAATAAACAAATAACAAGCATGGTCAGAAATGCCACAGTAGGCTATGTGCTTCCTAAATGTGTACACTGGAGGGAGTGACGGTAACACTGAGGTTGACAAACCATTTCTCTTTAAGTTAAGGTCAGTCTTTGGGTAAAGGTAAGTGAGTTTAGACTCACCCTCTCTCTCCCTCCGTGTGTCTGCCAGCATGGCCTCTGGTGTAGCATCATCAAGGATCACTTTTAGTAGCATAGTAGCAACAGAGAGGGAGAACTAGGCTGGCTTGTTTTAATAAAGTCTTGAATTATGCAAAGCAATAAGCAGAGCCTGGATTTGAATATTTATGAACTAAGGGAAAGAGAGAGAGAGGAGGCAGAGACTGGCCCTCTTTCTAGCCTATGTTTGTGCATGTTTGTCCGTGTGAGAGGAAAGTGAGTAATGAGTGGGAGTGTGTGTGGTGAGGAGAAAGGATAAGTCTAAAGTAAGGACCGAGGGAGACTGCATGTGAAAAACATGAAGAACTACTATATAATGTGTTAGCATGTGTGTGAATTGAGACAAGCAGAGCAGAAATGAGTTGGTGTGTGTGTGTGTGTCTCTTCATTTGCAAGAGGGTGAGTAGTGAGCAGTGTAAGTGAAGTAGACTGGTCGGTTAGGATTTACCGTCGGGGGAGAACATTAACTGAAACCTAAACTCTAGGTGTACAGAACACAACTCAGTTGCCAGACTAAATGATGGCATGGGTTTGGGATGTTGAAACTTTCTATTTCTTTATAATCCAACTTTGCGTTCAATTTTATGTTGTTATACTCTGAGCTTAAGAGTCTGGTTTGGAAAAGATCATGTACTTGGCTCTGCCACTGAAAACATGTGGCGGTACTGGCAGTAAAATGCTTACAAGCCAGCCCCAACCTACATGAAGATATAAACAGAAAACATGTACGTCTAGAGGGGATGCCCAGTGTCAGCTACTTGGACAATAAACCAATAAACAAATGCCTCTTCAGGGGATAATCAAACTGAAATGTGCTCCTACAAGCCCCAGTGATGTGTCAAAACTGAAGGTGTACAGGGACTTCGGTTTAAAGGGGTTCAAGAATGAACAGTTTCCTCACCAGAATGATGTGGGGCAGCCGAGAAATCATGACAGGGCCTAAACAGACCAGAGTTTCAGACTGGCAGTCTAATGGGATGGATGAGGTTTTCAGTGAGTCAGGGACAGACTCAGGATGAGTGTGAGAGTCCCCTGGGTGTCATTCCCCACCTCTTTTAAGCCTTCGCAAAAGGGCGTCGTCACACCGTGATTGGCTGGGAGGGGAATGCCCCAAGCTGCTTCCACTCCTCAATCAGGAGTCGGTCTCCCCACCTGCACACAGGTGATCTGAATCCACTGCAATCAGTCCAGAGGGATTTTTGAAAATCAGCCCAAAACAAAGAAAGATAGCAAGTCTTAAACAATGGGACTGCTACAAACACATCTGGAAAATGACTTGACGTCTCATCAAAACTATCTGGGTTTGTGGCCACTAACACTGCTGGTAAATGTGCAGACATCTTGATATATGTCCAGTGGTCTCACAGTTACAGATGTTGAAATGCCATCTCAAACTTTGGCGTTGACTCAGCAGCCATGTCATCCAGCTGTAAGTGGTAACTCCGCCCAAATATCTACAGTATATGTAATATGTCAAATCTGGTGTCAGGATTAAGAAAGACCACGTCATCTTCCTACGCAGCTACGTTCATTTATATTCAATTTCCTAACTGATCTCAGTGGCCACATGATGGATTGCTTATGACAAATTAACTGAAACAAAACTATCAAGGCAGCTAGAGATTATCTTGACAAAAAAAGGCTGCAACATGTGAAATTTAAGATGAGCATTGTGGAAATCTGACCACTTTGTGAGCAGGACCAAACCTGACGCTCTGTGATTTCACTGTTAACCTGTCTATTTTCTTTTTAAAGGGTATTTTTACGACCAGCTCTGGTCACATATTTAAACATTAATTCAAACTTGAATCTAGAAACATTTTCATCACTACATTATCACTATGATCTGTTCATAAATGGTCTTGCCTTTATATAGAGCATTTCTAGTTGAACGACTACTCAAAGCACTTGTCACATTCACCCATCCATACAAACATTCACAGGAGTGATGAATCACCCCATTGGGAGAATCTTTGGGTTCAGTATCTTGGCCGAACATACTTCGACGATCGAACCAACTACCTTCCAATTAGAGGACGACCGGCTCGACATCCTGAGCCACCCGGCCTCAGTCGTCCTTTTGAAAATGCCATCCATTTATTTTCTACTGCCTATCCAGGACCAATGTTCCTTCTCATTGTTCATGTCCTGTAATATGTTATGGGTCTGTCCCAGGGTGTCCTCCAGTTGGAGACATCTGATACATGTGTTTTGGGCAAGTGACCCATATATCTAAAACTCTTTCATTCCGCTAACCTGAGGTCACGATCATAGATGAGAGTTGAAACACAACTGGCTTTTGAAAGTATTTTTTAAAATGATTTTTACATGTTCTTTAAAGCTCCTATTTGTAGGATTGTAAGTCGGGTTGGTCGCCATCCCAAAGCGTCAGTATTTGTCGAGTTGGGAATGAGACTCTATCTTCAAAACAGGAGCTTTTAATGGGACCATTTCTATTTGCTAAGCTGAAAAAGCAAAATACTTGTAAAAGTAAAACCTGTAAAAGATGACAATAGTCCAAGTTAATTCTTAATGCAGCACGTCCTGACCTTGACAGCCTACTAAACACACACACACACACACACACACACACACACACACACACACACACACACAGTGTGAGTGCTCCTTGTCCTCTTTCAAAGCTCCTTGCCTGAGAAACCCATTTCTCTTTCTTTCCATTCCTCCACAAGCGTTTCCTTTCCTTCATTTATTTTCAACCCCTGTCCTCCTCTGCTTCTACTTCCTATCCGTCTCTCCTTGGATCCACTCACCACCCACCCCTCAGCCCTAGGAAACATTTCCCACCCCGCCCCTTTTCTCTGTGACTCTGAAGATAGCACAGGAAGTTAATTTTCATGTAAGTGGACTCTTTGCCGCTTCAAGTGTTGCTTTCCAGGCCTCGAGCACATCCTGGCCAGCCTTATTTATCCAAGCAGTGGGTAGCTCCATGGCTAGGATGTCAATTAATGACACACTCCACTGGTGCAAGGAGAGAAAGTGTGCAGAGGTTTCCATCTAATAGCCGACATCTTGTTTCCCCGCGAGCCAAAGTTTTCCCGGGTCACATTGAGGCCCCTCGGAGGAGTTATCAGTTAATAGCATTAACTGTGGAGGGCACAGTGGAGGCAAACCTAGTCATTTAGAAGCTAATTTATAGTTCTGTTTCTCAAAATGGATGATTTTAGTAGTAAAGAGGCAACATTAATTTAGATGTAAGAAGAAGGAGAAGTGATTCTTCTTTTTAAACTAGATCTGAATCTGTGTCCTTCACCTACTTAGCTGTAAAGTGGGAAGTTTCATTTCAGGTGTTCCATAATTAAAAGTCCCACTGGTTTTCTTTTTGGTAACTGACTGCCTTCAATAGGCATAAAATCCTCTCAGTTTAAAGAGGAGTTCATTGCCAGCTCACTAGAGTAGTTTTTTCAAGATTCACAGTTAAAACAAAATCCTTATTTTTTTATAGTGGTGCTTTATGCTGCCCCTTGGTTTATTAACACCCCACCGTGGACGTATAAAGGGAACTGGATAAAGCGTTGGAGGCAGGGATCCGTTCAGTCCTATGAAAGCTGCTGGGTGGCACACGAAGCCAAAGATCGTTTGATGTCCAGGTATGAAATTACCTGGATGTTCTGCGTGACTTTTGCATTGTCGGGCCCATAGAGCGATACACTATAGGCTTCCACCAGGCAAGCCAGACAACTTCAACTGAATGGGGATAAAATGATTTAATCAGGCGGCTCTTCAAGATTTTTCCAAATGACCTGATGGATCGAATTCTGACATTGAAATTAATTATCTCCCGGTGGTTGTGACTCTTGAACATTTTACAGCCCCTTTCTTTATAATGTTGAAGAAGTATAAAGTATTTTTGGGGCCCTGTGCACCATCTAACATTGAAATTACACTCTGTCAGATTGGCTTCAAAGCCTGGCACTGCTCCTGGAGACTTGTGCAGCACCCATGGATCAGATAGTGCCACGAGCACTGCCTCATCCTCTTGCCAGTGTGCTCAGTGGCATTGCAAGTTTGGGGCACTGAACTCGATGAGGCTGAGATTCACAGATTACTGTACAAAAACAACATTTTGGTGAAACTGGATAATGTTTTATGAAGAAAATAACTGATTTACAGTGTGGCTAGATAGGTCAGTTAGCAGCTTCAGCTAGCAGTCCTATTGGCTAGTTGACTCTGCTTGGACAGGGAGAGGTGTTTGCCCCTCCAGAACAGGAGCTTTGGACCAACAGGAGCCAGCAGGGAGAGTTGGCTAAAAAGGACCACTTAGGCGTTATTATGAATCCCACTTATATTCTCGCAAGTCCCGCCCTAATCCACCTCTGATCGGTTGGCTTTGTTTGTTACGCTAACCCTATGCTTGACTCAAACTGTTGACTCACTCAGTAGAACTGGTAATGTCTATTTTTGGTGTTTTTTTAGGTGTTGATCGTAAGGAATGCACTTTGAGAGACAATTCTTCAGCTGTCCAGAAACCAATCGCAGAAAGTTAATTAGTTAGTTAAATTCACCGTCCAACACAGCATTCATGTGCCTCAAACAGCCAGTCAGAGATGTGATAGAGCTACTGTACGTCAAATCCTCTCCTCTCTCAGGAGTTTTCATAATTCATAACCCACAGCATCCAGCCTGACTGAAAGGGCCCAAAGAAAAGCCAAAGAAACTGCGGCTGGCAAGAAAAAAAATGGAAAGCTTAGTTCCCATTTAAGAAAAGCAGAGAGAGCAGTTATTCTGGAGTAGGCTACAGTGTGCCAGGAGGCTGTGATCACGTCATGAGACCTACAGCATGTGCTGCAGGGGGGCTGTAGGATGGTCATCACAAGACGGCATCTGCAGTTTGTTGCAAATGAACTGATCTTTTGGTAAGATATCATATTAACTCTTGTATGTGGATATGTTGCTCAGTTGCACCCGTCTGTCTTATTCCATAACTGGCTCTCTAGTGCATCCTAGATTGTAATTTTCAACCCTGATAAATATAAGCCCTGCAGTCAAAATGTCCCCGAACAAAGAGTAACTATCCAAAAATCTGATTATTTGAAGGTTTTATTCATTCAATTAACTGTTTAAAAATATTGTCAGGAATATAATTCTGGGGCACAAATTCTGAATCCTGCACATATCTACTTCTGTTGTGTTGTGTCTAGTAAATACTGGACTCAGCCCGTAAGATGAGCAGTATACCTCCCCCATGTTCCTAAAACCCAAAACACAAAATTTCCAGAAAAAATTACAGAGAACATGACCTCGGTTGTCCTCAGTGGTCCTGGTTGGAAGGCATATTTTCTCAATACGGAAGCGATCTATTTCCCTCTGCCTCCAGTTTAACAAGCGAGGTCAGACTCTCTGCTGAGTTTTCCTTTCTGCAGAGGTTAAGTGCAAAACATCACATTCACAACATGCAAAGACACACAATCCCTACCGGCCCTGGAGCAACTGCTTTACAACCGGCCCTGACCTTTGACTGTTCGGTAGATGGCACCAATAGAAAATACTGTTATCAGTACATGCAGAAATCAAGTATCAGCAGCAGCGCATGCATGTAAGGCTGCCTCTCAGTGAGTCAGCTCTGCTAAATCCTGTCTGAATGGCAGAGTGTTCTGCTCGGCGACAGCCTGGCACACATTGTACAGAGCTCACCAGGCTATGAAAATTAACACCCAGCAAATGGATTTTTAATTAGCTGTAAAAGTGTGTGTGTGTGTGTGTGTGACAGAGAGAGTGTGTGTGCATGTGTTTGTTTATGTGTGTAATCTTATTTTATGGGTTATGGACAGGCACATCGTGGGAGTACAGATGAGGGAAATAGTATATTTGTCTGTGTGTTAGTGTGAGATAGTATGTTTAAAGGGAAATAAGTGGCATTACTCGACTGTTTTTAATCTTTGTGTGTGTGTGTGTGTGTGTGTGTGTGTGTGTGTGTGTGTGTGTGTGTGTGTGTGTGTGTGTGTGTGTGTGTGTGCGTGCGTGTGTGTGTGTGTGTAACCCTCCACAGCTGCAGGCTCTGCTGACAGACATCATGGATGAACTGGGAAGACGGAGGAGTAGCACTGAACGTGTCTGGAATAAAATGCACAAGGTAAAGAGAGCAAAATTGTGTGTGTGTGTGTGTGTGTGTGTGTGTGTTAGAGTGAGAGAGAGAGAGCCACTGGTCACAGTCTTGCCCCTCTGTATGGTCAACACGTGTAAGGTTGATATTGGGTTATTGCCTTTAAAGGTACAGTGTGTGTAATATATCGAGTATTTAGCGGCACGTAGCAGTGAAGTTCTAGACTGCAACACTCCCTCGCTCATCCCTCCCTTTCCGAAGACATTGGCGAAGCTCCAGAAGCTACGGTGGCCCCTCACGGACAAGAAACCCATTTTCTAAATATGGACTAGTACATCAAGTGTTGAGGTCCAGATGTATTAGTCTGTAAAACTATAGGTTATAACTCAAATAAACAGAGAAAATGATCGAGGATCATACAAAGAAAAGTCCCTTCTGGGCTACTGTAGAAACATGGCGGTGCAACGTGGCGACCTCCATGGACGGAGACCTGCTCCCTATGTAGATATAAACAGCTCATTCTAAAAGGTAACGAAAACACAACAACTCTTATTTTCAGGTGATTACACACTAAATAAAACACACTTATGAATATTATATTCCATTTCTGCCAAGTCTGTTCTGCTAGATGCCACTTCATATTACACACTGCACCTTTAATGGCAGCAAAGATAAAAAATAAAATAATTTTATATCAAATGAATTAAATTAAATAAAAAAAATATATATATATAAATTAAATTAAATAAATAATGTATCACTACAGTATCTCTCCATGGCAACTGCAGCAAGATTATGTTATTCAGGTCTGGAACAGGCTGCAGCTCCTTAAGTAAATTGTAAGTCTTTATATCTGAAGTGTCGAACATGTGGAGATTTACGTGTCACTAATTTCAAACGGGCACTTCAGACGCTCGTTCTCACACTGAGATTATTCATTACAGAATATTTACACCTTAGGTTGCCAACCCCTCAAGGACCGACCAAGAGACTTTCAGGTGAGATTTCTGGTGTTTTTTCTTATTCTTTGAAAACATGTAGTAAATGTACTTCATAGTTTTGAACAAATGAGATGTTATCATCTTGTTCAGGGTCAGGGGGATTGACATTCTCCTTCCTGGCCTGCTGCACGGCACGGTTTCTCCTCTCTGACAACCTGTGAATTGTACATAGCACAGTATGAGAGGCAGCCGGCTCCCCAAATATGAGGAGTATCGTTTTTTTCTGTGAGATGAGTAGATGAGTAGTTCAGACCTTGGCTTTGCGAAGTGAAACAGAAGAAGAGAAGGCATGTTTTTCCCTAAATGCCAGAAAATGATGCTTTCTGATTTGGAGGAGGATTATTGTTTTTCTTTTGGATCAGATCAAACGCGGGTTAGCCCGATGTAACTTTTCACCAAATGAGGGGATCCAGAGCAGCCTGTAAAGTCTACAAAGATGAAAGGATGCAAGAAGGAGAGGAACAGTGCAGGAAGACGTCATGGCTAGCCTACTCTCCTGGCGAACAGCACTGAAGACTTCTCTTGATGTTATTACTCTTCTCCCTACTGGCTTCCACAAAATCATTCTCCTTCTCTGAGTCAAATCTAAGTCACATATGAAAACACAAACTCGATACACATAGTTTTGAATTCAATATGTAAGTTATGCTGAACTTAAAACATACTACTATGTCCATTGAGAAAAAAACATAAATTAGCTTTTTAAATCAGAGACAAAATAGACACGTCGCCTAACAAGAAACAAGATGTGGGTCGCAATAAGCTGCTTTCACAGTGGACCTATATGGTTGTTTTTCTGATGAGGATGCACCAGTCAACAGCTAATTCAGCAAATGTGAACAACTTTTGGAGCGTAGTCCAAAAACACTTGGGTTTGTTTGTTTCCTGTCGGTGGGGGGAGGGGTTTGCACTCGTTTACATCTGTTTCCACCGGATAGAAAAACAACAAGACAATAAAAGCTTTGTGGTCCACGTGAAGAATGACTTGCCATTTTGGTATATTTTGCTGGAGCCTGAAGTGTGGATGAAACTGATACAGCTGTAC
The DNA here is from genome assembly GCF_965226575.1 of Pagrus pagrus. Classification (NCBI taxonomy): domain Eukaryota; kingdom Metazoa; phylum Chordata; class Actinopteri; order Spariformes; family Sparidae; genus Pagrus; species Pagrus pagrus. Next base: position 2,917,615 of record NC_140190.1, on the reverse strand, counting down.
GGGTTGTTGCTAATGGACATAAATAACCACCATTGAATTGGGATATTACTTCTGTTGTTGAGAAACACATTAACTTTTATCTAGCAACCGCTGCCACTGCTTCTGTTGAAGGAAAATGACATTAACAGGATGAATACATCACTCGCTACTAATTGAAAAGGGCAAACAAACAAACAAGATAACAATTCAGTCTGATTATCAGGTGAATCATGGGACGCAGAATGTGAATGATAACTCCGAGGAGGCTGAGCTGGCTGGTTTTACATGAAATTGAAACTTTAGTCCACATTTTCAACAAAATAACAGAGTTTCTTCTTATCACACCTGCTGCTACTGAGAGACAAATAAAACCCCTGCAAGATGAATTATACAAGAAATACAAAGAAATAGAAATGTTTTAAGTTTAAGGCAGTGCGGTCACTGGGATGCTCTCTAATAGCTGTTATTTGTTTCCTGCTGATATCCAATCGGACAAATGCTATGGTAGGCCCGTTGGCAGCGAGACACCCGACTGTTTCTTTTTCTGCCTTTTGTTTTGCAGTAGATATAAAGCGGGCGGTCAGAAAATACAGTGAGAACTGTGCAGCTCTTCCAGAAGCTGTGAATCCCAAAAAAACACATGAACTAAAGAAGAGGAAAGAGATAAATTCAGTTACTTTTGCAGAGAAATGTTGAATTCAGTACTCGTCCTTGTGTTTTTTGTTTTAGCAGAGCTGTCATTAATGTGAATATAATACTCTCCCCTGCATTTTCTAACTCTGGTTTCTCCCGTCATGTGGTAGATTATGTTCTCAGAGAATAACATTAAAACATTTTAAAAGCGAAATATTAAATGTAATGTTTTTAATGTTCAGAATTGGGCAGTTACATCATGTGAGTAATGGCTTGTTCGATCTAACCTTCTAACCTGTTCTGTCAATTTATACAAACTCAGTTTTGAACAGATTTTGAGGAGAATAAAGGCCTTTTGATCAGGGCAGGTCTATTTGTACAGCACCGTTCAACACGCTGCGACTCAAAGAGCTTTACTTCTGATTCACTCATTGATTAATCAGCTATTCATTTCAGCTCCAGCTCTATCGTTCTTTTAATGGCAAGACTAGACCTCAATCAGCAATGTGCACTACTTGAACCATCTATCATTAAATTGCTGAAAGACTTGTCTGGAGCAGAGGTCATTTACAAATGTTGTCTCTTTCAGTTTCACAGATGAAGTAAACTGGCATTTGCTGACAGACATCAAACCACATTTGTCTGCTTATTTATTGATCCTCTTTAAAAACCAGAGAAGAGACTCAACAAAGATGAAACTGACAAACATGGACTTGTTTGTTATCAGTGGACACCAAGACAGAGGGTAGGTATAAGGGATTTTGGTGAAACATTGCAGGAGGTCAAGTGGTGGAGGTGGTCTGAGGCGTGAGCGACAGGAACACGGTAGCGCCGATGTTTGAGGAAGCTGGTGGCATAGAGCTGAATCCTGAGAAGGTCTTTCTCACTCGTGAGGAGGAAGAGAAGGCAAAGTTAGTAGACTGGCAGAACGACCCCACCAGTCCACGGTTAAAATGTTGAACTACAATATTCAGGATATGTTTAGTGTCTTAAAGAGCTCTCTGTTATCCAAACTGGACAGCTGATGAATTCAGAGCACTGTCCAAACACTTTTAAAACATTTATTCAGGGCATCACCTTCATCACCGCGGGGGAGATAAAGTAGTTGGTGCAGTGAAGTGTCGGTGTTTGAAACAGAGGTGAGGGGTATTCAGCCGGATGCCCTACAAGCTTCAGCGTCTGCTGCTCAGTGGAGCTCATTATTCATTTCATCTGGAAACTACCATTTGATGCAGAAAGCCAAACTGTGTATGCATATACACACATATGTGCTAAAATGTGAGAAAAGACTTATATGACAAATTATATCTGTAACTTAGTGACTAATATTTATATGAATTATTTTCTTCGTAATTAATCTCTTGTGGCCCGTCCTCTTCTTGCACTTTTAGCTCAATATATATATATTAATTATATTTTTTCCTTCATTATAAAAACAGGGAACCCCTTTGGCCTGAGTCAAAATAAATAAACCAGTTTATAAATATATACTGCTAAATAGATGTTGCATTAAGAGAATATTATGTGCATGTTTCCTATAATATTTTGTACTGTTACCTATAATATCCATAAAGAGAGGACGTCAATTTGTCTCAGAACCTGCACACATAAAAACCAGGAGCTTGTATGTGAACGATCATACAAGCGTCAACCACAAACTCATTCTTTAAGGTGACTTAGGACCATCATGTCAGAGTAGGTAAGCTAACACTAATTTAACATCTTGCAGGGATCCCATTGTACTATTATATTAAGTTATTGATTTTGTTCACTGTATGCACTATAATACTGCCGTGGCGTAACCATAGCGAGATGACCATGGCACTACACAAGCATCCAGTGTGAGCGGCCCACAGGCTTCACATTACAAATGTTTCTAAAGCTTTGGGTGCTAAAAGTGACCGCGCCTCAAAAGTCGACTTTACAAGCGAGCGAGCGTTTAGCAGTTGCACTCGTTAAAGGCGCATCGAGCTCACGTTCATCGCAGCCCTGTTCTCAGAGGCCTGCTTTGTGCCCGCGGGGCAGATGCGCTCCCTTGTGATGATGTTTTTCTGTTCACTCCTATCACATACACTCATCTGGCTTTTTTTTTTTTTTTTGTGCGTGGGTTTTGAGACTCATTAAATGCTATGGGCCAAAAAGTGAAGGGTGGCTGAAGCAAGAGGTAAAGATGTGAGGGACGTTTTTGATTTAGTACAGTTAAGTGATTTAGGAAGAGAGCATAGAGAGACAGAAAGAATAATGGAGGTGGAGTGGAGCTGATGGCTTCTGAGGCAGTGTAGCATAGTGGAGAGGAAGCGTGGGAGTGTGCAGGTGGAAAGAAGAGAAAGAAAAGCAGAGTACTTAGAGCTCCTTGCTCTCCTGCAACTCAAATGATGAATGGGATAGGTGTGTCTGCGTGTGTGTTTGTGTGCGTGTACATTATCATGCATGTGTGCGTATGTGTATGTGTGTGTGTTGGAGGACAGAAAACCGGCAGGTAAGTCTCTCTGCTGCTCAGAGAAGCGAGACCGCTGCTGTTACTGATGGCCTGTATTAATCACATCATCAGCCACTGCCAAACACACACACACACACACACACACACACACACACACACACACACACACACACACACACACACACACACACACACACACACACACACACACACACACACACACACACACACACACACACACACACACACACACACTGTGGCATGGCTGCTTCCAAACTGTGTTGTCTGAGTGTAACCAGTGTTTATGCTGTAAGGAATCATCTTAATGACTTGATTAGCCTGCCGTTTGTTGCCATCACTGCCTCCCAGGATCACAGTGTAATTGCCATCTCGATTTCTCCACAATTTTAACGTCAAAGGCCAGAGATGCCAGTCGGCCAGATTTATATTTGACTGGAAAGTCACACGTGTAAAAAAATAAATAAAAAAGGAGTGCCCTGACCATTTTCTTACCTGATCCTATTATCAAAGAAGTAAGAGATCTGAGGTTCTCCAGAAAAAAGATTTAAAAGAAGGCTCTCCACCTTAAGGTGCACTAAAACAAACCAGGGACATTGACAAAAAAAAAACATTTTTAAAAAGACTTCCAACATGGCTTTCAAAGAGCTTGGAGAAATCGAACCAATGTCTTTTTAAAAAAATTATCAATAATCTTAAATTAAACTTAAATTTCAACTTTAAGTTCAAACAAACTTAATTCTTCTTAATTTTAATACTTGGATGTGCTGGACACTTTATGGATTATACTTTTGTGTTTTAGTCTTTGCTCAAATTTTATTCTGTTTCATCAGGTTGTAAACGATGATGCAAAAATGTAGTTATCAGAGACTAGAGGTAGAGATATAATGAGAGGATAGCAATGACATTAATTACTTGAATATACACAAAATAAAAAGTATTAGCAGACAAAATAAAACATAAGATGATGATGACCAAAGATTAGGTCTGAAACTTTAAAAACAACATTATGTAGAAATTGCATTTTGTGCGATTTAGCATTCCCCACAGTTTCTGAGTGCAACACCACTGTTGAAAATACAAATCCCAGGTTTGTAACAATTTATCATATGTAATGCAGGTGGTTGTAAGTTGGACCAAAAACGCAGACACCAAGACAGGGAGTAGGTTAAAGGAATTTATCTGAAGGGCTCTAGTTGTGGCAGAGGAAGTAGGCCCAGGCTCAGCAGTTGTAGTTGTTGGTGCTCTAATGGCGTTGGCTGAGGTAGAGGCCCTGGTGAGTGGGGCTCAGAGGATCCACAGTGGAGAGAAGGTGCAGGAGGCTGGAGGCTGGGTGGCTCAGGAGCTGGAGCTCAGAGGTTGCACAATCACTGGAGCAGTCAGGAGAACAAAATTAGTCACGCAGCGCGGCACTGGTAGTGTTGCCATACACCACATGGACGAACAGAAACAATCTGGCAGCGGGTGGAGAGAAGACCAGAGTATTTGAGCTGGTGCTGATGATCGGATGAGCTGCAGGTGTGTGAGAGGCAGGAGCTCCAGTCATCCAGGGAAGCCACGCCCAGCCTCAGAGGAGCACCTCTGAGAACACGAAAAACAAAACAAGGCAAGAAGCACAGAAAAACCCAAACACAGCGTCACAAACATGACAGAAACAGCCTTATTTACTTTTCGCAGTCAACTCTTGTTGGCTACAAGCAAGTTTCAGTTCAGATATAAGTACTGTTGACTGTCCCACAGGAAGAAATGTACACTTAAAATTATTCGCCATAAACATTGTGTTTATTTGGCTACCTGTTATTTGTGTTTGATGGTTGTATTTTTCAGACGGGATTTCTCTTCCTGCTACCCTCCTTCTGTCCTTAGGAATAAATTAGGGGTTGTGGCAAATGACTAAAGAACAAATCATACAGTATCATATGTATCATAAGTATTCTACACTAGAATAAATCCTCTGAACTAAACAGAACATGTTGTCATTGCCTTTAATAACAACTCATGAGTATTTTCTGACATCGTTTGCTGGTGTCTTCAAAAACACTTGCAAATTACTTTGGAGAAATGTAAGTGAAAATGGTGCACATGAAGGAGAGAAATGTTGTGGTTTCAGGTTAACAAAGACTAATTGGTTAAAGTTGGGGAAGTGTTGCATCATGTTCAAGAGAATAACTTGACATTTTGTGAAAAAGGAAAAACTTTCAGTGTCTTAACAAGAGTTAGATGAGAAGATTTATATTGCTGTTATGTTTGTGTGTTAAGTACAAAGCTAGAGCCAGGAGGCAATTAGCCCAGATAAGCATCAAGACGGAAAGTCAAGGGAGCTACCCTGACTCTGTCAGCACACCTACCAACCAGTGTTACGCTTACGAAATCAACATGTTGTATTTTGGCTGTTTAATTCATACACAAACATGAGACAGGAGACGTGGCAATAGACAACATTTTATCTTTAGCTTATCATTCTAAGGTAAACACTGATTGGACAGTGTAATGGCTGTGAAAAAATTACATCATCTGCGTAAAGGTTGGTTTCCTATAAATCTCGCTTTTACTATGCTATAAAATAAAGGTTGAGTTACAGAACAAAGGAAGTGAGTCTGCCATTGTGCAACCAAGACAGGAAGAGGCATTGTTTTCCCCGGTCGCTATCCCAAGCTAACGGTGGAACAACTAGAATAACTCAGCTAGTCTTATCCCCCGTTTCCTGTATTTATGCTAAACTAGGAATAAAGACTAAATGGTTGGTTTGGAAAGTGTCAACATGGTTTTAGGTACTAATACTGTTTATTTCTGGTGAAGACACTGCAGTGTTTTAGGTGGCAAGCCCTTACAGTTACCTCACATTTTCAAGCACTTCATTTACTTATTAAAGGTCAAAAACAGTCATTCTTCTTAGTTTTCAATGACTGTTGTTAGCACTATCATTGTAAACTCATTGTAAACCCAAACCATTCTCAGAAATCCCAACTTGAATTTGTGTTTTGACACAACAGCAGTCATGTATATTTTACAGTATTTGCTTCCTGAGCCATTTTCTTGATGTCTGCTGCCCCTCGTTAAAATTCCATTACATAAAAAATAACTGCAGCCAGCCTCACCTTCCTTTGCGTCCTCCTCTTCTCGCTTCTCTTTTGCCCCTTTTTTCCATCTCACTTTGGACCAGAACAGTGAGGGTGCATCGAATGATTTCCGCTCCATAAAATATCTATAAGGGAATTTGCGGACTGTGCCGCTCTGCTGCAGTAGTGATGGTGGAGCTTTTTTATTTCGTCTCTGTTGGGTCTATTTCCAGACACTGGCCCCCACACTACCCCTGCTCTCACTTTATTCTCCTCTCCAATTCACCTTCATCTTTTCCTTCCCTCCTTCTCTGTCTCTATTTATTCCTCGGTTTCCCTGTTTCCTGCTTTCCTTTCTTTCCTTTTCCCTAACTGTCTGTTTGTCCTCCTACCTCTTTTTCTCATCTTTATCCTAAGCTGCCTTTAAAACAATTTCTTATTAGGGCCCGAGCAGGGAACCTGCGAGGCCCTATTGTATTTTTGCTCGGATTATTATTCATCGTTCTGCGCATTAGGCGGCTTTTTGGAGCCCTGAACATACCCCAAAACTCACTAAACTTGGAATATACGTCACACCTGGCGAAAAATTTTATAATCTGTTGTTGTTCATATGTTTGATTGGTTTGATTGCCAAATGTAACCTTAAAAAGCTTGAAAATGCTGCCATTCCAATTAGTTTCAGAAAGGGAATTGCAACAACATGCGTCAACAACCGTCCGCTAAAATCAAAAAGCAGGAAAAACATTCAATAACAGCTGAAAGAGAAATTATGTATTTGAGGTAAAAGTAAAAATCATTAACTTTAACACAGACTTATGAATATAAACTGTGTATTGTAATTACAGAGTGAAAATTACAGAAAGTGAAAAGTAGGGGTCATTAAGTGCTGCTGTAAAGAGACAGTGGAGAGTACATTGGACAATCAGTCGCTAACAGTCTTTTTTTCTATCAAAGTAGTAATGGTCATGTATCTGTAGCAGTATGCATCGTTCAGAATAAGGTCCAGCACAGGCTGAACTTTAGGAAATACAGGTTTTTGCTTTTGCTTGTGTTCTGATATGACTGATGCTATAGCAGCATCTATGCTAACCTCTTGAGGTGCCGCCATTGTTGTTTTCAAACAAACAGTCATTTCTCTCCATGGTTGTCACACCTAAACCGCACACATAGCTCTCATCTCCAGCTGCCAGAAGTTCAGAGGAGATCACATGATCACGCAATCTTATGAATCCAGCTGCCTCGCCAGGTAACGTCTACAGCTTAATGCCGGACTATTCAGCAGGTGTCTTAAACTTGTGCTTGCTACACCTTGATAAGACAATGTTATAGCAACGTGCATGGGCATTTTAATAAAACTAGTTTCATCCCCCCCCCCCCCCCCCCCCCCCCACACACACACACACACACACACTTTTAGAGGTGTCCTGTGGCTTCAAACACTCGCTCAAGGTCAGTTACAGATGGTGCTGCATGTGCTGCTTTTTCTGAGGAGTCTCTTTTGTTTGACTCCTCGCTGTTTGGCAAAGTGAAGACTGTAATCTGAAGGTGTATAACAGCAACAGCTAGAGTAGGATTTGTCTGTCAGCCAAATGCAAAACCCCTTACCGCTCATTTTAAGGATGTCTGCTGGCCAAAATGTTTTTTAGTGGAACTTAAATTAAAATAAACATTAATTAAAGACTCTGTACAGTTTTTGGCCTGCAGTATGGAGCTGTTTGTCTTGAGTAGGATCCTTTTTGGAGTATTTCATGCATGCACATAAAGACACACATGCATGTGACACGATCCATATTCCCGCCAATGGTTTCACACTAATCCACTGATCTACAGGTGGCATTAAATACTAAGATATGCAGCACTGCAACCATTGCATATTAGGAAAGGAGACTTCCAGCCAGTGAAACAGCACATTCATGGAGGCCATTGCTGCACTCGACCCAGAGAGCAGCTCCTTCCCGGACCCAGAAAAAGTGAAACCCCTGCTTACACTGACTGGAACCACACTTGTTGATGCCAGGTTCACCGTCACCCGACAGCTCATTCTCAAACACACGGGCAGTTCCACACCTCCAGATGATGGGAAATGGACACTGAAAACCCTGCTCATTATTTTCCACAGGGCCTTTGTGAGGCAATGCCAAGTGTCCTCACAGCATTTAAGGTTGCCCAAAACCTTCAGAGCGTCCACAGCTTTATGTGAGAACACTTTTTCCACTTGAAAAATATGTTCACTGAGCAGCGAAGAAGCATGTCACACCCCCCGGAGGGCGCATTTGATACAACTTGGTTTTGAGAAGGACTTAACCAAGAAATGTAAGACAGAATGGAGACTGAGGAGATTTCATTCATCTGGGAAACGCCGGCTGCAGCTGTATTATGCCCGGCCTGAGCCAGTGTAGTGTAGTAAGTAGGCCACAATCATATTAGCGGTATAATTTTTGTGTAAGTTGTTTTCCTGGATTGTCTTCCAGCTTTTAGATGGTTGAAAATATTAGGTTTTTTTCAGAGTATGTTTGCCAGTTTCGAGTAATAGTAAAAGATAAGCTATGTGAGAGAGTAGAATAAAATGTCCCCTGAGCTGCACGCTGCCTTAATGTTGCTTATTTGATGTGTCCACGGTGCTGATACAACTGTCTTGATGTCGCTGTTTTAGTGACCCTGTTCTGCACTAATAACTGACTAAGGCCGCGGACTGTTTGTGTATAATTTGTAACCTTTAATAGTGGGTGATACTACACAACTTTGCCATTCTTTTCTTTCCCTTTTTTACCATAAATACTAGGCTGCACTATCGAGTCACAATAAATTAATATTGACTGAACCAAATTTTAAGTGTCATCATTAAAATATACAGTAAATAAGGTAGTCATGGTTGTCTTTGAACATATAAACCTACATAAATTACTTTGATTGTCAGGGCCCGCCCATACAAACCGAATGCCCTGCCAGTTACTGGGTCTGCATCAGCTGCTTCCTTTTTCAAATACAGCGACTTTTTCACACTTCACTCAGTTAAGTGAGCAACATTGAGCACGCATTGATTTTACTTGTTAATTGCCATTGTGGTGCTAAATTATCTTATTATGTCCTTTATCTGATGGACAGCCGGCAGACTTTCCTTCATTATCGAGGTTTTTTAGTTTGGTTTTTACTTTTTTGGCCAATTTTCCCATAATTTCAGTGTGTATTAGGGAAGGCTACTCATAAAAGTTTTATTACTGGGCAAATGATGGCTGACTGTCCAATTTACATACAGATGGGTGACAAATGAAGTGTGCTTGCAAAGTTGTTTCTCCACTAAAAGCTCCAGACCAGCTTCAAAGCTACTTGTCACAGATTTGCCAAGTGTGCTGATCCCATCTACTAGAGGGATGAACGGCAGTCTGCTAAAAAATATTCTGTTTGGATGATGGTCGTTAACAATCACTCCAAAATCTCCCACAGGTGTGCACCTGGTTTGAGATTTAGTGACTGTGAAGTCAAGCAGTTGCATTCATTATGGTTGTCCACTTATTTATTCAGATTTTTTCTTCAATTTATTACCCATGTGAAATTTGTAAAGAAATGTGTTACACCAAATAGAAGAAAGATTTCAGTCGAGAGAAACATTTAACTTTTCTGATTTAACAAGTTGGATTACTAATTAGCTTGACAGTGAGATGGAGCTGCAATTCCCACATCCAGAAACTGATCCGGCTCTTGCGTAATATCTTTACAAGGCAAGATCACCGCAAATGTGTACATGTCTTGCTTGATAAACAAGCCCTGTGGTGTTTATTGATTGATGGAGTCTGTTTTAACAATGCAGACACTGTGCGAAAGGTCACCATTGGAGCACAACACTGTATGTGCATGTACAAACTGTGGGTGTTCATGAGGACAAAAATGGAGCCTTTAGAAAAGTTTGATTATGACTGATGATGTATACTGTATTGGGTGAGGTAAAAAAAAATGACTGCAATGTCAGGTATTCGTAAGTGAGGTATGTATGCATTGTTTAAACTAAATGTTTTAACTGGCCTTTCTACACAGCCAGAACATGTAATTTTAACAATCACACTGCACAAATCAGTTGGCCACAATGTGAATGCTCACATTAAACTGTCTGTCTTTGTGTATGTTTTTCACATATCTCGAGAATTGTTCATCTGAACTGTTCACAGGTCCACAGCAAAAACACCTGCCAAGTGTGAAGCTGGAGTGCTGAATGTGGTGCAACTTGGATATGCGACATTTTCAATATTGATACAATTTGAATAAACAGCTCTGTGCACCAGTGAGGGCGTATCTTCAGCTCCCTGTGGACTGAAGCTGGGCTCACATGTTGTTCCTCTCATATGATCTCATGGGGAAATAGATGTAAACAAAATGGAGATTATTTTATTTTTCTCTCACTGCAGTGTGTTACCACAGCAAGTTACATCACACTAAAGCAGGTTAAACTAGTCTGGAAGAGTGGGGAGAAACAGTCAGGCTCTCTCATCAGTAGCGAGTTGGTGCAGGTTAATGCTGCAGCTCATCAGCATTACTTGCTGTTTTTGTAGCCTGCGGTACGAAGCCTCGTTTAGATCTGCTGCCCCTGTTTGCCCTGAAAGCGACTGAGTTTGTTAATACAAACTCAAACTGTTTCAAATTAAAAGCCCTCTAGCGTTTTAGTGGTCATCATAAAGACAGACTTTTTCTCATCATACCTGACTATGACTCACCTTGTCAAGTGCTTAGAAAGTTAGGCTCACCATGGGTTTCTGGCCTGCACATGTTTCTTTCTGACTGACAGCCGAAGACATTTCTCTTATGTATGGCCTGTTAGGAGCAGCCATAAGGCTTAGCAGTAATTAAGGCAACTAGAGCTAAAGTAAGTTAGTCATTTGAACACTTTGCATCATTGAATTAGAGGCAGTGAAATAAGTGCACAAAGAGCTGTACATGGTTCTTCAGTGACCTCTAAGATGGCTCATTATAGCGAGACATACTGCAGCGCTCAAGTCAATGTTGTTTTTTCCAGAAGGTCATAATGTATCTGCAGTGAGATACATCTTGCCTGCAGAAATGGTGATTTAGTGTAATGTACATTACATTAATTGCATCCATTATACACAGTACTGTAAAACCTTATGTGTGTGGGAGGCAGGAATGAAGCCTGCCATAACTGAGTTCACCAGTGGGACCGTTTCTCCAAATCTTGGTTAATTCTTTAATATTCCTGGTGGGAAGGATAGCAGCAGTACTCGGTGGTACTTCTGTTAATACGATGTCATCAGGGAGTAAGCTGAATGGAGGCTCAATAAACAGGTATATTATGCTGTTTTTCCACTAGCACTTTTAACCGCGCCGAGTCAAACCAAGCCGCGCTAATTTATTTTTCCGTCACCAGTTTTACTGCGCCGTGTTGAGTTGAGCTGAGCCGCGCTGAAATATCTTGAATTACATGGAAAAGACCGTCATATGAAGTGTCATTCACATTCCCTACAGGGTAAATTGTAATTACTTTCATAATCCACTCACTTCATCAAGCCAAAATTTGAGGGAAATGACATTCCCATCAGCCCCAGCTGTACTTTGTTTTTGGGTTTAAGGTTCATTTGTTAGTCATTTTACAACACCAGGGTTGTAGAATGAAATTGGTTTTGATTCCCTTTATGCAACAGAAAGAAACACAGCAATTTTATATAGCGGCATGCGGAGGGGGAATTGAGGAGTGTTACAACCTGAGGAAAAAAGTTTATACCTCTGTATCTTCTGCCGGATGGCAGCAGGGTGAACAGACTGTCGCTGGGTTGGGTGTTGTCTTTTTAGTATCATTTAGGCTTTGTGCCGACGTTGCACCTAACCGATATACAACCGTTGTTTGATAGATGGGTACCAATGAGGTTCTGGGCGGTTTTAATCACCCAAGGTCCAAGGCCATTCATGAACCATGCCATTTTGTGATGTCTCCAGTTCTCCAGAATTGAGCCTTTTTGTGCTTTTGTTTTCCACTGTCATAGTTGGCCTTTAATCAAACTTTCTTAAATGTATAATGTGGGCACCAAACTGTAAACTACTTAAGTAGTTCCTCTTTATATAAGCATTAAGCAAGTAGTTCCTCTTTATATAAGCATTAAGCATTTATTAACAGTGAGACTTCAAGTGCTGAACACAAGCTGTCACAGTGGCTGAAAAGGTTTATTTTAATTTACCTCCCAAACCACCCACAGTGCTTGCTCAAGTGGACACACAGGCTGAGCTGTGCACTCAGGAGGGGAAGGAGGTGGGAATGAATCTCTCCACCACAACCCCCATGCTTGTCTGTGTGCCCACAAAAGCCCTTTTCACACAGAGATTTCCGCAATATCGGCGCAACAAAGGCTCGCCTTTACGCCGCCTTTGTTTGTTCGCACTGACCCAAACAGCACCGGCCGCTCCAGTGTGTCATTTCATACAGCATGAGGGCGTTGAGGGACAAAAAGAGACGTGACGGTACGCTTCATAACATTGAGATCTGTGTGGTTTCCACTTGTTAATCTAAAAGTGTCTCTGCCAACTGTTTATAATCATATGGATGCTGTTATAAAGCGCTGTGATTGAGATCCTGACCCACCATGCATCGTGGAAAGTGACAAAGTTACTTTTTCTGCTCTAAATTACATAATTACATAATCGTCATCAGTACATAGCGGACCTGTCTGGCACTCACTCGCGGAGAGGGATCCTGTTTCCCGGGGGGAAGCTCACTGAAGACATTTGGAGGGCTGACTGTCGTGGTGACTTTTCCTCATTAAATTCCGTGATTTTTGCCAGAGACAGTAATTACAACAACACAATAGAGGAAGGTGACGAAGACATTGTGAGTTAGAGCTTTTTGCTCAAAATCACATAATCACCGTCAGTCGACTGCAGGAGCTGGTGCTGTTTTTCGGGCCGACGTGAGGCAAAGAGTGAGTAGGACACACAGCATGACAGCGACTTTTCCACGTATAAATTCATAAGATGCCGAAGACACAACATGCTACCGCATCACTGTTATTTGGTCTTGCAATGTTGCTTTGTGGGTTGAAGTGTGGGACATTTCTCACATTTTGTGTGAAGGAGTAAAGGATCTGTTTAGTTGTCAGACTGAACGCCATCAGAACGTCACTCCTGTCCCGCACTGCCAGCTTACCCTTACACACAAAACGTTGTCTCGCCTCTGTTGTAGCTCTGTTACTACCTCTGCTGGAGGATCAGAGGCAGAGCGAAGCTGTCCCCCCATTTCCACCTACAGACAGCGAGATTGAAATATCGGTGCAAGGCAGTGTTAAAGGGGCTAACGACTGCAGCCAACTGATATGACTGTTAGCCTGACTGGTGTCACTCATCACACACATTGCTGGGCATGTGTGTGCATGTGAGTGTACTACACAAAAACCAGTAAGTTCACCTCTCTATCATTTATTCATTTTCAAATTCCCCTCTTCTTTGTCCTCCCTTCTTTTACACTACAGTCTTCTGAAATGAAGGTGGGAGGTGCTGAAGCCAAAGCAGGCAGGTAATTACATCCCTGATGGATGGAGAAAGCTCAGGAAAGGGGGCAAATACTGGTACAGGTGGAGGAAATGAAAGTGAGAAAGAATAAGAGAGAAAAATGAAGGATTTATTTTGGCTCAAAAATAGCCAATTCATAACCTGGTGGCCCCTGTCGAAGCCACAGTACTCTCTACTGTAATAGTGCACAGCCTGATCAGAAAGAGCTCACTGCTGTTCAGGTCAAATTTACAGCAGCAAAGTTTACCTTATGTCAGAGCGAATGAATATACTTCTGTCCTATCCTAATTAAATTGCAGTTTTCACCTGCTACAGCAGACATATCTGCTCGGTTAGTCACTTGTACTGTGTTCCCCTTTCAGAAAAAAAATCAAGAACCAAAAGGAACTAATTGATATTTTATAGTTTTTGGTTTCATGATGCCGCCCCCAAGTTTTGCTTTCAAGCGAATAGTTTTTTTCTGCCTACGTGGGAGACCTTATTTCGAAACAGCCAATCAAATTGTACGTAAAGCAGTGACATCGGAGGCCAAGCCGACGGTCACACTGAGCCGGGCGAGCTTTCTGTTCAATTCCCCAGACCAGCAGGATAAATCTTGGTCGGGAAAACAAAGGGAAGCGCCTTCCCCTCCCTCATTACCATCACTGAGGTGCCTTTGAGCAAGGCCCTTAATCCTACTCTAGTGAAGCTGCTCAGTGGTGGGCAGATCAGACTGTGGTTGTACTGAGCAGCTTCCAAGTGTGAATGTGTGCAACTGTGTGAATGTGATTAGGTTGTTCTGAAACAGAGAGCATTACTCTCAGTGAACCGTCCTTGAATAAATAAAGTTTATTGTGTTTCTGCTGTTATTCTCAACAGGACAGAATTAAAACAAATTAAAAGACTTAGATGGTTTGTTACACAGAACCTTCTGGAAGTCGTCCTTATAAACTGTTTGGAAAAGGGACGGCACATCAACAAACCATCCGTCTATCACCATCTATAACTGACCTACTTCAACTAATAAGATCTAGGACCCATATGACGAAACAGAAGAGCGCTATGATCAGCAATGATCATGATTCTTTGCTCTTCTTTCGATAAAGTCAAACTTTTTAGTCCTGACATAACAGGTGGTATAGCAGCATCTACTGTGGCAGGTTCAACTCACTTGCCCAGGACTCAGTAAGAAAACCATGTGGCTCAGTCCTTAATTGAGCCTTAACTGCCTGCATTCACCTCAAAGCACATCCATCAATCAATCAAATCAAACCTTTTTTGTATAGCACCTTTCAAACACATCGAAATGCATTAAATAATAATCTCTATAAAAAACAGATAAAGATAAGAAAAAAAAAAGATGAAAAGAATATTCGGGTTATTATAAAACAAAATACATTAAGATAAGTATAAGCCATAAAATTATAAGACACTACATAAGAGCCAGACTGAATAGAAAGGTTTTTAGTTTGCATTAGAAAGGATCAATGTTTCCAGCTCCTCTCGGATCCTCTGGCAGGCTGGTTGAACAGCTCGGGGCGTAATGGCTGAAAGCAGAATTACCAGATGTGTTAGTTCTGCTTTGTGGAACAGCTAAAAGAGAAGAGCCAGATGATCTGAGGGGCCTTTTCTGACTCACAAACTGAAAGCATTTGTGTGATGAAGTTTGGGGTAAGGTCCTGTAGTGCCTTATGAACAAATAACAGAATTTTAAAATGAATATGAAAACTAACAGACAACCAGTGTAAAGACTTTAAAATACGCATGATGTGTGCTCTCCTGGTCGTAGTCAGCACTCATGCAGCAGGATTTTGAATTACTTGCAGCTGATTTATTGTGCTCTTTGGTAGACCAGAAAGGAGAGCCTTAAAGTAGTCCTGCCTACTAGTTATAAAAGTGTGCATTAGTCTCTGTGTGTTGCTCAGAGAGAGAAATTGCCTCACTAAAAATCAGAGTCAAATATTACTCCTAGATTTCTGGCTTCTTGCCTTGGGTTGAGTCCTGTAGTGCATTTAGTTTGGAGGACAGTTTCTCTCTCTGAGCCTGTGAACCAATGATCAGCGCTTCTGTTTTGTCCTGGTTGAGCTGTAAAAAGTTCTGTGACATCCAGGCCTCAACATCTAAAATACAGTTAAACAGTGAGTCAGTCGGCCCAGTGTCATACAGAGACATAGAGCTGAGTGTCATCGGCATAGCTATGGAAAGAAATGCCGTGCCTCGTGATGACGCTGCCTAGGAGTAGCGTGTACAAATTAAAAAAGTTATTGTTACCTTGCGGTACCCCACAGGCAACCTTGTAGTGATTGGAGAAACGGTCGCCTATGGATACAAAAATTTTCTTCCACAAAGATATGAGTAAAACCAATTTAAAACAATTCTAGACGGGTCAACATGCTCACTTAATCTATCTGACAGAATCTGGTGGTCCACTTTATCAAAAGCTGCACTCCGGTCGAGTAGCACCAGAACTAAAGCCTTGTTATTGTCAAGATTTGTTCTGAAATATCTAAAATATCCAGGTTCCCTTTCTGAGACCTTTTCTCTTAAAGCGACAGTAACCTACATCACTCCTTCTAACGTAACGCTTACATAGTGTTGCCTTTTATAGAATATCATGCTTACATCAAAATGGAATATCTTTCTTTATGAATTATAATTTTAAAAAATACAATTAAAATAAGGTTTTCATATCGGGCAACATATATGGGCTTCAATCTAAACCGTGCCCATAGCTGCCAGTAGTTCCTCATAAGGCGCTGATTAGTATGAACCACTGTGGTTTGGAGTCCTGTGCATCCAGACAGATGAGCAAACACAAGGTTTTTAAATCAAAGAAACATTGATTCAATAATGTTTATGCTTACATTAAAGAGTTGACTTTTTTGTCTTAAAAAACAATGCAGGCATCGTAAAACATAATACAAAAAATAACTTTTATTCAGTTGTATATTATCAGTCCATGTAGTTTATAATTGAGTTCTACAAAAAAACATGCTCTACATGCTTGACATCAATGTAAAAGTTTAAGTTTGCAGACAAGTATTGCCACTAAATTACAACTGTTAAAGGTGCACTCTGTAGTTTTGGGGAATACATTTTAATCAGAAGAGAAAGATCTTCATTGACTGATTTCGTTATGCCTAAACAAACTAAATACACTTTTCATTTTCATAACTGAACACACAGACTGACCTTAAAGGACAACACCATGTCATACTGTTTCACTTGTGTATATTTGGTGCACCCTGCCACCTTTCTAGCTTCAGTGTTCTGGGGATTTTATTTTTCTTTGTGACCGTTCCTCTGAGTTTGTGTCATTACCTCATTAATATTCTAAATATTTAAATTCTGACTTTGAATTTCTTCTCCAAAACTACATAGTGCCCCTTGTAATGTGGCCGAATAAAAAGCAGCGATAACAAGTGGTATCAGGCGGTAGACAGCAGCTGCACCAATCTGAGTGCAAGAGGAATTTCAAGCTTTGGAAACCTTTGTAGTTGTGTTTGGAGGAGACTGGTGCATGACTGCATGGATCCCAAGTCCATAATATTTGAGTCGTCATTAAATATTTATAGTTTTCCCGCATGTGCTTGATGCATATTTATGAATATGGGCATGTTTGGCTCTGACGATTGACATGACAGAGAAACTGAGCGCAGCCGATGTCGACCTGTATGCTCACCCTGCCTATGAATTTTTATGAGAATTCAATAGACCAGGGAGACTTATTATATTACTGTTCGGACTGGCCTGGGTCATATCTGCACACAGCAGTGCCAAGTTGGATATTTTGCCCCTTGTTATACAGGATGATGTTTTGTTGCAAATGTTAACAGCAACCTCGTCAACTTGTGTTAAAATGTATTGATGGCTATACTGAGTGATCCCAGGCATCTTCTTGTCTTTGTGTAATGTAAATTAAGTTTATACAAAAATGACACTGACCAGTGTTGAGCAGTGAAGAGCTGCATAGAAAAGAGTCACAGCAGAGTCAATCGCTATAGATCATCTGAATAGGGCCCAAAGACTAGTGTTGTAGTCAAGACCGCACCAACCGAGACCAAGACATTACCGCGACCAGAGGGTACCAAGACCGAGACAAGACCAAGACCATATATATCAAGAGGAAAATCATAACAAAACATCAAAATGTGAGTTTTCTTTTTTTTTTAGCTGGGGGGAATCTTTACACTACCAATGATTTGAAGTTATTAGCTGTTTTTGAGAGGGTCCCTTTTCACTCTTATCAGTAAGGCATGGACAAAAATCCTAAGAGTCCGCCCAGTCTGAGACAAGGCCGAGTAAAAATGTCCTCGATTCAAAGACAATACCAAGAACCTCAAAAAATGGTCTCAAGACCAAGACCAATCTCGAGTACTACAACATAACCAATGACTGTGAAGGAACACCACAGAAGCGTTAGCATAGTAGCGATGGTTAACATTAAACATTCCCAAATTTCAATATATTTAACACAGCTTACATACACACACACGTCTCTAACATATCTAACTCAGAGCGTCAGTTCACTCCCATTAGCTCACACAGAAAGTTACCTTCTTAAGATTCAGCTAACATAGTTAGTCTTTATCTGTGATCACCATTTTAAACCGTGGTTTTCAATTTCAATGTACTACTATTGTCTATTGCCAGGGTTTGTTCATAGTCGGCGCAAACAAGAGCACTCTCTGCTGATAATGCTAATGCTTAGCAGGAACCCAACCATGAACATACCATCAGGATGCCACGCGACGGGAATAATACAGGTCAGCGACGAGGTACTTTTCTCATGTTTTTGAGACCTTAGCTCAAGATTGTAGAAACTAACATCAACACAGAAACGCAACTCAGCAGGGAACGCTCCACCAGTGATGCAGTTTATTTTCAGACAAGGGTACGATAAGATGGGCATTTATTTTACACTCGCCCCGTTAGAAAACAGCTTGAGGCATGAAGAAAGTCAACATTTCTTGCCCTGAGCAAGCGGAAGTACACGTAAAAACGAACCTCCACAAAGTATCCACCAGCGGTCGGAGGCAGTTCTTGCCTTACACTCCTTCTGAAACTACTTTTAAAGAGACAGCCACGTCCTCACTCCTCTCAGCTACAGGTACACTAAAGGAATACTTTCCTGTAATTCTCCTTCCATTTAGCACTTTTCAGTTTCCACTCTCGTCCTCTTCCTGCCCTCAGCGACATTACTCTTATGTGGCACATATAAATGAACATGCCACAGCTTTGCTTTTCTCTCTTTGATTTAAGCCTTCCATCGTCTCTCTCTCTCTCTCTTTCATTTTCTCCTCACCGCTCCTCCTCTTTCACTACTGTTACTTGTTTTCCAGTTTGTCAGGTCTTCCTCAGTTCTGCCAAGCCTTGATGAACAGTCTCAGTTATTGAGTCAGTGTGTGTGTGTGTGTGTTTGTGTATGTATGTGCCAGTTTATGTATAATGAGCTGTTTATTCTCTCACATGTAGAGGCATGGTGGCACTTGCAGTCATGCACACACATACACACCAGCGTTTTCTTATACGGAGTTCCTAACGTGATCGTCATTTTAATGAGGGCATCGTACTCACACGTGTTTGGTGTTTAGCTTTTGCTTACTGTGCAGCCAATCAAACAGCTCGGATGGCCGTGTGTTTGGTGCAGGGGGGGGGGGTCTCACTGTGGAGTCCCCTTGGGATTCAAGGACTCCTTGAGAGGCTTCCAGGGGACCACTGGCAAAAAGACAGATAACTGAATACATTAGATGTGTGTGACTGTAGTGTTGTTTGTGTTATTATTTGTCCATATAAACTAGCCTTAAGGGCTGTCCACACCAAGAACGCCCAAACTCAAGCGGATATCATTGGGATCACTTTCAGAACAATTTGATGAACAATAGAAACACTGACAGCCAATCACAATTCATCTAAATCTTCAGGGTTCAATCAATCAATCAGTCACAACAAAAATCATCTCATGACACTTTCCAAATTGCACATGTCCGAACCATACTCTTTAATTTACACCCAACACTTCCCCCATCAGCAAGCACTTGGCGACAGTGGCGAGAAAAAAAACTGCCTTTTAACAGGCAGAAACCTCGGAGCAGAACCGGACTCCACGGTGGGCGGCCATCTGCCGAGGTAATATTATATAAGGAGTATTAGGCAGCCAAGTAGTGTTGAGTCTGAGTTTAGTGTTGTTGTCGGGCTCAGATTCAGTCCAGTCAGACTGTGTTGAGGGCTGAGACGTGTCAGCATTTCTATGATCTCTCGCTCTGATGGTCACTCGTTTTCTCACTGCTGAGCTCCTGAAAAACTTCTGAGCCAGAGATTTTGTGTTACTATGACAACCGGTCATAACTGCATTTTAAATAGAGATTTTAATACGGTGATTTAGATATTTAATGTTTTCTTCCTCTGTTTTGATATGTTTGAAAATGTATCATGAATCCTAGCTCGTGTAAATGTCCCAGATTTCTTTAATGCGGTGAAACGTTATTAAAGATGAATTAACAACGATATAATGAATTTTGCAGCACCCTTGGCCCATCCTCAAAGCACCCCAGGGTGCCACAACACCCACTTTGGGTTTGGTTCAAACCTTTGTTTTTAAATGTTTGGAGACAAAGCGTAGTTTCAGTATCACTTCACTCTCTCTCCTCTTCCCTTCATCACTCCTCTACAGTGTGTTGTGATTCTCTCCTTTGCAGAGGACCTGGCTGAGTAAACCTGCAAGTCAATGAATATGCAGTGAATCCTTTTTATTGGATCTCAGCATCTGAACATTGTTCATCGATACTGAACAAAGTGAACCTGTTCTCCTGAGTCAGATGGAGGACAGAGAGAGGGCTGCACCACGAGACTCCAGCAGCGGCCGTTTCCCACGGACCGAAACCCCCCGGGGACCGCGAGACACACATCAAACAAACACGCCTTACCCTTCCTCTTTCCCCGACTCAGCTGAAAGTCACTGCTCAGCATTCACAGCCACCCTGGCTTGTGTTGATGCATGCATGTATGTGTGTGTGTGTGTGTGTGTGTGTTTTAGTATTGGGGGGGGGGATCAATGCATGTCCAGGGTGAGAGTGTGTGAGTAAACTGTGGGAGGAAGCCTCTGCATATGCACACAAGACATCACTCACTCCAACAGACATATCAACCCAGCATACAATCACTGGCTACTCAGCAAGGGGTTCCCCAAGGACGGCCAATCACACGGCATCACATTGGTGGCGTGGACACATACTGCTGTCTTCTTCTCTCTTCGTCTGTCTGTGTCTGCTCCACTGTCAGGATGGGTTAGATGGAGACATGGACCTGATGTGTCTTTTTATTGGCAGCCTCCTATTAATTCCAACATTTTGCCGACGATTTGTTGTTTTTGACTTTCTCACCTCATGTTGCCGACATTAAATTCAGGTTCAACTTGGAGCGATACAATTTCAGATCTCAAATGGCTCATTAGCTAATGCTACACTGCCTGCAATGCAACCTCAGCTGAAGGGGAAGAGTCGCTGTGGGCAATGGGGCCGAGCTAAGCTGCTTCCCAGTGGACAGCAGATTGGGACTGAACACAGCCTCTGAGAACACCGGATGCCAGTATGAAGACTATGGGCCCCATTAAGACCGTCTATAGCGCATGGTTTACAGCGCAAGACGCTAGAGCATGTCCAAGTCCATGTTTGGGAGTTAAACGGCAGATAATCTGGGCGCAAAGTGTAACGCACCGAGGTGGTATTTAGACTTTTGAGCGAAACATCAATTAAACCAGTCTGAGTGTCAGCTCCCATTCCCTTTAAGAGCCAGGTGAGCCAGGAGCATATTTAACAGTGGCACTCGTCTTGAGTGAGGGACAGGGACGTGGTCCTCAAGACTGACTGAGTCTTGGTCAGGGATGTTCTGACTTCTGCTTCACACTGACTCTGTGTCTCAGAGGACCGGAGTGCTGTGACCTCTGTAGGTTTCATCCCTTCCCTCTGTTGCTCCACAGTGTTCAGTCTTGGGGCCGTCCTGTCAGAGCCTCTGAAGTTACTGTTCACATTTCTTGTCAGAAAGTCAAACAAACGTCTACAAAGAGACACAAAATAACCACAAAGACATGGGAAATGATCTGTTTATCTTATGTAGGAGGGTCTTTTTTTTTGCATGTTTGGGCCCAGGGGTCCATCGTCTCATACTCCACCCATCCTCCCAGCCTGTCTCCACTGTATCTACTCAGCTAGCTCTCTCTCTATCCCCCTCTCACACTCGCTCTCTCCTGTGGGATGGCAGACGCACACAAATGTAGCGATCAGCAATATGGCCATGAATTAATTTCACCGCTGAATAAATTAGTGGCATTTTATTGAGTGGCGAGACACAGCGAGGAGACTGTGTTGGCATTGTTACTGTATTGGCATCTTAAAAAGATTAATTGTGCCCAAGGTGGTTTCCAATTGGTAAACAATTATTATAATTCTGCAAGCATCATGTATAATTAATGAGCGGATTAAAGAGCTGATGCAAGGCCTCCGTTTTCCTTCGCTGGGTGAAGCGTTATAGGAACCTGGTGCAGGTTACATTTTGTAATCTACTTCATATCCAATTCATCTCAAGAGCACTTTTAATGTCGAGTGGCACAACATAGCTTATACATATTGTACACACTGGGAGCGATATGAGCAGGGGAGAGGGTTAAGTAAAATGCATAATGCCTTAGAGCATACGATTGTATACAAAGACGGCACGAACCAGTCAAGTGAATAAAACATAGCACTCAGACGCAGCTTTTAAAAGGGAGGTAGGTGAGGGTGTTACTGCCTCCGAGACCAAACAACTACATAGTGTAATACAGACCAGTAAAAACAGTGTGCGGGGGATAGTGTGCAGCACAAAATGCATAAGAGAAGCTAGGTTTTTTCGGTCTAAGATCATGGTTGGGCATTAAGAAGAAGTACGTACCATGGGTCCTTGCTTTTAAATGGTTTGGACTGAGTTTAATGTAAGAGTCCTTTCTCTTGTGAAATGTATTGTGTTACTTTACAGATGCATGTTTTGTTGGAGGGGGTTCGTCAGCTTTAAAGTAACCAAGAATTCCTGTGTTTTGGTTAGTTTGTACTTTTAAATACCTCGTCGTAAATCGAGTTCAATGGTGGAATCATAATTAGACGTAAGAAGCAGCTATGAAGGATTATATCTGGATGTTGGGTCAAATGGGTGGTGGGCTGAGCTGAGCTGTAAGTACTTTACTGTAATTATTTAACAGTCAGCAGTTTAAATCAGGTCATTTTCAGATTCTGGGCGACTTTTGGAAAAATCCTGTGACTGTGGCGTTCTGTCTTAACAGTGAAGCATTGTACATCTGATAGAGCTTTGGTAATTATCAATTCATCTGTCAATTATTCATTATCTAACAATCTAGTCTAATGTGAAAACATAGGTTTTCCAGTACCCGAGAAGATTTCTTCAAATTGCTTGTTTTTTCCAAGATCCCAAATTAGTCAAACAAAAGCCACAAATCATCACCTATGAGGATGTAGAGCAAAAGAAAAAGACATGTTTGCTGAGTATCATGGCATTTAAATCCACACCAACACAAAACGCGACAGCAAAAAAAGAAAGAAAGAAAACACACAATCTCTCAGAAGCTAAATTGAATTGAAATTCAAAATGGCTGTCGTGCAGATACTTTTGCCATTTTAAACAGGCAGTAAGACATCTTGTAATCAGTCTTAAAACATACACAACTGAAAATGCATTTTTAAAACTACTCCCAGACGTTTAATGACATTACAAGTCTGTGGTTGAATAACTATAAAACTCCTCTCAGACGAGCATCATTTCAGAACATCTTCTGCTAAATGAGAACTTGGACGGGTTTAAAACACAACTGCGTGCTAAGTGAACTGAATTGCTCTGTCGCGCTGTCCTCCACACCTGTCTTACATCAGCCTCATTAGCTCTTCCCAGTGTTTTACTCAGCTCGTCAGCTCCTTCCCCCGCTCTCCCCCACTTTCCTCTACTCGTTCCCTACACCTGTGTTTTTCTTCACCTCTCTCCACCTGCACCTCATTCCTTCATTAGGTTTGTTAACTTCAGTCATTAGTTCAGTCTTTGTTGGTCTGTCTGTTTTCATCCTGCGCCTCTTGTGTTCCTGCCTGTTTCCCCGGTCCTCATGTGTCCTCTGTGTTCCCGCTTTGTTCTCCGTGGCTTCTGGTTTGTCTTCAGTTTTGTGTTACTCTTTAGTTTTTGCCTTTGCCTGCTTTCTGTTACTTGCATTTTGGATTTTTGGACTCAAGCTGTTGTTACTAATGCTTGCTTTTTGTCGTTCGACCTGCCTGCCTCTATGTTTGCATTTGCACCCTTTTTTGATGAACCGTGACACTGGTTAAGGCTCATCAGTTAGATAAGATACACCTTATTGTTACAATAATAAGCAGTCTTAAGGAGGGATTGTGTTGTTGACAGTCAGTTTAGGACTTAAACCTGAGATACAGCGGCCTCTAATGGAATCGAGGTGAACTGCACCACACCACAGCTGGATTTTGACTAAACCCCATCACAGTTTGAACGAAACCATTTAATTCCAACTTTGGCTTTTCTGGACGTAGCTAACGTGTTTTGTAGTTGGTATTTCCTGTCTCTATTTCATTCTTCCTGTCACATCAGCCTTTGATTGTCAGTGTTATATTACCGCTGAAAGCCGGCTCACTCTGCAAGGCCAGTGATGACAGGAAAATTGCCCCCATCTACACCTTGAATCAGCGCTGTCCAAAATTAAAACACTGGCTTTGTAGCAGACATGAATGGGAGGTATTTATAGACGAAGAGAGAACAGTTGAGCCCAGGAATGAAAGTCACACAGAGAAAAGAGGCACTTCTTGACTTTCTGAAAAACAATGTCATTCTGCTCTGTGAGCAGAAATTGTTTACAGTTATTTCAAGAGGTAGATGACAAGAAAATGAGGGAGGAAGCAGAGAAGAGTGTCAATGAATGGAGATAATTGTGTGAGTGTAATGAGGGAGTATTTACTGATTTCATGAGAGAAACAGGAACCTCGACTTTTTTTTTTTTACCACTTGGGTTACACAGCTTTTAGCTCCAGGTTAGTAAAATCACATGTACTGGATTAAAGAAATTCATTGTTTTTAGATGCACCAGGCTCAACACAGCAGGGAGCGGGGTGCAACCGGAGGGAACATACACTTCCCTGCAGGTGGATGTTCGGGTGTAGGTGAGGCTCATGAAATGCAGACGCACTTCAGAAGTTTGCTTCACCTGCAAAATGTCACTGAAAGGAAACACAAATCTGCACACATCTGTCTGTTACTGCCGAGTGCTGTCACACAGTATAATTAACTGAAGCGAGGCTGGGTATCGCAGCACAGAGGGGAGTTTGACAGCTGTCATTCCAGGAGAAAACATCTGGACTGTATACATCTGTTCTCAATCTAGATCCTGTGACTCACCTCAGAACATACTTTCTATCATTTCAGTCCTTGCTAACAGCCCCGTGTGGCAAAAGGGAGCAAAGGAAAAATCTTTTTTTGTGTGTTTGGTCGGTCGGTTTTGCAATATGCAACTTTAACCAATGTTTTGGCTACACTTGCGTTAGTTTCACCTTCAGAAATGAGCATCTCAACGATAGCTGCGTATTGTGTTATTGTTGGCTGTGGTCAGAGGTGAAACACACTTGAGTCTTTGCATCAGAAAGGACAGTGGGACACTGCGTCCCTGCTTGAAAACTTGAGTTTCATAAAGATTTTACTTGTTTGTTCCCTTAGTCACATTTACCATCAAATTACTTAAGTAGAAATAATCTAACACTAAATAAATAAAGCAATAAATTGAGCAATTTGAGTCCTCTGGTGTCGTCTGAAGCAAGTGAGATATATGTTTAATTTTTCTCAAGTCTGTGCAGAGTTTTTGTCCATGACTTTCTTCAACATGCCTCTCTGATCACTGACAAACCAATGTCAAACTATCAGCTGTAATCAGATCAGATTCCTCATCTCTTGCAGTGTGAATGCATCATGCCGTTCTGTCTGCCTCCGTCTTCTCTTTCTGTAACTCTCTGCGGACAGGTTTAGACGATGGGAGGCAGAGGAGGAGTTTATCTTTCAGCGTGATCCACCTGCTGACAGCTGCAGTAAATCACCAGGGAATACTGCGAGAAACATCTTTGAATCTGCCTGGAAGACACGTGCACACTTAGTTTATTTCAGCTCTCCCTGCTGAGATTTAATGTAAAAAAAAAAAAAAAAAAGATGCTTTTGTGTTCTGAGAAAACAGGAAACACTTCTGTTTATTAATGTGATCAACATGTGATTCTCAGGTCACTACTCATCTGTATTGCCAAATGTCACAACCGTGCAGTCACGAAACTTTACAGGTGTGTAGTTGAAATCCAAATGAAGGCCAAGTTCAAAGATGGATGTGTTCCGACCCATGAGTATTGAGTACTGATGTAATAATGTAGTAATCACTACTGAGTAGCAGTGGGTTGGAACGTGAATATGTTGAGTGGCGTCACGGCGGGTGTGATCCACTAAAGGACGGTCTCTATAGTTCATCTTTTATATTTATTATTTGAAATCTGGGGTGGAACGATAAAAACTATAACAAACAGGCTTGTTAACGCCTTAAAACCTTTGTGGTTCTGCTCCTCCTCTGTGTTTGTGAAAATCCTTCAAATTCTAATCAATACAATGAGTCCATATGCAAAACATCAATCATTTATCCAGTAAGGACAAACAAATCAAGTCCTCTACCTACTGCAAGCAACACAGTGCATCTTTCATAGATTGGTGATGCAAATACATACAATCATGCTGAATCACAATCACTTCTTCTCTGCATCTATTTTTTAAAATGAGGCAGCTAATTGGTGACGCTGTCTTAAGCCCATTAGAGGTTACATTGGTATTTTCAACCTGGACCTACATTCCTACTTTCTGTGTAGTGACTAATGAGCAAAACAGTTTTTGAAACTGTTCCAGTGTTGCGCTCGAGGGCTTCAGCCAGCAGCTGCAAAAATGACCTTTGGGCAATCGTGCACTGTAATTTGTAATGTACATCCACTTAAAGTGTTTGTTTTTGCCACTGATCAGCTCAGACTGTTATTCTTATTGTCTGACAACATTATGGAAAAGACTTTTTTCTGTAACAGATTGAGATCCTCCTTGAACCAAACTCCATTTACAGAAACAGTAATTTTATCTTTGTGAAACAAACTTCATTCAAAATTGACAGAAAAACAAAAATAAAACTAAAAAAACAGTCTTGGTTCATCTTTCTACTGTTCCAACAATGACCAACTCTGGTTTAGTTGAAATAAACCCTTAATTCACTGCGTCGGGTGTGAAAATATCCTGCTCTGATGTCTGCCCTCCCTCTCGCTCCTCTTCTGATATTTTTACATCTGACGTGGTGAATTAATGGTTTATCGGAGACAAACCAGGCTGATTTTGCTGAGTTTTATTTGGTTTTAGTTGGGTTTGAATGAAATGTGTTATACAAAGATAAAATTATTGTTTCTGCAAATGGAGTCTTGTGGATTTGGCTAAGAAACATCTTAAACATGCTGGGCAGAGGGCCCCCAGGAACAGGATGGAAAAAAACTCGGCTGTAATGCAGAGAAAGCTACGGCAGTTCAGTTTAGTGCAACTGTGGCGAAGGAGCAGCTTTCTCGCAGTACGATGGGACACTTTCAAGTTCAAAGCGTTCCTGTGGCTGAGCCCAGAGCTGCTGGCACAGCTGTACACATGGGTTTAAGACAAATTAAATACATTTCGGCAGGGACAAACTGATGGATCCTATTGGTTTATAGAGACCAAAACAACCGCCACCATCTGGCAGTAACACTCAGAGTTATGGATAATAACACTGGCTAGACGTACTGGAGAATGAGGAGTGACCCTATGCTGCAGACTCATTGTTAGGGGCTTACATTTAAACTGCACACTAGCGTTAAAATGGCAAACCCTCCACACAAATGTGCAAAGGTTGAGGAGCACTTAAAGCATTTAACCGGTGGCCCTATCCAGAGACTGTCAACCAGTAGAGGTTCAGTGCCCCCCTCTTGATTGTATGTGTTAAAATCTAGATTTTGTGTATTGGCCGCATGTGAGATCAAAACATTACTGATGCACCATATCACCTCTGCGAGAGGACTGTTAAGGTAACACGGTGCCCACGAGCGCCTGGTAGCCCGCAGTGAGCACATCAGGGCACCTTAAACCTACACTGTCTCCTAAAACATGGAATGTGTGAATAAAAATGTATAATCTTCATTATTTAAAAGTTTACAAGTGGCACTCCATATTGCTCTCAACCTCAAAAAGGTTGGTGACCCCTGCTTTAGACAAACAACTCATCAAAAAGGGACCCAGATGCAGACACTGAGAGGCACGGAGGTAACGGGACAGAAAGCAAGCTGTAGTCCATGAAAACCAAAAAGCCCAAAAACGTAAAATCCAACGCAAAAGGCAGGTAAAAAAAAATAGGCTAGCACCAAAACAAGAGTAATCCACGAGTAAAACAAATCAAAGAACAAACTAGTACAACACGAGGAGAAACAAACGACGGGTAGATGGGACAGGGAGACACAGGAACACATGGGCGAAACAGATGAAACAAAGAAGCGCGAAGGGAAAACAGTGACTTAAAGACACGGGGTGATTAACTGATAAGACACAGGTGTGCACAGAAAAAGGGCGGGAAAACAGACAAAGGGAGGAAGTTGAAAGAGAAACATTACACATGAGGATATAAACTACAAAATAAAAACAGAAAATAACCAACATAAAACCCAAACCCTGACAACTAGATTGTATGAATATGTCAATCAAAAGTGTTTTGTTGACCACTAAGAGAACAATGTCACTCTGTGGGACGGGGGATGCTGATGGACATGCCACTTACAAATTCAGTGCACTGCAGTTGCCCTTAAAAGCCTTTGACTGACTATGTAAAGTAGAAGTTAATAAAAAAAACAGTTTAATAAACTGTCCGAGCCTGAGAGATGTGCCACTATCACCATCAAGTTCACAGACTAATTCATGCAGCAGCTATAAATAACTTCAGATTGCTTGCATGGCAGTACGAGAGTTCATGTTGGATCAAGGTCTGTATATCTGAGGTAAGGACATAAGTACAATCTGCATTATTAGCTGTGGCTGTATGTATATATGTATTCTCCCAATACACACGGATGCTAGACATCACTGATTAAAGCTCAAAGAAATGTGGCTCATTTTTATTCATCTTGTTTTGATCTTTCTGAAACCACTTTTGAAACAGCACCGAGAATGTGAGTCCATGTGCGAGCATGACCGTGTGCGCCTGTCAAATGTCAGATGGAATAAAAGAGAAGTAAAATTATACTTTATAATCATTTCCGAGCACAAAAGAGCGGAGGGAGTCAGCTGCTTGTACGCTCCTGATCCACAGAGCCCCAAAGCTTTTGAAAGGTAGCTCTGACTGGCTACATCTGAGCAGACATCTTAAGTGAGGAAACTGTTATGTGGGTGAGTCCAAAAAGGAAAGGTAAGTAAGGTTGTAACAGGGTTTATTCCACGTGGTAGCACAAGCAGAATCACATCTTCTTTTTAGCTCCAGGATCAACAACTAACAGCCAGTAGTTACTTCCGCCTTCTCTTCTTCACTCACTAACTCACAGTGCCTCCTAGTGGCGGAACATGGATGCAGGAATACTAAGTGAACACAACATCCCCCCTTTACTTAAGAACAGTTCTTCCTTCAGCTGTAATGTAATATAGAAATATAAATCCTTTACTTGTCAATTCTCTCTCAAAGGTCTTTACACCTGAGACCAAATAATGAAATTAAGATTAATACACAGCATATGTTTCAACCTAGACTGCTTCTTTGTGTCAACAGAATCAATAACCTTGTGTTTGTTCCTTTTAACTATTCTTCCTTTCTCACAACACAGTAAGAAGATCGAATAACATTCAGCTCAATCATTAATTTCTTTTAAGCAACTTATTTTGAACATTATCACAACACATTGTTTGTTTTTTTTTTGTTTGTTTTTTTTCCTTTTAAGTCTTATAGTCTTTGAGCCAAGCTGGTGGGTTATGTGCTCTAACAGGACGACTTCCGGTCTGTTGCACATTTCCAGGCTCAACTGTTCCTCCCACTTCAGTTTCTGACTGAGCCGAGTTTTCAGGAAGCTCAGCGGGTACTGAAGTCAGATGAGAAGCATGCCATGTTTTTCCATCATCCAAGATGTAGGTGCATGGACCCACTTGCTTTTTGATCATGATGGGGGCAGAGAATTTCTGATGTCCCTTTAACACATGTACAGGTTTGCGCACCCGCACCTTGTCTCCCTCTCTGAATGAAGGAGTGCGAACTCCACGTCTGGTATCAAAGTACTTCTTCATGTGCTTTTGTCGAAGGGACACTCTCTGACGCAGCACATCATCACGTGCTGTCATGGCAGGGGGAGAAAGCACGTCGAGCTTTGTTCTCATCTTGCGGCCATGCATCAGCTCGAACGGTGATGCACCCGTCATGGCGTGTGGTGTAGCACGATACACTTGTAGGAAATCAGCTGTAGCTCTTTTCCATGCTTTGTTTTGAAGCATTGTGGCCTGGATGCAGCTTTTGAAGACTCTGTTAAACCGCTCTATTGCACCGTTAGCAGCTGGGTGGTACACAGAGGAGCGGATATGAGTGATTCCTCTTTCTTTCAGGAATGATGAGAATTCAGCAGATGTAAATTGCGGTCCATTGTCAGTGACCAGGGACTCTGGATCACCACACCGGCTGAACACACTGCTGAGAAATCCAAGCACAGTTACCGTGGTGACAGATGGTGCAAAAGCTACTTCGGGCCATTTTGAGTAGTAATCGGTGAGTGTGATTGCAAACCTGCAGTCGTAAGTTGCATTTTCAAAAGGTCCAACTATATCCATGCCCAATTTCTTCCAGGGGCCTTCAGGCAGAGACACAGGTTGCAGCGGTGCCTCAAAAACCTTTGCAGACTTGTCAGAGCTTTGACACACTGAGCATGCAGATATTTGAGAACGTACCAGTGCATCCATTCCAGGGAACCAGTACAACTCTCGCAGGCGCTGTCTTGTTCTCACAATGCCCTGATGACCTTCGTGAGCTAGAGCAATGAGTGTGTGGCGTAAAGAGGCAGGCACCACTAGGCGTGTCCCTCGAAACACCAAATTGTCCTTCACACACAGTTCATGCCTCATCTTAAAGTAAGGCTGCAGAATTGGCTCCACGGCTTTCACAGAAGCTGGCCACTGCTGGAGGATCTGTGCACGCAGAGAAGCAAGTTCAGAGCAGGAGGAGGAAGCATCCTCAAACTCACCAGCAGTCACAGAGACAGGACATGTTGACAGCAGAGCCACGAGTTCAGGATCAGAGTCTGTAAGGAGAGGAGAGGCAGCAGGCAGAGGTAAGCGTGAAAGGCAGTCGGCTGTGTGATTGAGTGAACCAGCCCGATAAACAACGTCATAAGTGAAACAGAGAAGGCGCGCAGACCATCTTGCAATGCGCATCCCTGCTCTATCAGTCCCTTTCGTTGAGAGGAGTGTTGTGAGGGCCTGATGGTCGGTGCGCAGTGTGAATTTCCGGCCCCACAAGTAAGTCCTCCATTTTTCCACTGCCCAGACACACGCGAGAGCCTCTTTCTCGACAGTTGAATATTTCCTCTCAGTCGGCGTCAGCGTCCTTGATGCAAACGCCACTGTTCGTTCTGTGTGATCTGGATGCAGTTGAGTGAATACAGCACCAAGACCATAATCTGAGGCATCAGTTGAGATTATGGTTGGAAAGTCCGGGTCAAATAAAGCAAGGGCAGGGCTATTCACCAGTAGCTGTTTCACATGAAGAAAGCATTCTTGAGCTTCATCAGTCCATTCAAATGTGGCATCTTGACGCAGACAGGCACGGAGTGGTTCTACCACTGTGGCGTAGTTAGGTATGAATTTTCCATACCAAGACAGCATGCCTAAGAAGGAACGCAGGCTGCAAGCATTTTTGGGAGCAGGAGCCTGTGTAATGGCTTGTAGGTGTTCAGTGTCAGGCTGAATGCCTCTTGCTGTCACTAAATGTCCCAAGAACTTTAAGCTGGTTTGGCGAAAGTGGCATTTCTTTTCATTCAGGTGCAAGCCTGCATCTTTAAGGCGTTGCAGTACAGTTTCCAGAGCTATGTCATGCTCCTGTGCCGTGCGTCCATAGCAGATTATGTCATCCAGGTAGTACTGTACATTAGGCACACCACTCAACACTGTCGCCATCAGTCTTTGAAATGCTGCTGGAGCTGAAGCCAGACCATAAGGGACTCTGCAATAACGAAACAGTCCCTCATGTGTGATGAAAGCAGTTAAATCCCGACTCTCAGGATGCAGCAGCACTTGGTGATACGCACACTCCAGGTCAATAGTTGAAAATACAGTCGCACCTGAAAGTGTCGAGAGCAATTCCTCCATGTGAGGGAGAGGGTAGCTGTCTACTATGATTGCTTTGTTTGGCTCTCGAAAGTCTCCACACATTCGAATACCTCCCGTTTTCTTTTGTGTGACTACTATCGGTGAGACCCACGGAGAGGCTTCAATGCGTTCTATCACACCAGCAGAAAGTAGTCGATTGAGCTCCTCTGACACAGCAGCTCGCACTGAGAAGGGAAGGCGCCGTAGCTTTTGACGCACAGGTACAGCTGTTTGTGTGACTTTTACCTTATGCATGAACCCTTTGGCGCATCCTACGGTTGCAGGAGAGGCTGGCTGTGAGGTGAGAGAGGCCACTGCAGCTGTAGGAAGCAGAGGAGGAGGTGAAGCAGTTGGTGGGTGTACAGTGTTGTCCTCAATGCGCAGGCGAAGGGCAGATATTAAATCCCGTCCCATCAGTGCAGTTCCTGAGTCCACCACATAGAAATTTGCCACGCCTTTAATGCCATCCATGTGTACAGTCGCCTTCATGCATCCTAACACTTTGATAGGGGTCTTTGAATATGTCACCAGTCGGACAGAGGATTGTTGGAGTGGAGCTTCTCTGAAATGCTCCTCATAGATGCATCGAGGCAGAACAGAAACAGCAGCACCCGTATCCACAGTCAGTTTCATTGTTTGAATTGTCTTTGCCGTCTGAATGTCCACTTTGCATTGTATTCTGTCCGGAGAGTCTGTTCCATCCACCAGCAGCAGCGTGTATTCAGGCATTTCAACCTCTTTCACTGCCTGAGTTTGCTGAGATTGACACACACGTGCAAAGTGTCCTTTTTTATTACAATTTCTGCACGTTACTTTGGCTGCTGGGCATTCACGTGAGTTGGCCAGGTGTTTTTGTGAACCACAACGGAAGCAAGCACGTGCAGATGAGGTCGAGGCAGGTTTATTAGCAGGTTTTGCAGAAAAGCTCCTATGTGGCTGTCTTGGCCTGTATGCTGTATCATGAGCCTTCACAACATGAACAGGTAAGTGTTGATCACCTGCCATAGACTTAGCTTGTTCACTGGCAGATTCAACTTGAGTGGCTATTGTAATAGCATCAGTTAATGTCAGTTTATCTTTAAGAAGCAGTTTCTCCCTAATGCGGGGGTTAGCCACATGCTCCACGAGCTGGTCTCTAATCATATCATCAGCATTGGCAAATTCACATGTTGCAGCAAGCTCTCTTAGTGAAGCAATGTATTGTACAATTGACTCCTGGGGTCTCTGTGCTCTCTTCCTGAACGCGTGGCGCTCCACCACCACGTTAACGGAAGGCATAAAATGTTCATTTAATGCAGCAATGGCGGCTGCTAGGTCGTCACCTGTGTTCGGCAGAGTATGAAAGATCCGCTGTCCCTCCGAGCCCAGACAATGCAGAAGTAGCGCTCGTCTCCTTGCTTCTGGCCACGCGTCTCCATCTGCACGGATGACCAGGAGGTAGTTTTCGAACATCCTCACCCACGTCTTGAAAGGAATGGCCGGCTCCCCCGGGCAAGGCAGGAAAAAATCCGGGAACGGCGCATTTACAGCCATCTTCCGCAAAAACAATTGCAGGTTCGACTCGTCGCCAATTTGTTATGTGGGTGAGTCCAAAAAGGAAAGGTAAGTAAGGTTGTAACAGGGTTTATTCCACGTGGTAGCACAAGCAGAATCACATCTTCTTTTTAGCTCCAGGATCAACAACTAACAGCCAGTAGTTACTTCCGCCTTCTCTTCTTCACTCACTAACTCACAGTGCCTCCTAGTGGCGGAACATGGATGCAGGAATACTAAGTGAACACAACAGAAACATCAACTAAACATCCCGCCGCTGCCTCTCAGCTGTGGAGCAGAAACTCAGACAGGGAAACTGATGATGGTGTTTTCAATTGTCTCCAGTTGCTCCGGTGTTGTCAGCTCGCTCTGGGGAACAGTGTGAATCAAGAGCAAAATGACCAACCTGAAAGCTATTTAATCCTGTGTTTGGACCCTGTAAGATTGTTCTAGGATATTTTATGTCAAATTATATTATTTTACTAATGTATATTACTCTGTCATCTTCGTAGAGATCAATACATTTGTAAAAGATAGATATTGATACTTTCCAAGTCTAATCTTGCTTTGAGTGATGAAGGTTGAGCCATGTCTGACATTGTAGAAGACTTGAGATGTCCTTAAATGGTCCTGTGTCTGCACATTATGCCATTTTTCCATTGCATCTGCCGGCCTGGCTCTGCTCTGACTCGACGCAGCAGCCTGGTGCGGCAGGTATTTGCATTTCCACCACCTGCTTGAAGGTGCGTCTTCAACCAATGACGCACTTGTCTCGATTCCCCGCAGTACTATCAAAGAATCACTGCCAATAGACCGGCTCCGCTAATTCAATTACAAACATGTTTTATTTCCTATGTCTTCACAGTACAAGCCGTTATTTGGTCATTCAAAACTATTTATTATGAAGTAGCATTACAGGATTTTCACCAGCAGTATCTAAATATGAAACTGAACACAACGAAACAGTTAAACACAGCAGATGTTTGAAAGAACAAACAGGATGAAAGAAACTAAAGAGATTCAGTTAGAAGATACAAAAAGCACTGAGAGCTGAACACACTGACTTATAAAAACGTCTTTGTCAGGTTTTGATTTGCAACACACACTTGTTACTCTGGAGCAGGTCCATCGCAGACGCAGCTTGGCTCAACTCAAGTACGACTGGGTAATGGAAAAACAAAACAAGCTTGGCACGGCTAAAAGTGCTGGTGGAAAAACACCATTAGAGTCTTCTGTGCATGATGGATAAATGGCTCTTTAAGACTCTCTACATTTCAGTGAGACAAGCTCGAGTGTTTGTGGTGGTCAGTACATTTCCTTCATGTTTTACAGCCAGTTTTTCTGAGCGCAAGTGCATTGCATTGCCTGCAATTCCAACCCTGGCCACTATGCATAAAACTGCTGCACAGCCCAAGCCCCCAGGAACAGTGTCAAGTGTGGAAGCCAACTGAAGCCTGCAAAATGTTTTTGGCACATGCACCGTGAGCAT
Source organism: Pagrus pagrus (assembly GCF_965226575.1). Taxonomy (NCBI): domain Eukaryota; kingdom Metazoa; phylum Chordata; class Actinopteri; order Spariformes; family Sparidae; genus Pagrus; species Pagrus pagrus. The sequence goes on along the minus strand of NC_140190.1, from coordinate 2,882,538 downwards.
GAATGGGCTGGTATCTTCAACACTCCTTGTATTGTGTTGAAGAGATATCTGCAGAAGTGAGCATGCTAACCAACGAGCCCCAACCCATCCTGTCTGGTAATACCACTTTGCACACTATAGTCTGGTAGCCAAGTCTAATAAGTATCTGACTTTTCTCTCTTTTGCTGAACTAAGATGAGCTCACTTGTCTCATCAAGTCATTGTCAAACACACTTCATTCAAACTAGACATAAACTGAATAAAACTCAGCAAAACAGTCTCGGTTTGTCTTTAAACAATCACCTCTGGTTTGAACCAGATAAATCCTCAACTGTCCGAGTAAGACGTGAAAATATTCTGACTCTATATGCCGTTTTTGCCTCGCGCTGATGGTCAGCTCTTTCTCGCTCCTCTGCCACTTCATGCCTCTGCTGTCCCCACATGCTGTGTCTTCTTGTCCCGGAAGTACTGATTCAAACTGGCATCTGTTGGTCTCAGAGGCTGTGTTCAGTCCACTGGGAGGCTGCTGAGCCCAGTTGACTGCAGTGACTCCCCCCTGTGATCCACACAAACTCCAGTCAGCTAATGCTAGCGATGGCTGAAACAAAATCTCAAAGTAACATTTTAAAAAGTCCTGTTCATTGAAGGTCAATGTGATTCATTGGAGTGGTGGTTCGGAGCCCTCTAACTGACCAGCTGCCGCTGACATTAACTCCTCTCTCCTGTGACCTCTGTAAATACAGACTGCCTGTCGCAGTGATGTTGGCCTTAGATCACAGAAACTCACTTCTTCATTCTCAAACCTGTGGCATATTCGGAGCACTTATTCAGACAAATCAAAGTAGAGCACAGCAATATGAATTCACTCTTGGCCCAGGGACGCAGCTTTCTTGAAGTTGGTATGGCAATAATCATTTTGATGGCTCGGGCAATAAAAGCTTTTATACCGGTGGTGACAGCAGGTCCACAGGTCAGTTCATTTAAGACGTGAACTACTCCTGAACTTTGAAAATGTATGTATGGCTGCATTTGTGTGTACAATTTTTTAATATATTCCAAAAGTCAACCATTAAAAGAGAAGAGGAGCTCTGTATTTGAACACGCCTAACGTGTAAGTAGTTAGTAGTCTTGTACAGATGCTCTGAGGTTATCTGGTTTGCTGTAACAAAGAAAGGAAAATGTATCAAAAACAACTTCTATGATGAGATAATCCCTCTAAAATTATGCACAATAAGCCAGAGCTCATCGATCTCTTAAAGACTTCTTCTAGTCTGTCTAACGGCTCTTTGTCCATTACCTAAATGTTCTGTAATGGCTCTATTTAAACATGGACACGGACTTTAATGCTCGTGCAATATTTTGCATATGGTGCCACTGAAAAACAGCTGCGAGTGGTACCAGTTGTCTGTCAGGCTGCATCTGTGATGGATCTGAAAACTTATTCTGCTGTTGAAGCCTTAATTAATGACCATGATGAGCGTGACGGAGGCTCACTCCCGCTCCTCAAAGTAAATCCTCACAGTAAATACATTTTCATCATTTTGTTGAGAGGGAATTCTGCTGCCTGCTTCATAACGTCCGACAGTGCACGAGCATAAATTGAACAGACAAGACAATCAGGTTTTATCGGCTGATCTGAGACACGAGTGGTTCCCCACTCATGTCTTCACACCCTGTGCAGAGTTTACACAAGATTTGAACATGACCATTTTTAAAAGTTAAAACCCACTTGTTGCATGTACGTTGCGGAACAGCTCCGCTACAGTTTTGCTCCATCGTCTGTCAACCCCCACCGGCTGTGTTTTGAGTGCAGAACAGCGCAGCACTGTCGGACAGCTGGAGTTGCGAGACCGAGGTGTTCCCACGATAATTACAACATCACGCGCGACTGCAGTTATACATATGTTTTATAAACACAACAACAAGTGTTCCCAACCGAAGGATTCGAAGAAGTGCTTGGATTTGTCTCTTTTTTTGAGATTTTTTGCTGGCGTCAACACGGAGTGTTTTATTCTGAGAATTAACTGGATGTTATGTTGTTGATTGAAGCCTTGCGTATCTGCTACGGAAGAGTCCTGACAAAGGACTACAAACGCTACGGAAGTTTACACATAGACTAGAGTGAAACCTATTAGCTCCGCTGCCGTGGTGGATCGGATACGGACCGAACACGTATCTGGTGGAATTTAGGGGTAAGGTTTTTTAAACATCAGCCTGACAGTTGACAGCCTGACAGTTGACAGCTTACCCGTTGCCAGGAGACAGGATCATATACCTGGTAAGACTACGTCCAGAATATGAAAACTTGTTTTAAAAAGTCTTAAATCTCAACAAGGGATGTTGGTTTACAATGCTTTTGAAATGTTTTGTGGTTCATTGAAGATACATAACATTATGTAAAAGTGATTCTTCGTAATGAGGCGATTGTCAGAAATTAAGAAAAAGTCCAAATGAAGACACATTTTTGCATGTTTGTCACTTTTCACAGTGCGATCTTGCTCTCTGAGTGACAGCAGACGACTTGACTGATTCTTTCTCCAAACAGACAGAGATCTGTATACATTACACTCCAGCATCGCAAATGTGACATTCAGTGCATTTGAGAAAGCTTCCTTTGAAAAGGAAAAACAACTTCAAGGGGATCAAGTCAGACTTCTCTTCATCTGCTGTTCTTAAAATGAACAGATCAGCCTGATGGCATTAAACAAAGCAGGGACTGAGATGCTCACTGACACACAGAAGTTTTCGTGACTAAGACGGTTTCTTCAGAGGAGTTTAATTGGTGCTGCTCGGAGAACCTGCCTTGATTATTTCATGTCTTTCTGAAAGTAAGCACTTCCTCCTCTCACACAGCCCTCTCTGCCGCATCTCCTCTTCCTCTCTCCCTTTCTTCTCCACCTCATTTTTTTCCTCTTTCTCCCCACATCTTCCCTCCTCTGTCTGCTCTATATGTGTGTCGCTCCCCTCTCTCATCCTCCCTCCATCCCTCCCCTCCCCTCCCCTCCTATCTCCTCCTGTCCTCTGGCCCCTGACAGCACCTCCTTATCACCTCCTGCTGAATGAATATGCTGCCAGCTCATTTGCGAACAATCAGTGTCGTCAGTACACAAAAGAGCACACAAAGCTCCTCTACTCCTCTCCAGAAAGTTTTTTGGATGAGGCAATTACTGGAGAGGAGATTGGAGCAGGGCCAAGATGTAAAGCCACAGAGAGAGGAGAGAGAGAGAGAGGGGGGAGAGAGGGAGGAAGACGAGAAGTGAGACAAGATGGCAGAAGAAAGAGACAGAGAGGAAAATGGGAGAAAGGGTCAGGCGAGCTGACGGAAGAGGGGAGGAGGGGTGAGAAAGTGTCGGAGGAGGCAAAGGAGGCAGGTGAAGTGAAAGCTCTCCTGATTTCATGAATATTTTTCCCGAACAATAGAGGGAATCAAATATTCATGGCCCAGGTAGAGGCCTGGTGCTTCGTCTCCCTCCCCCTCTCTCTGTAATCAGCTCCCTGACAGTTTTTATTTACATAAACATACCTCTGCAGTCATTACAGCCATTTCCTCTTTGTACAGAGATCACATCCTCATCCATTTGTGGCTGCTGACAACACCAGCACCTCTGTACAGTCACACGCACTCCCAGTCTGAAGAGCTGTACAGCCTGTGCTATGATGACATTTGGTACATACCATGTTTATGACACTATTTAAATTTCTCAACCAGAGATTTTGCCGTACCCTTCGTACTAAGGCAGATGTACCTTGAGAAGGATCCAGCTGCTGACTCTACAAACCAGGTCCCCAACCAAAATGCCCCTTTTCTTGGTGGCTGTGGAAGAACAGCAGCTGCAGAATCCGAACCACGCCTCCTCCAAAACTCATCTAACCGCAGTCTACGCTGTGGTGGCTGAGGAAACCAATAGACCATTTCAGATCAACAATTAAGTGATAACGTTATTAAACGGTGGCAATTATAGCAACTATGAGGCAACGAAAAAAACCAACTTGACTTTCATTGCAAATAATGTGATCTAATAAAAAAAGAAGAAGAAAACAAAACAGGTCAGACGTTATGATGATGCTAACTACAAACTAATTACGTCATAATGTCACGTGTTGAAGTAAACACGTATGTAACGCTGTGATCCGACCTTCTCACTGAAGTTACGAGCACATGTATATGTAAATGTTGGCATTATAAGATATTTTATCGAGTGGCCTGTTACTAAAGCAGATAGATAAGCAGCTGGTATGTCTGAGGGCTTTTATTGTGAAAGGTACAAAATGGAAATGTGCTGCAGCTGTGAGTGGAATAAAACATCATTTGAGAATAGAAGTTCACAGAAGTAGAAGACTTTACGTGGTGTCCAAGGTTAAAGTTACACTCAAAGCCAGTGCAGCACAGCACAAGGTTGCAGATAAACAGTGGAGAGAGTGTGTGCATGGAGGGCGCAGTGGGAAATAGCAGATACCAAGGGCAACAAGGACACCACTGCAGCAAGTGTGACAAACATGTGAGAATGCAAAATATACATCGTCTAAAGCACAGTGTGTCGATCCTCTCAGCTCTAAGAAGCCTACAGAGCATCGGCAAGCTCGTACGACTCAGCAACAGTCAGCGACTGAACAAAATGATCCATCAAGTCATTAAGTGAACTTTCCACAGCAACTATATGAACACTGCAACACAGTTATTATGACACTTTGTTCTGTCCAGCACCGGAAGTATCGCCCATAATTGTTTCCCCAGTGACTTCCTCAGAAATCTCATGGACAGCAAGCTAGCCAGCCAGCGACAAGTGAAGTGAGACAGTCGTCGTAGATATATCAGGCTCATGTGAGATCTAAATACAGACAGAGAGCAGCCCATCCGGGCACTTCGCCCTTGCGTCATGGCTCCGCCCCCTTCCTTGAAAACAGCCCTTCAAATTTGATTGGCTGCCTCCACTTTGACAGCTGTTTGTGATTATTAACAATGAGCCAAGCAGAGTAGAAAACAGGTCGGTGTTAGCCACAAGGTTCACTATTAGAAGGTAGGTCAGCTCAATTTATGGGGATTATTAACTTTAAAATACCTTCTGCTCAGGTGATTTATAGTATGGCCAGATTCTCACAGTAAAAACTTAAAACTTTGCAAAACTTTGTTTTCTGATTTGCTTCGATCTACAGTCACAATCAGCACACGTCATCTACTAAGTAACATCATTAACTAACCTGTGATGAAGTGTTGGACACATGTTGACCGACTGGGTCTCACAGTTTACTGTCTTCATCCTCTCTGTGGACGGCTTGAAGCTTTCTCCTTTTTTCAGTTTGGCACCAGCACATTCACACCACCACAGGGAGGCGTGGTCATTCTGGTGACAGGAAAGTGAAGCATGGCTGCACTCATCCATACAGACGCGACTGGCTTAGTGCGGATACAGAAGTAGAGTTTACAGTTCTAGTCAGGATTTCTTAGGATGAGATCTCGGTCTAACATCATAAATGAAACGCTTATTGGACATAAACAAAACATTTTGTGCTCTGGGATACTGTGATGAGCATTTTCACATTTTTTAATGTTTCATAGATCAAATGATTAATCGAGAAAATAATTAGCAAATCAGTGGACAGGTGCATCCCTCAGTTTGAGATCTTTACAAATGCAAATGCAAATGATGTGAAGATCGTGCCGGAGTATTAGCAGGATAAATGACAGTGGAAAGGGGCTCTGCTGGCTGAGCTACAGTTTGCCCATTTAAATGTCATATGTGAACTGTCTGGTGCCACCTTCGGGCTCGGCGTCTTCAAGAAGAAGCTGTTTGGGTGAGCAAATGTTCTGTGTGATGGAGATCAACAAAGCATCCCACAGGTCCTGCCTGAGAAAACAAACACATTCTCTCCACGTTGAAGAAATAAATAAATGGTGCCATGTTTCCTGATGGAAGCAAATAGGCCGGAGAGCATCTCGCTGAGTGCCGTACGGCCATCAGGGAGCCACACTCAGGCTGTACACGACAATACAACAACATGATGGAAACACATTAGCCATATGATGTGGCCAACCAGGAGAAGAGGTCCCAGCTCGTCCTCTGTCCTCTTGACCAGACTCATTACCACTTCAAGGACAAACTGTGTGTGTCCCCCCCCCCGTGTTTCTTTGTCTGTCCCCTTGTGGTGAGGCATAACATCTTCAAGAGGCCCCTCCAGGATTACATCATCAATAAGACATTAGCATCCTTATGTTTCATCTCACACACACACACACACACACACACACACACACACACACACACACACACACACACACACACACACACACACACACACACACACACACACACACACACACACACACACGGCTTGATGAGGGCTGCTTGAAAGGCTTTTGATGAGACACAATTAGTAAATGAGTGGAAAACATCATTATTAACACTCTACCTATTCATCCTGCAAACATGAGGAGGAGGAGGAGGAGAGCCAAGCTGCTTCAGCAGTGGAGGACAGAAGGAAACAGCTGGATGGAGTGATATGTTCTTATTATTAGCGGGGGGTTAATTGTGAAGAAGCTCACATTTGCCCAAGAGAACTGGGCACCTCAGAGAGCAGTAAAGGGTGCTGCATTTTGGTGCTGAAGCTGGTGATGAGAAAGACCCCTGGAAGCTGATATCTGATCATTTTGTCGCACAGTCGGCTACAACCTGGAGCCTGTGCTGTTCCTGAATGCATCCTGTGTAGACACAGATGGAGGAGTGAAGCTGCTGCTGCTCACTCAAGGCCTCCCTTGTTGACATGGTGTTACAGAGCAAGTGCGCACACACACACACACACACACACACACACACACACACACACACACACACACACACACACACACACACACACACACACACACACACACACACACACACACACACACACACACACACACACACACACACACACACACACCTTTGCAATTGTTCCAACTAAAGCTGAAATCAAACCGACACCATTGCTTCCTGCAGGCTTCCAGATTGTCCAGTCTGAATTAAAATAATAATTCATAGCAATATGTTTTTCAAGTGTGTCATAAAATAATACTCCTGACTTCACAGTTCTGATTTCTGTAACCATTCCTCCTTCTCATGCTGGCCTTGAAGAGATCCCTTCCTAACACGCTTACAGTGTATTGAATATGTATTAAACAATGTCTTACAAATGAGTTCTGATGAAGCAGAACCAGAAGTCCCCATTTCGTGTTCATCAGACGTTCATATGAGGCTTGCCACTGAGCAGAACACATCCAAGAGACTTCAATTTATTCAAAAGACATCGACTGAGGAGCCAGGATTAAAGTTTTTGGATTTTTAAAACATCTTTTTAACATTCGCCATGAATGTAACATCTTCACAGGGCTCAAAATGAAAGTCATCTTTTTAACTACAAATGGAAAAAAAAAGTTTTGATGATGTCTTTCTTGATCTCACCTCAAACATCGAGCCAAAGCCGCAGGCTGGAATCAAACCTTCCGCCTTACGCTTCAGTACATGGAGCTCTGCTAGGTGTGCTACAGAGGCACCCTTTGGCTTCACTTCTTTAGTCCCGTCCTGTCTTCATTTACTTTCACTTTTTTGAATGCCATGTTTTGTGTGACGAATCGTGGGTGATTACAGCTGGACCCAAAAGCGGACAACAAGACAGGGAAAAGGTTAAAAAGGAATTTATTTCACAAGTGCAACCTGGTGGGCAGAGTTAGTTAGGCTCAGGTGGAGACACTGGTGAACGGGACACGGAGGGTCCAAGGTGGAGTTGCAGGATGGCTTGAGGAGCTAGAGCTCGGAGGTTACACCAATACTGGAGAAGTCAAGGAGAAACGAGGTTAGACAGGAAGTTCTATGTTCTGTATCGTAGCCAACTGGACTTTCTTGAAGATGTTTCACCTCTCATCCAAGAGGCTTCTTCAGTTCTAACCAACTGGAGGGGAGTTGCAGGCTTTTAAACTCTGTGTGGGAGTGTCCTTACAGGGCCACTTGTGGGTCGTTAAAGTAACGTCTTAGGCCTCCTCCTCTGTTCAACAGTCGTTCCAGTTTGACACAGATGGATTATTTTACTCCTCTTTCAAACCATCTGTCTTCTCTGGCCAAGATATTTACTTTGTTGTCCTCAAAGGAATGATTTGTCTCCTTCAGTAAGTGGACAGCAGAGTCTTGACCTGAGGAGTTGGAGTCCTGTGTTGTGCCACTCGTTTATGGAGAGGTTGTTTTGTGTCTCCAGTGTACAAATCTGTGCAGTGTCCTGGCTGCATTGAACAGCACAAACTACATTACTCTGTTTATTCACCAACATGTTAGACAGAAAGGTTAGCGAAAAGTCACTGAGAGAGAGTCTAGCAGTTCAGCCATATACCACATTGTGGAGTCGAAAACAATGTGGCAGCGAGTGGAGAGCAGACCAGAGTATTTAAGGCGGCGCTGATGATTAGATGTGCTGCAGGTGTGTGAGCAGGAGCTCCAGCCCTCCTGGGAAAAAACACACCCAGCCTCTGCAACACACCTGAAAACACACTGCCAAGCACAGAAACACACAGCCAAAATCAAAATCATGACATTTTGGTCATCAAACCTTCGTCTACCACAAGCCTTTTGTGCTTTGGGTCGACATCTGAGGTGAGTTCATGAAAAAACTTAATAAAACTTTTAATTTTAAACCACAAGAAGCTGTCCGGCGGACATCTGTAGTTGAGGTTGAAAAATTATTTTTGAACCCTTTAAGAAATGTCCAAAAGACGTTCACTCTGGCTGCTCAGTGGACGTCTCGAATGATTTTTAATTGACACGTCCTGGATGTGTTTTGTCCAGTGGAAACAGGAGAAATGATTAGAGCACTGTACATGACGTATGGGCTCCTGTGGACGCTTCCTTATCACACCACCCCCAGGACAAAAAGATGAACCCTTTTGATTTTGATGCCCTCGTGCAATTTCCTGTAACCCTACCCTCAGGACAAGCTTTACATTCAAACTCCACTATTGATAAGCTGTAGGAAATTGTACGAGGCACTTCATCTTCTGACGGCCACTAGCTGGGCCTCAGACCTTCAGTCTTGATGATAAACAGCACAACATTGGTCTGATACATTGCTCTAAATATTCAGTATCCACTGAGGGTCACAGTTACTTTCAGTGCTCCTTGGAAATACAGCGTGAGAAAGGGAAAAACACTCAAGGAAAACTGTGTTGTGTGTCGTGCGCTTCACAGAAAACAGACAAACAGCAAAATCAGAAGCAGACCTCCCATCAGTTAGAGCTCATCGGGGGCTGGAGCACTGAGCCAATGACAGGTCAATTCATCTGCTGCCTCTCCACTTTCATCAGCAGCAGCCCCGCTTCCTGAGAGCGCTGACCTTTTCACACTTCTCTGGCAGAGCTGAACAGCAGAGCAAGTGGAAAAAAGGGAGAAAAAGATTGTCTGCGTGTGTTGAAGGGAAAATGTGAAGAAAAACTGATTCGCTGTGTGTTTGTTTACAGATTCAGGTGGAACAATAAAACACTTTGTGTGTGTGTAGAGGGGCGGGAAAGGATACGTGTGTGTGTGTGTGTGTGTGTGTGTGTGTGTGTGTGTGTGTGTGTGTGTGTGTGTGTGTGTGTGTGTGTGTGTGTGAGTGTCAGCCCTTGTACTGAATGCTAATGAATGACTCATCATGAAAGCAAATACACACCAGATCTAGAAATCCTATCACTCCCGCGCTGACGCCACAAAGAGCCTCACATGTGCACACACGTAAAAACACACACACACACACACACACACACACACACACACACACACACACACACACACACACACACACACTCACAGTGAATGTAGTCTTCTTTCAACATCGTCTGGAGTCTCGGTAAACTTCATAAAGATTGACGGTCCCGTCTTCTGATGCTGCAGTCTGCCTCTTGCATCAGCTCGGTGCTTCTAAGACGAGAAGTGCATTCTGGGATGAAAGTCAAGGGTGCAACCTTGAGTGTTTGGGAAAAGGGAAGGAAGGGAACGCTGCATTTGATCATTGAAATCACTGTTCGGGGCCGTGTTCTACGTAGAAACACAAAGGAAGTCATTTTGAATTTATATTGCGGGTCGTCTTCGTATAAATGAATACATGCTGCGTCTGTTCCTAACAACAAAGTCATCAAAAGTTGCCATCCCAGCCGTTGTCAGCAGAAAAATTACCCTGAAGGTCGACTGCGCAAGCAGCTTATTACAACTAATATTTACATTGGTGGCGACCTCTAGTGGCAGTGGCACTTATTACAGCATCAAAGGAGGAAGTGAGGTGAAGTAGTATAAAGAGGAGGCTGCTGCTCATGTGCAGTGTGAAACCAGAAGACAGTGGTTACTTATGTCGCATACATAACGTAACTCAAACCACTATCTTGCATGATCCGAGTAGTTTTATTGGCTAAACCTAACCAAACTGTGAGTGTACGATGCAGGTCCAGTACACCTGTCGCTGGTTACACTGCAGTCAAGCCATGTGGAGGAACATGTAATGTAAAAAAAGTTTACACCCCCTTGGATGTTTTCCCCTTTTATTGCTTTTATAAATGGAATCATGGTCAATATAATTTGGCTTTTTTTGACAAGAATTTACAAAAAACCCTCTTTAATGTCAAAGTGAAAACATTTCTACAAAGTAATGTCAAATAATCATGTAAATGAGGAGTCGCTGGCAGTTGACCTTTTCAGTCAGTTCGGTATGAAGATGTGTTGTTTAATACAAGAAGTACAGATCAATACTACAGCAAACACTCATTGAGCAGCTATTTTGTTTTTGCAGCCAATAACATAAAGGATTCATAACCACAACCACAGGCTGACAGCTGCACGTAGCGCAAGTTGTTTTCCACTCAACCAGTGAGCCAACTTGGCAACTTTTCAAACACTCTTCAAGACTTTGTTTCAAAAAAGCACCTAGCCTTATTCAAACCCTCAGATATATTATTGTAATTGTAATTAATTCTCAGGCACGCCGCTCAGAGTGAGCAGAGAAAGCAGTCAAAGCTCCTCTGGGCCGGTATGTGTGGCCTGTGTGGCGGGCCGGGGGACGCCGCTCACAGCAGGAGTGGGCGTCCTGTTGGTTGTCGTGTTTCATCGATGCTCGGGCTCTTGAACTTTCTCTGAGTTTGAGTTTGTTATGTTAAAAATGTATTTTAGGCTCTCTCTCTCACTGTTTTTCTCTGGATCTCTGGATTATGGCGTTCTGCAGCTTGTTAATATTTAAATAGTACATTTATTTAATCTTCTTCCTTCCTTTTGTAAAGTCTTTTTTTTACTACAGATATACAGTATGAAATCCCTGTAGAGACATTGGGATTGTTTGGTTAATGATGTCTCTGTCTGGCAACAAGACCCTCAGAGGGGACACAGTGAAGTTGGTTAGCTTGCTGAGAAGTTGAAGGTTTGTAAGTCTTAATCAAACAGCTCACTGTCGTGTTTAAAGCTGGTCCACAGAGGCGTCGGCTTGACTCACTGATGAACAATCACTGTTACCGCTAACCTCTCTGCGACGAACACATTGTTTCATGCACCTGTTCGGCAAATGACTCCATGTGATTTGTTGGTTCAGTTCTTTTAATGTAAAAAGCAGCAGCAGCGGTGGGGGATGTTGGGTTTGCATAAGCAGTGACATAATAAAGCTGTGATACAGCTGCAGGAGAGTGAACGGCAAACAGTGAGGCTGGTGTCAAAATAGGAACAGTAACTGTGAACTGCATGCTGCATCGCTCGCTGTCAAACCCTCATGCGTAGGTAGGAAATTTGACTTCAGCACAGGGAGACTCTAACAATCAAAACTCACATGTAATGAGGGAATTACAGTGTAAACGTGTTGAAATAAGAATTTCAGCCATAAATAGTTCAAAAAATTTAGTTTGGTTCAAGTTCAAGGACTAAAACTGAAGTATTGTTTATAATGTGGATGATATTCTTCTATTTCTCTACATTGTGACGAGACATTTCAGATGAAGCTGTAAATTGTTTGCACTTGTTGCCCTGATCGACTTCCCTCACCTCTGCCCTGCAGTGGGTGATAAAGTGTTATCATCACCAACAGTCGTAACAGATAATTAAATAGCTATGGTTGGAATTGGGGTCTATGAAGACTTGAAATCAAACCAGATTCGAGTCGAGATGACTTAAAGAGAAGAACATTTCAGCTTCCCTCTCCTGGTGTTTCCCCGTAGCGTTAGCAACATAGCTACGACTAGCAGCCTGGCTACCATCCCTCCATCGACTGAACGCCCGTCCATCTTGTTTCAACTCGGTTTCTATCTCTCTCCCTCGTCACATGTCGGTCTCCTCCATCAGCAGGATTATTTTTCTTTGGCAATGTTTCACCGTTAGTCCAGTTGTTCCACCCTTACCTGGAGATTGTGACCAGGAAAAACAATGCCGCTTCCTGTTTTGGTTGTGTAATGACAGCTGTGGATCCTTTGTGCTTTAAATCAACATTTTTTTTTGTTCCCAGGGTAAAAGTCAAGTCCAGTGGCAGACAGATACAGTGAGGTTTATAGGTAACCAATGTGCAATCAGCATTTACTTCAGAACGATGTTAAGGTCCAAACAAAAAGGGTTTACCTGCTAGTCAAAAAAGTCCAAGCTCAAACAATATAAAATCCCAAAATGCAAGATACAACAAGGAATCAAAAAACAGAGGAAGCAGGCAGGAGCAAAGTCAGAGAACTAAACTAAGTAAAGTACGAACCAAAGAGCTCTTGAAACGCACACACAGTTCCTGTGTCCTTCTATGTTCCTGCCTGCGAACTGACAAAGACAGAGAGGAAGACGAGGGGAACTTCTCATTTCTCTTAATTGTCATTTCCTCGCTCGGACCGGAAGTCGTGTCTGTCCGTCATCTCACAGGACAGAGGAGCGATCTCTGACCCCGAGTTATTGACTGGACGCTGCAGCGGATCAGACTGATGAAACTGTCGAACAGGTAACAGACAGAAAATCGCTGGTGCGTTATCCAGGAATTCATCAGTTATCAGGTTCTTCCTGGTTCATTCCTCAGTAAGTTTTTACTCTTTCTGAACCATATTGTGTTATTAAAATACTGCATTAATAAAAATGTGTTTATTATAATTAACCCTGGTAAGCTGTTGTTCTTCTTTCTTCAAGCAAAGATCCCCTCTGGATTTAAATCATTTTCAGAAGACACTCATTGAAATCAAACAATGAGCGGCTTAAGATCCTATAACCTGCAGTAAATACCCAGACAGCATTTAAGCTCGCGCAGCATGTGTTGTATTCACCCAGAACAGCCAGCTTATGTAAATAGACATCTGGTAGGTCTGCGTGCACAGCGTCACCTGCAGGGGAAAGCATCCCTTTCTGCTGTGTTCATCTCAATGTTTGTCTCTGAACAATCACCAGCGACCTTAACAACGACTCGTATCAGTATCCTTTCAAACAGAGCTACGTGTGTTCCAAGAGCAAGAAAAAAGCTTTGTTGATAAAGCAGTTTTCATAAAGGAGTTTTGAAAAGTGAAAGTAAAAGACACTGACAGAGTGAAACTTGAGGGGTGAGAACCAACAGGGCGCGTTTAACTTTACAGGAAATTACTTTACAGGAGCGGCAAAACAAAAAACGACCAAACTTTGTCCTGACTTTGTTTAACTTGGTTGGTTTTTGGTTAATAACTCTGGATTTGTTTATAATCCACACGTTCCCTTCTGACAGTGGAAAGAGGCCAAAATGTCACTAACACCTCTCTGCCCAGGTGTAAGAGGTGAGAAGGTAAAGGCGCCTGATCCATTGATATACAGCCCCGTCCTTGTACGATGACCGGAAGGAGGTGAGTTATGTTCAGGGACTTGCTCTGGTTAGACTGGGCAAGGATTGACAGCAGGAGAAATGCACTCATATTTTTCAGTTCTTGTAATAACTCTAGTCGTGGTATTAGTTAGAGGCGGTTCATTGATTTCTGGGGCAGTCTGGCAAATAATAGCTTCCAGTAATCTTAGATGGCTGAGGACAAAAGCATGAATGAGAGTTTGCGCATCGCTGAATGAAAGAATCGATTCAATCTTGGCATTAGTTTAAAAAAAATAAAGAAAAGAAAAAGAAAAACAGGAAACTCCATTTTGGCTGTAATTAATTTTTGGCCTGTCGAAGCAGCGAACTTGAAAGCGGGATCCACTGATGAAGGGAATTCAAAGGGGATGCGTTGTGTTTTTGCCATCTCCCCCCCGAGCGCCGAGCTTATCGTGAGGAACATGCAAGAACAACAACGTTTACGCATGCACACATGCAGAGTCACGACGTAACAGAAACAAGTGAAAGTGGAGAGAATTGAGGCGGGGGGGTGGCGGGGGGGTGGATGCCCTCATCCGATCATTACTATGGTAAAACATGTAAATAACCTGCGCTCCTCGCTGCCTTTGATGTCCTCCGTATTGAGTAAACATTCAGCTTAGCGAGACGTCGATACTGTTTCTCACCTGTTAAGGGCTCATAAGTAGCTGGAAGCTCCGGCGGCCATGCAGCCATTTTTCTTCATTTGAGACATCGATCCACAGTCATTCGCTAACGTCTCCCTCCTCGCCCCCCCGCTCCATCTCTGTCTCCCTGTGACGGTCCACGAGGCCGGTCCTGTGTCATATCTGTCAGCTCGTCACTTCAGCCACAGCTTTCCGTTCACAGCAACGATCAAACAGTGAAAGAGCATGAAGCCTGTCGAAGGAATGGAGGAAACAGAAAGAGTGACGGCGGCAGAGAAAAACAAAGAGTGTGTCCCTTATTAAGATCTCATTCGTGTTAACTCACCGGGGCCTCGTTTACAGGGACCCAGACAGACAATACCTCCCTCGGTCCTGGGAGGAACCTGGCAGCTGCTCACTCAAGAAATCCATTAATTGATTTAGGAGCTGCAGCTTTGTTGTGACAATGCTTCACCGTTTTGAGGACAGGTGTGTTGAGGAGTTATTGCTGGCGTCTCCCGGATGAGGCGCCAATCAGACCCAAAATAAGGATCAACACAAGCTGGATGTGAAACCTGTTCCAGCCTGAGCAGGTGTGTCGGGACTGACTGTGTTGGTTTGATTCAAAATGGCAAAAAATTGAATAAAAAAATAACAACTGAGGTTTAAAGACGAGGGTGTTGTGTGTGTGCTGTGCACGTGAACACCTTCTCACTCCCAACTGGTCAGAGACAGCAGCTCGGTCAGCGGCGTTAACCTTCAAACTCTAGTGTCGGTTTTGCACGTGATGGCCTCCATGGTCAAGTTCGCAACAATGCATTATATGCAATGTCCGGTTAGTCTTTCAAAATAAAGGCTCCACACCGACACGGGACGCAGTGACGGCGCTCCTGCAGAATAGTGTCAGGGGGAACTTGTTTCAGTCTGTTGAAACTGTGAAAAGATGAACCAAGAAGGTTTTAGTGAGTTGTATTTGGTTTAGCTTGGGTTTGAATTAAGTGTGCTGATACAAAAAAGGCTGTTTCTGAGTCTGGTGGTTTTGGGGAGAGTGACATAGCGGCTGTTTCTGGTGAGAGAAAAAAGGATCTTATTCTTTGACAAAGAGGTCTAATGTTGTCAGACACTCAGCAGACTGAGCCTGTCAGTGGCAAAAACAAGCACTTTGAGTTGATGTACTTTGATATGCCCAGAGGGATTACATTATGTTGGCTGCAAACTGCAGCGGTCTCACTCAAAGCTGAGCCAATGTTGTCCCCATTGGTCCCTTTACTTTAGACAAAATGACCACAGCTCACACAAACAGTGAACCTGGGAACAATCAACCCCACAGCTGTGATCGGAAAATTCTGATAGTTGCGAAGACGGCGGGAACTTTATCCACATGATTACAAAAGGCCCTGAACAACAATGGAGCTCACCAGGAGCTCCTCAGACCCATTTTTCACAAGCAGTTTGTTCAATAGTGAACTCTCTTTTAACCATCGATCAAAAAAAAAAAAAAATAGACTTTAAACCAACATAAGTTTGGGAGTTTCAGTCTAATTTAAATCCCAAAAAAAGAATGTTTGATTGACTTTTCTTCTAATATTTCAAGACAGAAGCAGTTCGAACCAGACAAGTGAAGGAAACGCTCCCTGTGAGCATCTCACCTTGGCAACAGGACTATCACAGAAGAGTCGGTGCCTTTTACCCACTTCATACGTTCATTCGACTTCAAGTGGAAGCCTGAGCATTTTTGGCAGCTCTGAGGTCAACGTGTTCTGGCAGCGTGGAGTGCATCTAACCCTCGCAATGATGACTGTGTGTAGTTGAAGGGAGAGGCTCATTGAACCAATTAAGGAAGTAATTGGTTGTGAAAGGGGAGAAGAGAAAAACGAATGGAAGGCAGATCAGCGCTGGTCAATATCCAGCTGAGCTCTGATCTCAATAGAGCCTATTGATGTTCTGAAGGTCAGCTAAAGTCCACCGGGAGTCACATGATCGCTCCATCCCTCCCCACACACACACACACACACACACACACACACACACACACACACACACACAAGCACAGAAGATAAGACATCAGAGTTTGGCCTTATGGCTGTCACCATTTTGTTTTTTTAAGTGGCCATATTGAGTGCAGGCCTGTGAAGCACACCCACTACTAGTGTCAGTCACAATGTCGCCATGCTCTCCTTTACTGTCTGTTTCACTCTGAATGTGATGGTACAAAATAAACATCATTTTGTATTGATGAAGACTTGAAACTAGTCATTCAGACCAGAAACTCATTAGGAAGCTGTTTACTGAGGTAACGAATCAAGAGAGAGATACATACATACAATCACCCCCTAGTGGCAATTAGAAAGAGTGCAGGTTGAAGGCTCGTCAAGGTTAGCCTGTGATACAGCTGACTCAACTTCAGCTTCAGTCATTACGGCCATTTTGGTGTAATCAAGTCAGAGCAGCCACACGGCCTGAGCAGCACGAGGCTAATACGAAACTGCGCCATCTACAGATTTCGTGTTTCACCTATTTTTTTCCGCGTCACACATGCGCTCGATCCTCTGCAAAAGTATGTAACAATCTCCCTCAATTATTAACTCAACAAAGGAAAAGTACAAACGCAAATTTTAAGGGAACGGGCGGACCTGATAAATGGACACGGCCGGCTGACCGAAACTAATTTAACACCCAAAAGTAAACAGCAAATCTCTCCCTTACACCTGCGATAATGTTGGAATAAATTATAAAGAAACGAAAACACACAGAAGGTTTGATTTCTCACTCCGTATTAACTGAAGAAAAATTGAATTACGTCCGACCTGGACGCACACACCAAACAAAAGAAGGGAGGCACACAGTTCAAACGTCCAGATCCCAAAGTGTCCATGAAAGAATTAGTCCAGAAAGAAAAGTATCAAAGTAAAACTACCTTTGACAGGTGGAAACGTGGCGAGCCGCCGTAAGTCTTAATGCAAAAAAGAACTGAACCCACGCAAAGCTCACCCAGCCCGTTTGGCAACCGGATCGCGGGCACACAGTAATGCGGGTGGTCTTTTAATCCTTTTTTGGTTTCTGCTGGATTTTCTCCTGTGGAAATACACAGAGTACAGAGTTAAAAATAATAATAATACCAGTCCGTATTAATGATCCGTGTTCTTGCCATAGGCTTCTGATAAGTTTGAACCCATCGTGGCAATTACAATTATGGCTAAATTGGCTAAAAGACTAAACGTGAAACATGTTAATCACCACAATCACCACACATCAAGTTACCTGGGTGACCCTTACAAGCAGAACTGAATACAATGAAAATGAAATGAACATTGAACCCGACCCTGTCTTAATCACACTGCCAACTTCAGACTTCACGTCCACATTACGAAAATCACAGCGGCAGCTTTTTTCCTACTGTTTGATTGCAGTGAAGACAAAAAAATTTGAGATTCTGGAAAAAGGAGGAAGTTCCCGCCTACAAAATGTGGCTTAATGAAATGACGATCAGCCGTCACCTTGAGAAAACACGGTTCTCTCTAAAGAACAGTCACAATTTAACTTAATCTGTCTGCCCCTCATCTGTTACCTCAGAAATAACTCTTAATGCATACTCCTCCTGTAGTCGACAGTCCATTACAGTTTTCTATCCTTCGATTTCTATTATTTTCCACTGCTTTAGTTTGCAATCTTTTTGTTAGGCTCTGAGCAGGAGGGAGGGAGGGAGGGAATCTTTCCGTGTGTCATAAACGTCAGATACTATTTTACTTTTGTTTTGTTTTGTGTATTGGATTTTTCTCACAAGAAAATGCAGAATGTGTTTGTCATCGATCCTGCGACCGCTTCTTAATAAAACATACTTGACAAAAAAAAGGAAGGATGGGGCTGGCAGAAACATCAGTGCCGTCTGTGTGGACATGCAGACACGTGTTCAGCAATGCAGCCGTCACGTGCCGATATGTATGAGGATGTGTGGCGTCGCCCATGATTGTGTTGCATTTTTGTCTCGCTGTATCACTGAGTTCGTCTCTGAGCAGTTTACTGTGCAGTTTATTTGCGTGTTCAAACGTTGAAAGGTGAGTGACAGGAAATGCCACCGACAGTAAACAGACAGCTGATCGGTGCCGCTGTAGGGTTGTTTGCTCATGGTGCCGGGTCGAGTCACCGGTGGCTGTGATCACTTCTGCTCTCCACACCGGCTGCGAAGTGTTTCATAGTGCAGAGACACATTCTTATATTAAACTGAAGCTAACAGGCAGCAGCTGTCTGAGTTAGCCAAACCATGAGGGTATCTTAGCAACTGTCTCTTAGTGCATTTAAGTAGTGGCTGCTGATGGTATAGTCATAAACTTAAAGGTGCAATATGTAAGAATTGGCAACCTGAGAGAGAGAGAGAGAGAGAGAGCACAACATAACATCACAACTGTAATTTCTTCACATTCTGTTGATAATTTAATGTTTGAAATTTTTAAAACTTAAATTTCATATTAAACCTTTAAAGACCGGCAGCTTTTCTCTGCAGGTACACATGTTGAGATATTTGGAGGGCTGAGGGCTTTTGCCTCACAACAAGCCTCTCTCCTCAGTATTTTCCTACTTCTATACAATCTAATTAACGCACACATCCCTCGAAAAATCATTTTAAAAAATAACGATGTTTGGCAATACCAACCATAGATTATTCAGGAGGACTGTGTAATTCTGCTCCTGGGAGAAAGCAGGGGCTGTTCATTAACCCTGTGGTCTGGGATGTCCCCAGATTTGCTCAAAGTTCTGGTTCACGGATAAATAAGAGAAACTTTCAATGAAAACGAAAACTTTTCTCACAGTAGAGAACTTCTTTACATCATATAGGTCCAATCTGCACACCTTCACTTCCCACTGAGGTATTTCAATGTCAGACTGCTCTCTCTTTCTAGTAGCATCTCCTCTGTATAATCCGTTCGTAGAGGTGAAATGTATTTCTTGCAGTATTTAGTCAGACTGCTGTGTATTAATCGTAGTCTTTACCTGAGTTGCATGTTTTTGGACTGCGTCTGTTTTCATGGTGGCACCTCGGAGTGAGACGACCCCTCGTCACTCCGGCCCCCCCACCTCCTCCTTTTAGACACTCTCCCTTTCCGTTTCGCCCTTAAACAGCCAGTCAGAGGCACTTTGAAGTGAAGGCAAAGGCAAATATGAAAAGAGCGAGTGTCCTCCGTGAAGAGGTGCCTTTTCATTGTGGCTATTCCCCAGTCTCGCCTCGCCTCAGGCCTGCATGGCACTCTACCTCCAGCCGCTCGCTGGCAGCCCGGCACGTCCTGCGCTTTATCCACGAGACACAGATAATCTTCTAATGCTTTGAAGAGGCTGCATGTGAAGAGGACAAAACAGGAGCACCTCTCTTCCCGGCCCGCCGCCGTGACATAAATACTAATGTGGCTAAATTTAAAGGCTCACCATTCAAAACACACCTTGACTCAGTGTGAGGAAGTCAGCCGACTCGAGGGTAGCTAATGTGATTATGGTTCAGCTGAGGGCAAGAGGACACACTGAAGGTCTGACTGTGCAGGAGGCAGATTGGGACTTGAGTCGCACCCTCAGTGACTTGAGACTCGACTCGGACTCAAGTCACTTTTCAACATTAAGAAAATGTCTGACGAGCTGAACGTCATTCCCTCATGCATAACCTAACGCATCCGGTGCGGCCACAGGTCACAACAATATGGCGACGAGCACGACTGCTGCTGCTCTCCTGTTGAGCGATCCGAGGCTGAATGTCCGCCACACCTCTCACCTGTACGCTGCAGCGGTCATGTCATTTTGGGACTTACTGTATACACAGCTGAGCCTTGAGACTGAACCAATCACTCTCTTCACTACTATGAAAAATTTGCAAGTAACTACAGCTGTCAGATAAATGCAGTCGAGTCAAAGCATGAAATTGAGACTCGGGGTTAAAAATTCAGTCTTCATCTACTAACCCCCACACTGATGGAAGGAGGGTGAAGTTTTGTAGTCGACAAAACATTTCTGTTGCAACAGTGTTGCTGCTGAAGTAGACCGTCACTTCTTTTTAAACATAAAAAAAAAAAACTTGGAAAAAAACAGTCTGGAGTCGATCAAGCGTCTCAAAGCCCTGAGAGCCCAAACTGATTTGACCCTTTGAAAGTCTAAATCTTCACTGTACAGTCGCGGTCAGTAGTTTACACACACTTTGTACAGAACATGTTCATCATGTCAGTCTTCATTTCCTATATCTCTACAGCTCTCATGTTTCTGTGATGTAATGAGAGGAACACAAACTACTTTACAAAAAACCTTCATGAAGTTTGGTTCAGTAATGAATATCTGGCTACATGTCTCTCTCTTTTGACAGCCGTCCACAAGCTTCTGGCTGAATTTCTTCAATGCTCTTTACAAAGTGTCTGTACACTTTGGACCACGACTCTAACTGCTAAGCTAAAAGTGTCCCATCTGACGCAGGTAGGCAGCTGGATTCAGAGTATTCATCTGTGTCCCTTCCAAGCGCCGCGGGAACACTCAGCAGCGAAGGAGGCCTGAAATGTTCCCCAGCAGTCGGTGAGGACCAGATCAGTGTGAAACAGCATTAAGAGTTAAAAATGGACATTTCACTTTCAGAAACCCATACATTATTCCAACAATAGATGTTTTTCTGCCGTGATCCATGAAGGGCCACAGTATTAAAGAGAATCACCATGGCAACTTTGTACAGCTCCCCGGTCTCACTGTCACATTACGCAGGCAGTTTATAACTTTTTCATCTTATTACAGTTAAAAGCTGCTCCATTTCTGGACTGGGTTTACTTTTTTTTTTTCTCCTGATGATCCAACCGGCTCCATTGATTCAAAGGTGAATGTAAAATAAACAATTCCTACATCATGTGAGCATCACGTGAAGTACAGATGAGGATCATGAGCTCGCCTCAAAGAGCCCAAACTCAAGTGGAAGCTCCAAGAATATTTAGTGAATCAAACATTTTAAACCTCACTGAAGAAGCTTAATTGGCTAAATATCTTAGATTGTAAATTTGAAGATAAACTTTTACAAGATCTGAATTAACCATAGGCATGTTTTCTCTCTCTCTCACACACACACACACACACACACACACACACACAGAGGAAATAAATGAATTTATTTTCACACTAATGACTTGGCATATTTTGTCTGCACTCCTGAGAAATGAACGGAATGAAAATGTTTTTATACTGTTCTGATGATAAAAGACGTACACAGGAGTAAAAAGTAAAAAAAAAAAAAAAAAGCTTAAGGTACGTGTTTAAGTGCATTTAATACAGAGATGAAACAACCGGAGGGGATTGAAGCTCAGTGAAAACAGCATTAGAGAACTGACAGACATGAAAGTGGAAAAAAAAAAAACATAAATAGCAAGAGAAAAAAGAAAAACAAGTATAAAAGTTATTGCTTGGGAATAAATATGTACACTGATGCAGCATCCCTTCTTAAAACAAACACACACACACACACACACTGTAAAACGACTTTTAAAACGTGGACGGGCGACAGAAGAAGAAGAAGAGCAGATGTGCTTTTTATTCTTCACAACCAAATCTCTTAAATGTTAAAATAGGAGCTTTATAAAAGCTGGAAGCTATCATAAGTTTACATTTTAAAGGTTGGTTAATTACAGTAAGTAATATTATTATATCATGTGAAATCAAGCCTACTCCACTACAATAAAACAACATTAAATGTCAGTTAATATAAAGAGCCTCTCACTGAGTACGTTAATCAAAAATAGCAACAATGCAGTAAAGGGCAAGAGAGCTCAACCTCGTTACTGAAACTAGTCGATAAAACCAACAAAGAGCTGAACAACCTGCGTTTGTTAAATAGAAAATACCTCAGTGTCTAAAGTTAAATGTTATTTTTACTTTCCCAAAGAACAGAGAAATAAAACTATCACCCAGGGACGTCTGGAGACAGCAAGTCCCTGTCGAGACCAGAGACGCATGATATTCACTTGGTCTGTAGTTAGTGTCGATACCTCACTGAACAATGCCAACAACCAGGAAGCTGAGCGGGCAACGTGTGATCACAAAATGTAACAAGTGTCAAGTACATCAACAAAAAACTGTCAAGAAAATCTATCAACAAATGCAAAACAAAAAGCAGAACATCCTTCATTTTTTTAAGGGTCAGGCGAACCTGATCCGAACCAGTGCCGACACACACCTGTAGCCCCGAGCATGGTACAGTACCGTTCCAGTTAGCTCCTCGTGACACAGTCTAGATTCAAGCATTGAATGTTCGGACAGATGCACCAAACTGCCTCGTCAGGTCGAGAAAGATTTGTTTGTCTTGCACAAACATTTTTAGCTGAATGATTGGTTCTTTATTTTAAACCTACTTGGTCCAAGCTTCTCTCCAACAGTCGCTGACAAATCTGATACTGCCGCGTATCAGACTGAAGTTTGTCCCAGACGAACTGTGGCTGGATGCCATTTTCATTTGGATTTTGGAAAAGTCCGTGCAGAGCTCCAGCATGGACAAATTCTAGTTTGCCATACTTCACAGGTAGTTTTGGCTTTATACACAAACACCTGTCCGCTCAGATCTCGCTGTTAGTTGCAGTTAAGGCAAAGGAGGTGAAGAGATGGGTCGACCCCTGCTGGTGCTCCCGAACAAGCAGCATCTCAGAAGAGGTGGGTGGTCGAGCGACTGAATGTGTGGTACTTCCTCTCAAACATGGAAGGCAGATTGACCATGGAGGGGGAATGGTGTGCCTGTAAACAGAGGAGAGGAAAATGTATGATGAAGGTAAAATAAAAAAAACCTGAGATAAAATGTTAAAACCCAATTATGTTGTTAAAGAATCACTGTAGTTTGTTAAAACTTGGCTCATATTCATTGTTTACTCCAGGAAAGCTATGAGTCCAATGTGTAAAGAAACATGAGCAGTCAGACGATCAGAACGTGGACACAGACCTTCAGGTTAGTCAAACTTTTTGTGATATAGAAAATAAAAGTTAGTGGTAAAAACATTTAGCCCAAACTGTCCTCTGTGTTACAGCTCACACACCCACTGTCTGCTTCAACCTCAACGCAGAGTACTCACCGTAGCTGTGTGGACTTTGTGTCTGTGCAGTTTGAACGAATGCGAACTATCGTTGAATTAATATGTAGCCTACAACTGATATTAAATTAATAATGCACCCGCTGCCTCACTTGAGTGACGATGGAACAGGTCAGAGCTCTTAATCACTGATAACTTCCCTGATTTGATCATCGATTCTGAGTGAAACCTTTAATGCCAGAGGCCGTTTGCTTATTGGAGTCTGAGCTCCTCGTTGAGCGTAGGTAACTTTCCACCCACACTTCCAACGACTGCACTCATGAACCGACCACACTGCACTTTTAGCCGTTACTTTACACTTTATGTTTCAGGATTTCTTTAAAAATAGTTTATTGCATTACTTTTTTTCATTAAGATTTGTGTGTGTGTGTGTGTGTGTGTGTGTGTGTGTGTGTGATGTGCTTCATATATTATTTAATTGCTCCACTGAGGATGAATAAAGTTTGGAATTATTACAGAAATCTTGCATTTTTCAAAAAGGCAGCAGACGGTCAGTGTGAGGGAACTTTACTCAGATAGTTTGTGCATCTACATTGTTGAATCTAAAGTGCTTCCACACATCATTTGTCAACATTTATACCGTGGTCATAACAGCTAGCAGTTAGTTTCTTCCCTGCTGCGTTAGCAAAGTCCCAACAACTGTCAATAATGAGATTACCGACAGCAACATGTGAACAGAGGCACAGCCTGCTGCCCTCGTACCATGTGAGCTTTGAATTAACATCCTTACCAGTCTGTGCAACTAGATTGTCAAGTGAGCTTTCTAGCTTACAGTCAGGAGCGTGTGTGTGTGTGTGTGTGTGTGTGTGTGTGTGTGTGTGTGTGTGTGTGTGTGTGTGTGTGTGTGTGAGAGAGGGACAAGGTCGGTTTATGTGCTCCTGCCTCCTTTTAATTACTGAGTGCACAAAGACAAACGCTGCTACTAGAGCCTCTCTGCCTTCAAAGCCAAACCTTGGCACCGAACTAATCGAGACAAGCAACCTTTGCCAACACAATCACACTTCAGTAGCTTTCCACCTGCCTTCCACACACACACACAATCACACACACTCACACCGAGAGCTCTCTGTGAGCATTTCTGCAGAGACTATGTCTTTCTCCTACCTTGTTGGTGTCAGATGACGAATGCAAACTAGTTCAGAGCATCCTTGACATGTTAGTGAGGGCTTCAGAAACATGGAGAACGATGAGGGCTGAACCAACGAGATTATTAACAGGCTGCTTTCACTGCAGAGGAAGACGAGGTCAAGGGCAGCGCTGGTCACAACGCATGCAAAGGTGACCCTCATTACACACCTGCCATAACTAAGCCTGCACGCTAATGAGCTGTTGTTTTGTAGCGTGCATCAGTGCACACACTCAAACACACCTCACAGATTGATGTGCTTCCAGTGGCATGCTGCCCGCATGATGGGGAGGTAGTCTCACTCTCAGCACTGACGTTTACCCAAATGTGGTTTTTGCTGGAGCGACTTAAGACGGGCCGATCGCAACACTGTCACAGCAGCTTTTACCAGCTCTATGGACTGTACATCAAACCTGGAGGAGCATCTCTGGTTTTAACAGTCCACTGCAGGAGGACGGCAGTGTGAAAATTCAATGTGAAACAGAAGGTGTAGTAGCTCCCTTGTGTTATTTAGCCGCTCAGTAACAGCACTGCTACGATCACAACAGGCACAACAACCACTGGGTGGCATTTGTGAGTGAGGTGGAGCCATGAAAATGCCCCTGGGATCCTTTTTACTGTACAACACGCCTCAGTAGGAAGGAAAAAAGCGGACCAGCGAGTTACTGTTAACAGAACTTTCTCTGACATTTAATGCCGAATTCAAATGAAGGCAGAAATAATTCCTATTTTTCTGGAGACTGTTTTACACAGTATATAAAGTTTACCCAAACTCGACAAAGGAGTACACTGTGGTGTTGATGTGTTCTATCGTCAGTACAATTTTCGGTGTGATTGTCTTCCTTCATAAATGTTGTTGTAGATGATGAAATCTGTGTAAACAGCACGTTCACAGACATCAGCTGCTTATTTTTGGCTCTTCGTCTCTGCTTCCTCACCTCACTTCAAGCTAAACTCTGCAGCTCTGCATGACTGAAAAGGCACATTTCAGTATTCAAAGACCGCTAAACATCAGTCCTCATCTGCTCAACATAAACCAGTCAACAACAAATAAAAAAAATGGGGTTTGGAGTGTCTAGAAAAGCCTCACAGTAATTTATACACTGCATCAGAAGATTTAAACAATGAAGGAAAGTATCCATACCTTGGGTTAGGGCCTGACTAACACGAAAAAGCATCCACAGTTATATGCACGTGTGCCAAGCTACATTAGAAGAGTAGTGTCTATTTTGCCGTGTTTAAAATGAATAATTGCAGAGGGAATAAAAATGTTCTGTAAGTTCTCCTTCTGGCCGACGGCCGCCTGAAGAGAAGCTATTCTGTTGTGGAAGGTCCGTGCACAGAACCAGACCCCTGATGGTCGGAGGATATTTTAAACACTGCTTACTGGCACAGCACATGCTCCTCACATCTGTGTCTCTTGAGCACAACGATAAAAAAAACCACAACTTTATTTTACTACAAATTAACTGTTAAGTCATGCGTGTGTGTTCATATTTAATGCTGCACTCTTTGGAGTAACGCCTGCTGTGCCACTCAGGCATCACGTTACTGATTTGATGACGACGGACAGTCAGACATCCAATTTACAAGATATCAGGCTGCAACATTATCCAATCTAATGCGTATTTATTTTAATTACTTGGAATCCAGAGTGTGGTGGAAAGAAAAAACTGTGGCAATCAGCCCCCACAGATCTGCAATCTGCTCCCAGTTCACTCACTGTAACAACAACATATCCAGCAGCTCTATACTCTAAACTACAATGGTGTACTTTTACTTTCATCTCTTATATTTGTTTTATATCGCAAATATCAAAATGAAGAATATTAATAAATTATAAGATGACACATAATACTGTGCTCCCCTCATCACCTCAACATGTCGCAAAATATCTGTACAAGTGTGGACAAGGACTTTGTAGAGTGAATACTACTAACACTTACAGTACTAACACTATTATTTTTGCCAAGCACACTTAGCTAAAGCTTTGAAAGTCCTGCTGCTGGGTCAGTTATTATGATACTTATAATCATTTCCACAGTTACCACCTGTGAACTTGTGATAAAATTCAAAAGGTTTTTCTTTTCACCTAATGTTGCAACATGCTGTTCTGACTGACTGACTGACTTTCCAGTAATTGCTGGAAAGTGAGCGTATGATGTGACCAGTTAAAAGCTGCAGTGTGTAGAAACGTACTTAAGTAACCTGGTTCAGACAAACCTTCTCTGGAGAATGCATCTGTGTAACCATGTTACTAATCAGTGTGACAGAAGACAGCAGAGAGGCTGGATGAAAGGAGAGATTATAATGTGGAGTAATGTGTTTTTGTATTTCCACACTGCAGCGCGGCCGAGTCTGAACCAGTTTGCATCACTAAAAAGTCTGACTGTTTGTAAAACTTCAACACATTCGTGATGCGAGGGGAAGGT
Organism: Pagrus pagrus; assembly: GCF_965226575.1. Lineage (NCBI taxonomy): Eukaryota > Metazoa > Chordata > Actinopteri > Spariformes > Sparidae > Pagrus > Pagrus pagrus. The sequence continues at coordinate 2,855,501 of NC_140190.1, read as the reverse complement.
CTGCTCGGTCCGCCTCGTTCCCTCTGTCTACACTGTCAGTCTACACACACACACACACACACACACACACACACACACACACACACACACACACACACACACACACACACACACACACACACACACACACACACACGCTGTGCAAACACACTGATCATTATCTCCTGAGCGTAATCAGACACGACCCAACACATCTTGTCTCCTGATTAATTTAGTTAGGTAGCTGGCCTCCTCTGTTGTCAGTGCCAGTAGGGTGGTCTTTATTCCAGGCGAGGCAGACCGACTCGACTGTGCTACATACACGGCAAAAGGACGGGCGGCAGATTTCCACAGTGTCCTGATACTTATGTCCCACCATGAAAACAACAGCTCCTAGCGAATGGCCCAACAGTCCACTTTATCTGTGCATCAGATTGCACTCATTCACAGATACCAGCCACCTAAATATGCCTGTTTTTCAATAAGATCCATGCATTATTCCCTAAGAAATTAACCAAAATGTCCAAAAAACATCCCATCTTGCAATGTTAAAGAAGCAAGAAAAAATCCTGCATCCATCTCTGAACCCAGATCTGCAGCAGAAGTTAATGACGTGTATTCTGGGCTGAGACCAATCCAACATTAGAGTTTTGTGTAAATCCGTTCAGTAGTTTTTGTGCAATATCGCTGACAAACCAACCAACTCCCCAACATATGGACACGAGTTTACTCAGATAAGGTAGTTATGTTGAAATCCACTATTGATGCAGCACACACATTTTTCCCTGGTAACGGTAAATTGTGAACAACAAATCTGTGTTGAGGTTGACAGGAGAAAGCTAGTGTGCTGTTAATAGCCAGTAAGCAGCAGGGTCTTGCATTGTGTTTGGCTAAAGGAGCTAACGGCTAATGGAGCTGTTAATCTACAGCTAACGGAGCTAACAGCTAACAGAGCTGTTAATCTACAGCTAACGGAGCTAAATGCACAGCAGGACGGAGAGTTTCCAGTCAGAGGAAGCCTGAAACAGTAAGCTGTAGATTGTTGTAAAGAAAATAAATGTGCTGAAGTATTTCATCTGAGTATAACTTGGAGGTAAAAGTACTTTGAATACTTATACTTTTTTCACTGTCTTTCTTTTTGTTAGTTTTTTTAGTGTGAAGTAATTTCAGTTTCATCTAATTTGATGAGAAATAGGACATTTCTACACACATGTCAATACAAATCAATGGATATGCAAGATGGAAGTGAAATGGTCAATTCCTAAGCTTTTGTGTTTTAATGGCAGGCTGCAATGAAAAGCCGTGGGTTCGCTGTGAAATGGTTCAATGCTCTCCAAATAGAGCACACTGTCATCGTGTTATGTATCCAGTTTGCAGCCATATAAACACTGCCCAGCCTGTCTGAAAGGTATTAATGCCCAAGAAATAGGGTTTGACATGTCTGAGGTGAGTACGGGACATATTATGTGCTCTGAACCATCACAAGTGGTTAAAATGTAGGACAGTTAACAGGTGAGCTGCCACGACATGTTGAGTCTCAGCTGAGAAGTCAGCCCCATGAACAGAATGACATTTTAATTCAGTGAGCCGTTTTTGTGTTAAAGAGCATAGCATCCAAAACTAAAGGCATGCCATTTTGATATTTACTTTGATACCGTCTTCGACTGGCACTGAGATTACTTTTCCAAGTAAGGAGATTGAAACAAAACGCTCTGAAAGTTCACGTAAAGGAGATTAACAGCTGACAGGAAAAACAAATATTCTAGGTGATGGCATGCCTTTAAAAAGGAGCCTTTTTCCAGGAATCCACCTGGACAAAAGTCTTTTATGTCCCAGCTCGACACGAGCACAGCTCCATTGTACCCTTTTGTATGCAGCCCAATATTAATAGCAGCCACCTAGTGAGTAATCCAAGCCAACACCACCGCCACCAGTTAGTCACCCAGGTGATTCAAAGGAACAGAGCTTTTCCAAATCAACCCTTAAAATCTCTGCCCTTTACACTAATGCCAATCTCAAGTGGGGAGAAGCATTACCCCCAGCACTGGTTATGTATTCTCATCTAATGACTGGAGTTCAAAATTAAGCTGTAGAGCAGACCCTCATTAATCTGGTTCATATTTGACGTAGGGTCTCAGCTTCTAAGGGGTTGATTTGGGCCAGAAATGCACCGGTGGTATTTTGATGTTAATAGGAAGTAGTAAGGATTCATTTGAAATTAAACGTGGAATTGGTGCACCCCTAGTTTGCAATAGAGCACAATATGGTTTGCTCACATCAGACTCCAGCACTGCGCTTAGCGATGGTTTAGAGCAGAGTCTCCCTGCGAGGACTGGTCAGGACAGCCTTGCGTGGGTCCAAGGGGACTTGGCGATCCCTGCATGACTCAGAAAAGGTCCTGCCTTTGACACTAACTGCCTGAGGAGCCAGGGACTTCTGCTGGGACCCTACGTAGGGGAGGTGTCTGGAAACATGCTGGCTGGATCTAGGCTGGGAGATTCTGGAGTTTCGGACAGCTGGAACTGAAGTGGAAGTGGGATGGGTTGAAGAGGTGGCCTGCACAGAAGTGTTGAGGCTTGAGCGAGGTTGTGCTTGATGAGTCGATATTGGACCAGGAAGGAGGGACTTGCGTTCTCGGCCGCTATAGTTTGGGCAGAGGCTTCGGCTGGACTCGGGGGCAGGTTTGGGGCCTGGGCTATTGGCAGGGTTTGGGGCTGGGCTGCAGGGGGTACGCATACAGACAGGGACCCTGGCTCTGACAGGAGGATGATCCAGAGAGTTAGAGCGCTGCACCACCGCACTGCTCTTGGCAGAATCATTCAAACTGAACGTGGAGGCAGAACGAGACATCTGGAGTGCATAATAGAGGGGACACACATATGGAAGGGAGGATTTACATATCACGGAAAAACACAAGACAAGGCAGGCAGAGAAGATACATGCTGAAACAAAATGAGATGAACTGAAATAAAACAGGGAGAGAGGGTAAAACACAAGACAGAAACACTTTATCTTCCTCTGGAAGAGCATAGTATGAGCAGAATGAATAGCACATAAAGTGAGACTAAAATGTCAGGCAGAGTAGGGCAGACACGTCTGCAGGGGGACATTAACATCACATACATGGACAGACCAGTACTGTACTTTTCTTAAGTGTCTTGATTCTGCTCTAAGTAACTTTAAGTTTGTTAAACCCCTCCATCCAACAGCTATTGTCTAATCACAGCCAGGGGCCTTTATTCTGTTTTATTTTCAAAATATAAAGTGTTCCAGTTGGAACATATTTTCAGACTGTTGACTTCTTACACAAGTTCATAGTATTTTCCTTTTTTTCTTCACAGTTCTTATCACAGTTTGTTTAGGTTTAGGCAGCAAAAATACTTAGTTAGGTTTAGGAAAAGATAGTAGATAACATTTAAAGGATAACCTCTCCCATGTGCAAACAAATACGTGATTGGATGAGTCGTAATGATGGTCCTGGAGCAACATTAAGTAGCAAGGATCAACATCAGCACAACTATGGCAGATTGTTTATGCCAATTCAGATATTTACCTAATGATTCGTTAGTCTGTTCTCTAGTAACTAGAGATGCACCGATCAACCTGAATTGGAAAAGTTTTAGGCCCGTCAGCGTCAGATATACCTGATTTATACAAAGCGCCCTTTTTCAGAGCGCTGCGCCCGTTCTAATGCGACCGCCCTGAGCACTTCTAGTTGAAAATCTCTCAGCTTTTCAGAAAGGCGCTGCTGGCATCACCATCACTCTTTTCCAGGCAACCGAAACCATCATTAGACAGTAAAGCCCATTTGTGGAAGCAGACTGTCTGTACACTGAATGTTTCTGGCGAGTGTGTTGCTTTTATCACCCTTCTTTGCCTTGTAAGCTCGTTATTAGCTGTGTAGTCGGCCCTCTGATACCATAGCGCTAGCATATGTCACTCTGCCAGCGCTTTTCAGCGCTAGGAAAGAAACAGGCCCAAACAGAGGACTTTATTTTGAAACTTGTTTGAGAGTGACAAGATCTTGTAACCAGGTGCAGGCCTATCTAAAAGTCAGTGTTATCCTATAAACATTAAGATGCTTGCATATGCTGTTAATTTTAGTTTTTAAAAAAGAAAATAAGAATCAGCTAAAACTGGAATCAGCAGGTCAGAACAGGCCAAGAAATGTCAATCTGTGCATCTCTTTCAGTAACTAATCACTAATTTCTCACTGGTTCCTTAGTAACTACTCACATTGATGTTTACTGTATTTTAAAGTATTGTAAACCTCTTCTTCTTGAAAATACACCATCAAAACCTGGCCATTTAAGTGTGCTGTCGGAGAATAAGTAAGGAAGTTGCTAAAATAACAGTCCTACATGAGAACAAGGAAAGTCCCAGCACATTTAAGAGCAGAAGCCCTTTTCCTGCCTTTTAATCAGGTTAGATCAAAACGGCTGACAGCGACTGAAAGCTGTTCCATCATGGTTTGATGGAGAGATCAATCACCTGGTTCCCAGCAAAAAGGACAAAGAAATGGAGAGAAGAGAAGGGAAATGAGGAACAGATGGACAGATAGATGGACAGAGAGACAGCCAACAGCCACCCAGAATTAACTGAGATGTGAAACAAAGAAGACACATTTTGTAAACAGTTTGGGGAAATTCGAGAAACTTGATTATTGAATGTAGTATGAACTGAACCAAAACACAGATATTGGTCTTTCAGTCTCAAAGAACACAGATGTAAGAAAGCATCATGTCCTTTTTCAAGAAACTGAATGACTGACGTAATATTAAATTGAAAAAATGGCTACGTTTGTGTATCAGTTGTGTCCTGACTGAGACAAACAGATACATAAACAGAGAGGACACACTTTATCTTGGTGTGGCTCATCTGCACAGTTCATATTACAGACTGACGACTTCTTTAATCAGACAAGTAAACACAAAGACTTACGGCCAGCGTGGCGCTGCTGCAGTTGTGGTTTTCACAACTGAGCCTCTGGCTTTTCTCATCTGGGGTACCGTTGGCCATGAACGCCCTCTGGATCACACGCTTTGGGGTCTTGGTGAAAGAAAAAGCCCTTGTAACCTAGAACACACATACACCCACAGAAAGTCAATAAATCAAGCATTTAGGTTGAATAGGTGGTTCTTTTTGCATCTTGGATGTTCAGACACTGAATTGTCAGTATCTGAGAAAGTCCTCTTTTTGTCTGTTTACACTGACTCCTGCTGAGGCAACAACCTGTTGTTCTTTACTTATTTCAAAACGGAAACACACCACAGACAGTACTTTTTAAAGAGCCACCTGGACCAGACATTACCTGAATAGAGCAACAATTGTTAAAAAAAACAAAAAAACAAAAGTCAAAGGGGGTCATAATAACCATCATCACTGGCTAACTTCAACCAATCAGACTGACAGCAGGAGATCGTACCACAGGTGGAGTCAGACTCTTACCGAAGCCATCTGGGGGAGAGCAAGGAAATCTTCTGCATTGAGGAAAGTCTACAGCGCCATTCATTTCAACCTATTAGTCATTTGTGTGAAATGTTGTCAAACATTCTTCAGTTATGGCCAAAAACATGTTTTGTGAAGTCAATGACCTTTGACCACCAAAATTATAAACAAGTTTTGCCAAATTTGAAGACTTTTTGTTCTTAAACCTGTAAACATTTACACACCTCATGTTTCCTTCAAGCTTCAATATATGATATTAAGAACATTAATATGACAACCATTTGCTATGTAAATACTCAGGGAAGAACCGTCATCCTGAGCAGAGAATGAAGTCACACACATTTATATGTGTAGTGATCAAAGCTTCTCTGTTACTTGTCGTGTAAGACGGCCCAGCCATGCGTGCTTTGGGGATTCAACTGGCACTTTTAATAAAAGCGCCTTTTACTAAATGTCTGAAGACTTTTATTCTGAAGAACTTATAGGAAAAGAAACATGTGACTGAATCAGTTGAGCTTTGTTTTCAGCAGATAGAAGAAATAGCTCCTCACTAAGCTGAGCAATTTATCAATGGACAGCAGGAAATAAACAGCAGGTAGAGACAGATTATTTGCAGGTACAGTAAGATGCTTTTCCTGAGTTTCACGTCTGTCAAGTTTGAATGAATTGCATTTTACAACCATCTATGAGGTAAAATTACTGTTTATGTTCAGTAAATGGAGTATGGTGGTTGAGCGGATAGCAATATAGAGGTCATTTGTGGTTGGGGGGAGGTGTGGCCTATGCAGCAATCTGTTTTGGTCTGTGATACTGCGATGCATAAAACCTTTAAGCAGGTTTTAAAATCAGATGAACCATTTCTTCCACACACTGTTTGACAATGTCACATATCTTTATCTGCTGGTTCCAAAGAGTCTTTTATGCAGTATCATGCTTCTGTTAAATATTCAAATCCTTCAGCTGCCCTCTCTGGATAAGCTGGAGAGAGAGAGGAGCTTAAAGAAGATTTCCATCCCAGCTCATTGTTTTATGACTGCACAATTACATCAAAGGGAAAAGGTCTGCGCTGGATGTTTTCTGTCTTATTTCCACCATGTTTCTGTGAAATCATTTTAATATTTACCTCACGATCTCATCTACAATTAACTACAAAGTACCGTCCAAATGAGGACATCAGGTCGACTCGGAGACTCTGCACCTCAGGTCGGTGTGTGCATGTGTGTGTGTGTGCGTGTGTGTGTGTGTGTGTGTGTGTGTGTGTGTGTGTGTGTGTACTGCATGGCTGCTGACAGCTCTGTCAGCTGAAGGGTCAATCACAGTGGGCGGCAGTAGACGAGGTTGTATCGGCGTCTGGTTAAAAACTAGTTTCTCTGACTTCGCTGCATTCAGCACCAGAGCTGCTCTGCGTCGTGCTGTCATCCATTTCCATGACTCCTCTACTTCTACATCACTTAGTGGTGAAGATAAATACGATTGAGTCGAGACTCGGTTTGTAGGAGTAAACAGCCTTACATTCTGTCATTCTGCGTTTCACTGTGTGCTATAATGTGACTACACAGTGCAGTGATTAGACTGACAGAATGAGGACATCTTTTCATATACGTTATAATGACCCATCCGTGCAAAAGGTGCAGTTGGAAAGGTTGATCACGAGAAACCAGCTCCTCTGCCTTTACCTTTTTAGAGGTCTTCTTGATGGCCCTGAAGCCTTTGCTCAGCGTGCTGTCCATATCCTTGGTGCTGACCTGCAGTGAGTCTGGGTCAGTACACTGAATCAGGTCCTCCTGGATGCAAGACAAACAACAACACAGCCTCAGACTCAATATAATAAATCATGACCTGAAGTGTGCAATTCATGTAATCAATATCAATAGATACATTATGCTTTGCTGCCAAAATAGTTGCAATAGGGATTGTGTAATAGGCTACACACACACACACACACACACACACACACACACACACACACACAGTCTTGATTTTCCTCTCCCCCTCACCCTGCAGAGGGCTTGTTAACAAGCAGGGCTCTATCTCGTTGGTATTCACATTGCAGCGCTGACCCAGTGAAAACGGCATTAGGAATGCAGCTGTGAGACGGCGGGCACACAGAGGCCAACATCGCCCCCTGCTGCTCGCTCAGCTAAATACAGCCAACAGCCTCACTTCCAGATTTTTCCAATGGGCTCAATAATCATTAAGCTTAATCAGCTCATAACGAGTCAGTTTTCCATAATTTCCCCCAAAACCATTAAAAGATAAGGTTGGTGATATTCTGTTTTTCTTGATCTCAAAAAAATTACATGAAAAGACCAAAAACCAACTCGAAACTGGTGCAGATATTGGCCGTGTAGCCTCTGTGCCACACAGCTCTGTGGTTATCCAGAAACTGTTAGAAACACATCAGTGAGTGCGCTGGGTGACATGCTCCTTTATTACCACGAACACACATACACACACACACACTCCAGTTTATTTTTACTAAATCCTTCCTGCTGCCGGAAATACTCACTGAAGCACCAAATGTGGATTAATTCACAGCTGAAAATAGTCCCCAACAAATCCACCATTTCTTCCTGTTTGAGGAACAGCTTTTTTAAAAATCCAATATCCACTTTTCCGAGTTATAAATAATATCTAGAGTAGCTTAATTTTTTACCAACAATAGATTCTGTTGCTCTGGTCTCACAAACACATCTGACCCCAGATGCATCTGTAGCACTGTTATTTGAAAAGACAGATGAGAGTGTGATCATAGCAGTTATATGTAATAGTGTTGATTGTGATTGCTCAGAGTTTGACTGATATATCGGATAGCTGATATTACTGGCTGATATTGACCTATCACAGATCCATCAGTATCAGCGTGAGTAGGTGAAATAACAGACACATCTCTCTGTATAATGCAGAGCAGCTCAACAGCACCATAAACTACATCCTCCAATATCAGACCAAACCAACATCTTTAAAACATTAACGCCTTCGTGAAGGGAGGATTGAGTGCAGGACTGTTATTTAGCTTTGGTTAGGTGAACAGAATTAACTTTTTTTTTTTAATTTGGCATCACACTGGTCTGTGCACGCTCAAGCAGTCATTCTGGGCATCATTATTGCAGCGTGGCACTTGATTGGACACTTCTCACCTCTCCAGGGTACATGTTGAGTCACCAAGATACCAAACCAGCACAGACGAGGACATGACCTCACGACTCCTGCAGGTAAATGCCATTTGGCCCACACATATACAGTAGAAAGTTTTCTTATCCAAATTTTGCCGCAACTGAGGAAGGTGAGGAGACCAAGACTGGACCAAATGTGTAAACTGCAGCTGATCTAGCCATCACAGCTTCCTTCCCTGCCTGGCGATGACCTGACAAACTACCTATCTTTCTTTGTTGTTGTGTGTGAGGGTGAGTGTTGTGGGTGAGGTGACTCACCGCATCAGCCCTGCAGATGGTGTTGGCGACGTGGCGGCAAAGTGTTCGCAGCCAGAAGCTTTTAACTGTCTCCTCTCCGGCCAGTTGGAAGCTGAACAACAAGTTCTCCTGTTCCGTTGGAGGGCGAACCACCAAGGCGAATGCATTCACACACTCTGAGGGAAGGAAGCGAGAGAGTGAGAGATGGACAGACAGTGGTAAAAGCGAGAGACGGGAAAATAATGAACAGTAACAGAAAGAAGGGAGGAGGGAAATCAGGGATGAAAAGGATGAGACGGAATAAGATGAGGATGAGGGAAGAGAAACAGATGGAAAGATGAGAGCAGACAGAAGTGGAGGAAGGAAAAAAGAAAGACAGACAAATCAACTTGAGCACTTGAACCTAACTCCATAAACATGAATCGTTACTGGTCTACTGAATAACATATTTTCCCCATGAAACTCCTAACAGGGATAGAAAAAAATAAAGGAAACTGTATAAGAAACACCTGCTTTCCGACCTCCCGCAATTATTCCTGTCAGCGTGTCAAACTGCATCCTGAAGTGTTGGATCCTGGAGCTGCCTTTAAGCACGAGGAACAGTAAGAGTGATCTCAGAAATGTTTTAACGATATGTAACTCTGCCGATTAGTCGGCCCACAGACAGATGTGCAGCTGTAATCTGATCGCTGCCCTCCCAAAGTTGAATGAACGCTCTGCTTTTAAATATTGCTCGGCTTCATCAGCATTGGTACTTCTCTTGATAGTTATTCCGTGAAGCTGATGGTTTGTTTTCATTTCTCATTTCTGTTGTCGTATAATATTGTGACAGCAGCACTATTCATCGTTTAGGCAGAAAAAAAACAGCCCCAATAACAAAAAAGAGAAACAGAAACCAGATGACTTTAGAGCTCTGTAGATGTTGATGGACAGTTACAGTAATCATTTCCTGTTTGTTTGTTGATATAATTATATGTTAGTATCTTCTATAGTTTGCAGTAATAAAATAGAGAATTAAACACGTGTGGACGAGAAAAGGACATTTAATTGATATCTGAAATCACTATTAACCATACAGTGCATTACTGACCTACATTTGCGTTGAGGGTCTAAATTCTAAGTGTGAAATTTATTCCCTTTATAGTGCTCTTGAAAACATCCACATTATGCACATGCAAAAACTGGAATCTCAGCTGTAATTTCAGTTAAACGCTCTGTATAAGAGGACTGCTGACACAGTTCAGGCTGTCTCTCCTCAGCGGTCGGCTCATTGTGTTTCATTGTCCAACATGTGAAGAGAAGCTGACAAAAGAGGAGTGAACGGGTATGAAACAGGAACCAGACGTCACCGTTCCACTTCCAGTTGTGTTGCCGTGCATGTTTGTGTAATTCAATAATTTGACCAGTGTGCAATAAAAGTACTGGGTCACAATTTCTGCAGTCAGTCCTAAAGTAATGCCAATATGAACATTGAAGTTTGTTACATTTGCTGTTGTTATTTCACATGTTCATAAAAACTTCCTACTGCGATTTCATTTTAATATCATTATGATATCTTATATATCATATCGGCCATTTGAAACCAATGTTTTAATGGACGGAGGTCGATGGATTTTGTCCCATGCCCGGTACGGACAAAAGTAGGGCTGCTGTATGGTGAATAAAATAAAATGAAATACATTAATAATCAAATTGCAGTTATTCTGACAGATTATTGATTGACATGATTCACGATTTGTGGGAAAGACTTACAAATTGTGAACATCCCTGTGAAGGTTTTTTTAAAATGCTTTCTTGTTGGTGTCTCAAAGGAAAAACGACCTTTGAATCAGGAACTAATCAACATTCTTAATCAAAGAAAAGACCAAAGTGACATTATACTTTTAATGACTTCCACGCTTGCTGTGGGATTTTTCTAAATGATGTTTAGCGGCTGCCTCAGATCTCAAAGCGTTACTGAATGAACATACTGGGAAATGGCTTCTGCCAGAGTTGGCTTGTCTTTGTTTCCAGCATCGTGCTGTATTACAGGGACAGTCCAGTGGAGTGCAGGTTGAAAACAAAAAACACCCTCTAATGACGTGCAGACAAAGTGATTAGCAGCAGCAGGTTTCCAGTGTGTGTGTGTGTGTGTGTGTGTGTGTGTGTGTGTGTTGTGTGTGTGTGCTGCCGCTGTGTTACCCTCAGTGTCCTGCAGGTCCAGAACTCTTCGAATCTGGGACAGCGGCATCAGTGCGATGTGTTTGAGCGGTGGCGGTGGTCTCGTCTGTCCCAGCGGACTCTTAAATGTGTTGATCACCTTGTGTCGTTTCCTCGCAATCTGCGGAGACACACACATAGATACACACACACACACACACACACACACACACACACACAATCAGCAACTTTGGCAGTAAACGTGAAGACAGGAAACTTGTGTGTCCCTGTGTGATTTTTAAATTGAGTGTGGGTGTGTTTTGCAGTGCGTGGGTGAAGCTGCCATTGGTTACTTGGCAATAAATCAATGAGGCCTTCATAGAGGTAAACGATGCAACTCATTAATGCCACATTAATTAGATGCTGAGAACGACGAAAGAGAGGGAAGGAGGGAGGGAGGAAGACAGAGAGGTGTGAGAGAGGATGAAATGGGACACTACATCATAGGTCATTGTTGATTCGGTAGTGTGAGTGAAGAGGGTCGCAGAGAGTGATTATATTAATGCAAGAGTTTGTCAATGATTAGTGATGATGAAGGAGTGCTGAGGCCACCCACTCTAACACAACATTCACTCAATGAGCTACATGGACTACATGTAAAGTGTCAGACAAACGTGTGTGTGTGCTCTTCTCTCACACACACACACAAACACAAACACACACAGGCTCATTAGGGGGTGACGCTGACAGTCCTGAATCAGCGTAGCCACCCACCTCTTCTCTCCCATGAGTGTCCTGCTCTGTACTATACTACCCCTTTGCTAATTAACACACACATGTGTCAGCAGTGATAGACCGCACACACATGAATCAATCACCTATTCAATCTTGCTGTTCAGCAAAAGGCCCATTTTCCTGCTCACCGCTGAATGTACACATGGATCTCAGCATGTGTTAAAGAACATGCTGAGATCCATGCTGAGTCTCCCTCAAACAACAAGGTAAGGAGGAAGAAAGAGGAAGGAAGTGGAGGGATAACGTCACTGCTTAAATGATATCAGAGGGCTTAAAAGGCTGAAAAACACAAAAGGCTTTCAGGTGACTCAGACACTACCTCTACGGTTAAACTGAGATGTACTGGAGAAACTTTGTTGTCTAAAAACAGACACAGAAAAGGCCACTTGTGGAGTGAAAGTAATCTAAAATATAGCAGACTTCATGGCTGACGTGTTGCACAGCTGCTGAGCTTTAATACAAAAACACTTGGACAAACTGAGCTTCAAATGCACCTTTCAGGCCACAACAGGAAGTAACATGTCAATCTCATGTGGTTCTTGAAGCTTTGTGACTCAGTGGCTACACGCTGGGCTAAATGACGACCTACTGTAGCTCGTGTGGTAACTAACATGCCAGCCATCTGGAAATATGCTAGCATAAATCGGTCGTCTTTCTACTTTCTTGGTACTGCACACTTTAGTCCCCTGTGCCATTGTGTTCTCAGGATTGTAGATCATCGGTTGCAGCAGAGGTACGAAATATGAACGACTAGTAGGAAAGGTCCAGATTTAAACTCTAAACTACTAGCTTTAGTAGCTAACAAGTAGCTAGTGAACTCTGGACTATTTAAGGTTGACGCTGCTGTCAGTTGCTGTATTTTTATGTCAGTGTTGGAATTTGGTGAATCTGATGTGACTTGTCGTTCCAGGTCGGAGTGATTGCTATAAAATGGGAGCAGGATTAAAAGTATAGATGGGCATGACGACTCACATATTCGAATATGGACATTGTAAGATGGTGAAACATTGACTGGTGTTTATGTGCGTTCTCACCTCGAGGCAGTCATTGAAGAGGAAGAGTGTGACATGTTCTCCGCGGTCACATGGCTGGTCTCCCAGGGCGATTGTTTCTACTCGGTGAACCAGACTGCGATGCGAGGACAACAAGTTGGCCTGCAAAGAAAGACAAAGCATAGAAGTTAAGAAGAATGTGTCGGGCGTGTTATGGTGGCTGAAACAGATAGCAAGTATGTGCAGTGGAAAAACCCTCTACTGGCTTACAGGCCATGTGCCATCTCCAACACTTCTTCAGAAAGATTACGTATATTTTCAAATCAAAATGCTCCTAAAGTTTTAATGGCATCACACATTTATATTCTTGTATAAGGAAGACTTTCTAAAACATCATCAAATGCTTACTCAGCAGTTTATTGATGACATCCTATGGAAAACAATCATACCGTCACTGTCAGATTATGCAGATTATTATGTGTATTTTGCACGCTCAAACTATGGCTTGACTGATCTGTCTATAATGGGTTATTTCTATATAAAACGGGACAACATGCTCAGCCTTACAATTAAAGCCCCAACACAACCTCACACATGCAAACAATAAGAATCCTCAGACTCACCGGACAGCCATCGACTTCATAAACAACATCAAAGATCTGCTTCTGGCCTTCAGTCTTCCTCTTGTCCTCATTGATGTGTCTGGTGGGGAAGAGATGGGGGGGGGGGAGTTAGAGCATAGAAGAAAATAAAGTCAATGTTCATCTCAATAGTGCTGAAACACCAGAAAATAAACAATTTTAATTAACCATTATTAGTTGTTCATCATGGAAAAACATGAGCTGACCCTGCCCTCTCAAATATGCAACTCTAGTATCTTCTTTATTCTTTATTATTGACACAGAACTGAATGTGACCTCCAAATGATCTGAAATATCAAGTATCTAGTTCCCAAATGCATATTCTGCTCTGACATATGTCAAGGCTTAACAATCTTCAAGAGAGAGAAAAAAATCCTGGCTCAACAATGGTCAATTATTAAGAGTTCAACCTACATAATGGTCAAACGTATATGATGATAAAAGACTTGGAAAAGATCAAACAATGCTGCTGTGTGATCATCACAAAAGAAGGGCTGAGGTCATGCCGACTCACGTCATCACTTCTTTCAGAGACTCAATTGCTTTCTCCAGCGTTATCTTGTCTGGGTTGTCATCTGACGTATGCTTCCTTATGTCTGCAATGGTAAAAGAAAAGGGAAAGTTTAAGAGGCAGAAGGAGATGAAAATCATGTGGAAAAAGGTGAGAAGAAAAGAACAGAGAAGAAAAGAAATTACAGACAGTATCAACAGGAGATAATGAAGGAAGGAGGCAGGTATGGAAGGAGACAGATAAGGAGAAAAGACAAGGAGGGATGTAATTAGCACAAGAAGTGATTTCCTTCTTAGCTGTTTTGACGAAGGGGTGTGTACGTGAGTTACCGTTTAGAAGAAGGGCCACGCTGGGCAACCTCTGTACAGGTCTGATGAGCAGCTCCACCAGGGTCTGCCTGCCGCACTCCGGCTTGGCCTGGTTGATCTGCAAAATCAAAGTGTTAGCTTGACACAGCATGTGTGTTTGTGTGAACCTAAGCAAACAGAAATTTGCACTGCATGCAGACCATCAGCGGCATGAAGGTCATTTCCAAAAGTCCATTTGTTCATTAGGACATCTCTGCAGATAGCAGCCATTATTTTTTTACAGTGCTTCAGAAGAAAGGTACAAAGTACTTTGTGCGATTTTGAATGACATACCCACAGTATAATATGTCCCCATGACAACATACAGAATAAAAAAGGCTACTTATCATTGGACACAATTCAGTGTAGAACATACTACTATAACAGCCAACTAACGTCTTAGAAAGTTTATTATTAGTAATGCATACAGACTTTATTCAGCCAATACGGCAGCCAATAATAAACCGCTTCTCATGGCTGATAACAATCATTTCAATGTATTCTAAAAAAGAAGCTTATACACCGTAGTATTATGCACACGTGACAGTAAGAAGATGAAGGTTTAGTGAGCAAAGATGGATGGTTTGATACTCCAGAGCTCTATAAAGCAGTGGTTCTCAACCTTTTTGAGTCGCGACCCCCAATTTAACATGCACTGCTGTCCGCGACCCCCCCAGAGTCAGATGTTTAGTTGCAGGCATTTTACCAATCTGAAATATTTCTTTCAGTACATGGCTACCTTGGGAAAAGACAAACACAAACCCAGGTCCAGACATCAGCGTTCTCCAGGAGAAGTTTAGTAAAAAAAAACAGGTTTCTCTCACCCCTGACCCACATTATGGCAACAAGGCTTCTCATTTACCTGACATTTAAGAAACAAACTTGCTTGAGAACACGAACTGTAACCACGTTGCTTAAGTGCATGTAAAGACGCTGATAGATGAACTTTCCAGTAACAGCAGGCCAACATTTCTGAACCTCGGCACTGGGACTCCCCAAGAGGAACCAAGATAAATGAGAGGTTGGGATCAGAAAGAAAAACTGTGTTTGATGCGCCGACATCTCCGTCACGTTTGCAATGGTCTTGAGAAATACTGCGCACAAGTAATGCCATAATCTGAACGAGTGACAAACAGACTGTCACAGGGATGATGTACAGTGACCATAGGCTGACTGACAAGGCTATATTTGTAGTGTTGCTGTGTAGCAGTGTCATAATTCACCCAGTTGTCCTGATTTTTGTCTTTGCCAGTTCTTGAAAGTCTCATCTGTGTGCACATCCTCCAGTCAGTCAGGCAAACAAACACAAACAGAACCAATGCAAAGGTCATACCTTGAGAAAAGCATGGAAGCGCGGTTTCTGTTTCTCACACCGAACAATAGTCTCCTTGCTCATTTCAAAGAAGTTGACGAAAGGTGGGTAGGCCTTCACCAACTCTCTAGACTGCAGAGAAAGAGAGACGGGGAACGAAGCATCAAAAGGAAAATCCACACAAATACAAGAATGAGGTTTCACCAGATGTTTAGTTTGAAGCTGTTTTCTCTTCTAGTCTAATGAAATTATTTGCAGTACTTGTACACTGGAGGGCAATTCTTAATACTTCTACCCCGTATATGTGATACTGTGTTGCGATATGGTGCATTACAGTAATCATTGTTTAAACTCAGCAAATCAACCCTGTGTAAATCCACAGATTTTTAAAGAAGCAGTGAAATCAACATCAAAGAAGAATTTCAGCCATGATGGCGTAGGAAGCATCACAGGCAAACATCCCTGAAAAGTGAATCACTTAGACACAGTTTTGGCTTTTCGTGCAAAGACCAGTCCTCAGATTCAGTGTCTGGTCAGTGGCTTTGACCTTTTCTAGCTGTTGGAACAGTGTCACACTTGACTCCCTTTGATATTAGTTAACATCGTCTTCTTTGATAAGTGATTTGATGATGAGACTCCTAAACAGCGGTTACAGTCTCCGACAGATGAGTGTGTAACATAAGCAACTGTGTTTTTGTATTTTCTGGTATAAATGTGCAAATAAGCAAAGACACGTTCATCATCTGTGTACTGTAATCTGTTAGAACTTACATATTTGAGAATGATGTTTCCGACACTCTTGTCCTCTGACCAGTCTGTCAGGAGCTCCTCGAGGTCATTCTGATGAACAAACCATCACACACACAAACACACATCAACTAACTCCTCCTCAAAAATTACACCGTCACAATCATTTGGTCAAACTTGGTTTTGATGGAAACATGTTGAGGACACACTACCTTTATCCTGGTGTGAACCTCGTGGATGTCTGGGATGCTGCCAAATATCGTCTTCATTTCTTCTTGGGCCAGGATTGGACCGCCCACCTGCCCCTCTTTTTCCAATGGAAGCTTAAAAAGCTACGCATCAAAAAAGATAGGCGCAAAAAATCACTAGCAAGACGATGTTACACAAAACTGTACAATAATCAAAGCATCCACGAGGAAAGTTTATCTGATCCAGGCTGAGGAAAAACTATATTTTAGTCCTTTTTGTGTTCACACTGAGTGACTGAAAAACAAACCAAGGGCACTGAACATGATGTTATAGAGACAGAGCATTTCTTCTCATGCTGTTACTATAGTTACTATCACTAACAGCAACATATCGTGATACTTCGATCATCCATAGGCTCATCATGGACAAGCTGCAGTCAGTGTGTGTGATAAAGAGGCTTTAAGCGAAGACTCTGAACTTCTTGTACAGTGATTCATCTCAGTTAGTGTAAAACTTTGTTTTGCATTCAAAGAGGAAAATGTGTTCGTTTTGGCTTTTTGATATAGAAGGTGGGAAAATGTTCACTGCAGTGAAAAATGAAAAGCACTGCCGTTTCTTTTTAAACATGGCTGTTATTTAATCGGTGCTACCAGCATGATGCACCACCTGGATCTGCTGGGGTTGGCAGCATTTTGGAGCTGGGTCCAATTCACTCGGGGCCTTTTTGGATCGTATCTAGCAGTCTTTTGGGTGTCTTTTGCATTGTTTGTGTGTTTGTGTTATGCATGTTGAGTTGGGTTAGGCTCTCTGCTGGTTTGCTTCGGTTCCGGTTCAATCTACTACGGAGCCTTACAATCATATCATCATCTGCAGACAAAAGCAAACAGCAAAAAATGCAAAACATTCTGTGGAAAGCTGTGGTTGTTGTAGGATTAACTGTGTTATGACTGTGGGTGTGTGTGTGGGGGGGGGGGGGGGGGGGGGGGGGCAGCTGTAGATAACATGATGTGGCTCTCCATTGATTATACGCTGCACCATGTTAGTGACACAGCCAAACAGGCAGTCGACCTGCGTTACTGTTGTGTCATGTTGAAAAATAAAATCCAATTACAAGTCCACTGTCTGCTGCCCATCTGAACATTATTCCATCTGCTGCCTCAGTATATGGCTGTAAAATGAAAAAGGGAACTGCTGCACTCAGAAACACAGATCCAGTACATTTCTCCTCTGCTGACAGTGAAGTGAAAAGGGAGCACGGACTGACTGTGAAATAGGCAGTAATCAACAGCACTCCGACTCGTGCCTGGCATGCAGTGTTTACTAAACATCTGGATTATGGAGTCATCCATAACTGTGTTTTACTGTGATAAATGGCACAGTAGTGGAGCCAACATTTTTATGGTGATTTTTAGCAGCAGAGTTGCTTTTAAGATTCAAGGCAGTCCAAAACACCATGGGGCTAACCCTATATTCACAGATTTACTCCAGGGACAGGGAAGTACACAATGGAGGGGGAGAGAGAGAGACACAGAGAGAGAGAGAGAGAGACAGAGAGAGAGAGAGAGTGACAGAGAGAGAGAGAAAAGAAGAAAGATAGTTGAGAAAAAAAAATCTGAAAGAGTAAGATTTTGAAGGGGCGGGAGACAGAAGGAGAAATGGTCAGGCAGGTCATTTTCTCCCTCACTGGTCAGCTGTCTGACTCTCTGCTGGGACCAACTGATAAGACAGGCCAAGTGAGAGCATGCAAACACACACACAGGCTCGCTCACACACACACCTTAATGATTGTTAGCTTAGCCGGAAACTGTTGTCAAGGGCAACTGACTGGCCAACCTGTGAGGGAGTGCTGGCAGTGTCCACATTGTGTGAACACACAGACACACACAGCTACCTGTAGGATGGTGCTTAAAATGTCGACATAGTTGCTCTCCGTCTGGTAGAGTTCCTTGGAGACCTGCCACCTGGCTGACTGCTTGGACAGAACCGGAGTCGAACTCTTGGACGGCTTCGAACTCTCTGGAGGAACGAGACAGGCAGGGAGGAAGGAAAGTTGTTAATACTGTAGCACAGACAGACATTGCCAGGTGTGTTTTTAAACCTGCAGGGTGGAACGTCTGTCTCCCCCTTGTGGCAGTCAGGTTTTCTGCTATGAGCTCTGCCATAGCTGCTGTAGCCTACTCTGAAACAGTGGTTGGTCCTCTCTTCAGTTCTACAGTTGACGATAAAACACGCGCTACTGATGTGTCAGTGCAGGACTGTCTCCAAACTCTGGTATACTGCAAAGATTTATCTGGAAGGCAAAGGCTTGATGGTATAGTCACTAATGCTATTCCAATACACTTTGTCAAATTCGGTGTATATCTCCTTATGGCTAGCTAGCTGTCCGTTCTGACGACTACGATAAGGCAAAGGCAAAGACCTGTGTCAACATCAGCGGGGCTTTTCAAAGGTGGAGAGACCTCAGAGAGTTGAAAAGGCTGAGGACGTATGCAGAGGTTGCTGTGTTTCTGCTTGACTGGTGGGTAATAGTAGTGTTGCTATGTTTTCGTCTGCCATGTTGTATGTTGTATTTTTTTGGTCAGCGACTAGCCAAGGGGTCGTTGTCATGGGAATGTGCGTCAATGAATTTTTAGTCATATTGAAGAAACTGACGTTATAAATGTATCGTTACCAAAGAGTTTTCTTTGACTCCTTGAATAAGCCTGATTTCTGCTAACAATATTAGCACCTGACCTGCAGAAGTTCCTGGCTGCTGCCGCTCCTCCTCTGGTTGTTGAACGATACTCAGATAGGACCTTCTCCTCCTCTCTTCCCTTGCCTTTGTCCTTTCCCTGGTTCTCCTCCTCATCATCCTATTCCTGGCCACAGTATTGTCTGCTTTGCTCCCTGATCTGTTCCCTACTCTATCTTCTGGAATGAAGAGATGATCATTTTGCTGCTGTTCTCTCTAACCATGACCACACAACATCCTCTGAAGTATTTCATTTTTCTATAAGTATGTACCAGAAAAAGTATGACTGCCAACCGGAGAATATAATTAGTTTAAAGATTGGATCCAGCAGGTGTTACCAGCCCCCCCGTTATTACCTGCCAAGGCCTTGCATGTGTCAGGGGTGTTGGAGATGTCCAGCAGTGAAGCCATGGACAGGTTGTGCTCTGCTGATGGCCTTTTGCGTGGTGGAGGGAAGGGGGAGATCTCCGTCTCCTTGGTGAGCTGAGCCAGTGTGTCCCTCAGACGTCGACGCTTACGATTACTGTTGGGGGTGGTGAGGGACAGCAGGGACACGGCCTTCTTCATGGCTGGGCTGTCATTCTGAAGCACAGTGGGACAAATAATGTGTTAATGATAAATACAAGGTTTCTTTTGTTTTTTAAAGAAAGCAACTTGTAAGGAAAACTTTGAAATTATGATATTTTTTGATAAGTACAGTTACGTAGTGAACAGCGGGTGCTGCAGGAAAGAGTTTATGAAGTACAGCTGCAACAATTAATTAATTACTTCTCAACTATTAAATAATCAGCAATATTTTTTTAAATAATCGATTAAATCAGCAGGAAAAAAAAGTCTAAATTCTCTAATTCAAGGTTCTTAAATATGAATATTTTCTTTCCTCCTCTATGACAGTAAATTGAGGACGTCATGTTGGGCTTTGGGAAACACCAATTGGCATTTTTCAGCATTTACTGACATTTTATAGATCAAAATAACTGATCTATTAATTGAGAAAACAATCTTCAGATTATTGACAATGAAAATAATAGTCACTTAATTAATTGTTACTTGCAGCCCCATTAGAAAGTCCTCAGAGGAAGCAATTATCTCGGGTTGACTCATCATAAATCATAACATCAATCAGCTGAAATCAGTGTTTTTGACTGTGCAACAGTGTAACACACCACTTCGGTCAGAATGGTCATACTCCTAAATCTTGATCGTAGCTGGATGTTTCACAGGGTTACAACATTTTTCACAATTTCCAGAATAATGTTTGGTGAAAAGATCGACTAAACTCTTAGACCTCACTTTTTAACTAAAGGGCACAAGAAACAATGAAATCACCTTCCTGGGTAAAGTGGAAGGGCCAGAATAGAGGGTCTTTAGTTTGGTTTCAAATTAATTAACTTAATTAAATGAATGAATTACCTCTAAAGGTAACAGAAATAAAAAAAAAAGTACGGAAAAGGGAATGAGAGCAACATAAATATAAGAGCCTGGTATTAAAGATAAAAGTGACACAGTGAACGCAAGGACACAGTTAATCCAGTGCTGATAGAGGAAAATAAAACCTCTTTGTGTTGCCTGCATTTCATGTTTTCTTAATACACACACAATAACCCTTAATACACTCACCTTCTCGTAGAGGTACATAGACTCTCCGGCCCGAGCGTCCATCTGAATGCTTCCCCAGAACCACTGCGACAGAGGAGAGAAAACTGTTGTTACTGACTGGATTAGGACAGAGGTGGGTAGACAGAAAAGTCTTCAAACTATGATGACAAACACAAATGTATTTGAAAACTAATAAAACAGCAACGATAACGAAAAGGCTGCATTGATCGTGGGGTTACAAGTGCAGCTAAACCACCACACTAACTCCGTCCAAATTATTCATCCTGTGGAAGGTGAAATCTATTATTGATCCTCTCTCTGACAGCACGGACGGAGACAAAGAGTAGAGACGGCATCGACTGAGGTTTAACCTAGAAGGAATGCTCATCAGATGATCATTTGGCATTCTGGTCAGGAGGAAAATAACTGAGAGGATTCTTCATTTTCCTTCTTCTCCACTCGTGTCCGTATCCTCGTGTAGCCAAACCCCAGAGTATATTGATTATTCTGTTGTGTCAAGATAGTACTTGACCATGATCACAGAGGTGTCAAACTTGACTACAGAAGCAGCACTGAAAAGATCTATACTTTTTTTCCAAAAAAACTTAAAGGCCCACCTCCTGTTTGACTGCGAAGAGTTTCTTGGCGGGGAAAAATGGCAGCTCCTTCACCGAGTTTTCCTCCACCACCATGTGTGTACACCTCTCATCTCCAACCTCAAGATACTTCCCACCTTAGATACAGAAAAACAGGAAGATGATGATGAAATATTTACAAATACACACACACACACATTTTTGACGGATGGTATGAATGTCTCAAATCAGACTGCACTCTTGGCTAAACCCAAGCAGTAACAGCTTAGCAGTTGTGACTGGTAACAGCAGGTCTGTCAAGCTTTGGATTTCTCAACATGAAGTAAAAAGAGTTTTGGAAGGATGTGTCATTTTATCACCTTTCCTAACTTAACTAGCTTAAACAGGGTAGACAGATCCCTGTGTGCTGCAGCACTGACCGTGTTTAAGAGTCCTCTCCTCCATGTTGGCCTTTTCTTCGTCTGAGAAACCTAGAAAGCTGAGGATGCAGTCCTGGAACGGAGGCACTTTGTACTCTGTTCGAAACTCCTCTTCTCCAGCGTGGAAGGACCTGAACACACGAAGGTCAGAGAAACGAGGTAAGTATGAACCACTCCATCATTTCAACAACTAGGTTTGTATTTAGGTACTTTAAACTTCATCACACAAAGAACAGTGAATGAGTTCACAGAGTACAGAGTTTCCTGAGTATATATTCTGTGTAAAGGACTTTGCAGTACAGAAATTTCAAAGATACGTTTATAAAATGTCCTTCACAACACAAGCAGCATCTCAGTCAGTATTCTTGCACTTTTCCACTGGAGGAACTTCAGCTCCATGAACTGGGTTTCACATAACCTGAATAGTAAAAATCTTTCGAGTCTAAGATACTAACTTCTAAATTTGTTCACTAGGTATTTTTACAAAATGTTTTGGATGTACGTCGTTAAAAAAAAGCAAAGGCGGAACCGAGTATGTCACTTTTTTCCTGACGTTTGCTCAGCAAGTGAGGTGAGTAGTTGTCAGACAGATAGAAATGTATGAAGTGATGTAGAAAATGATTCTGTTTTGTTTTGCTGTTTTCGTGAACATGATATACACATTTAAATGACAACAGAGAATCCAGGGCACTGCTGGGGCTGGCTCCGGTCGATTTGTGTCCAGCATGTCCAAATACTTCACAGCCTTAGTTTTGTGTTGAACTGCTGACTTGAGCTCCCTCTGAGTGGCTTCCTCCTCCTCCCAATAAGGCCTTCTAAATCTTGATCCGTCCATTAATTTTTCTCTATTGTCCTTTTTTCTTCGCATTGGTTGTCTCAGTCAGAACAAAGTTATTGTAAAGTGGCCGTGACTGTACTGTCTCATTAAGCACTGACGCTAACCTTGGAAAGAACCTGAAACATAAAGTATTCCTTCCAACGGTGAGGCCAAAAAACTTTTGACATTCACAAACTCTATTTTTCATTTGTATATGCAGCGAAAAGCTCACACGGTGGACTGCAGCTGTGGTAAAGAAGCCGTAGCACGATAGTAGGCTGAGGTGGACAAAACACAGAGTGGAGTTAAGAAAGGAAAGAAAGAAAAAGCCTTTTTAAACTTCATCACACAAAGAACAGTGACTAAGTTCAAGCAGAGTTTCCCGAAAGAAAAAGAAATCTTTCTTTCTTTACACTTTCTTATAAAGAAAAGATCAAGGCTTTCGAATGCTTAATTTTAGCTGATATCGATCCATTAAAATCAGCCTGGATCAGCCGAGACATCTTCAGTTACACGAGTCAGTAGTTACTTCAAGAACATGTTTAGTCTTTGCGATTGTAAAGGGCTAACAACACTTAATGCCAATGGTACAGAGGCTTTACTTTAAGTTAATTTGAACTTACACGTCGTCTCTCCTCTCCCAGGCTTTGTGAATCCACGCTGGAGTGAGGATGGGCGTCCCCATGCACACTGCCAGCTGACAGGTGAGGGCACAAGACGACATGGTAATGAGAGAAGAGGAAAAACAAAACACAAATGAATAAATGTGCAACCAAGAGACGAAGCAGATACAATAACAGAAAGGAGGGCATGACATTTATATATGCACAATTTTATAGCAATAAGACCTTCAAATAGTCCCACTGTCGATGCTCACAGTGCAACAACCTCTGTTTTCATTACTGCCGATCGCCCTGTCACTCACAACCACGATACAAACAGTTTCCACTTCAGGCGCAATACAAAAACAAGTATGAGAAGCTCTGTGGTTGAAACGCTTCCTTTTCCCCCCCCTTTTTTTTTAGTTACCATCAAACTTTCAAATGGAAAACAGTCGAGGCTGCCTGTCACGAAACCAACAACTTCTTTCTACATTTTATCTTGTGGAACAAAATACAGCCGCCAAGACTGAGAGGAAGACGAGGGGAGGTGGTGAGGTGAAGGTACTAACTAAGAGGAGGGAGAGAAAAAAGATTAAATACAAAATCATTGCTAGAGATGATTGAAAGACGTAATGCATCAAGCATCTGTTAATCCATCCAGACAGAAGCCAAGAAAAGAGCGAGTGTCAATCTATTCATCCATCCATCTATATCTATGTATCCCCACGGAGGAGGCCGTGTACTGAACTCTGTTTAAAAAGGGAATCAAATGACCACTTTATGACCCAGACGATGGTATTCAAGCTCGGCTGAGAGGAACTTTCCATAATTTCCTGCTCATTCTTTTCATTCAACCATCAGAGGAGGATTAGTGTCACTGGGGTTTGTAGTTACAACTCTCCAAACATATAGTGCTGCTTTCCCATTGTTTTGTTGTTTTCAGGGTTTTGGGTTTCATTTTCATTTTGGCTCCTTCATTTCAGTTTCATATTGAGCTCTACTTTCAGTTCTGGTATGCATTTCTGTGCCAGCGCTATTCAGATACTGATGGATTGTTGAGATTTTAGGCAGCGATGCTACAATTCTTCACGCGCTGGCTTCACCACCGCTGAGCGAATGCATCTGAGATACTGCACAAGTTAAACAAACGTTTTTGGTGTTATTTTCTGTTCACTCTGTTGACATGGTTATATGTCAACAGAATTAGAGAAAAATGGCCTACACGACATCATAACACACACATTAAGATACTAACAAGACAGAAAGAGATTTATTTATTTCAGTGATTAAAATGTGAATTTTAGTTTAGCACATTGGGACAAGAGAAATTTAATTATTAATCATTTCTTTCGATAGTTTTGTTTGTCATACAAAGTTGGGGAACAATATTCTGCGTAAACATTTTGGAAATTTTAGCAATTCAAAAATACGTATCTGATTGTATGATTAAAACTGGGATGTGTATTGTATATTGCCATATGGTTTAATAAACATATATTCTACCACTATAGTGCAGCCTGTCTGCAAAGTGGCATCAATGTGTGACATCCACTGTATAAAAACACTGCAACATCAGAGTTAACAAAATAAAAGTAAGAATGTACAAACCCTGTATTTCTCTCCATGAGTTGAGTAGGCGATGAGATGCGTAACCTTGATGCTGAAGTCTTTCCGGATGGTCCCGCCCATGTGATGAACCAGATTCACCAGGTTTTTCTAAATAGAAAAAAAAAAAACTCAGCTCAACACAAAGAGGGAAACAGTGTAAATATCCAGGTGGAATAAACCAAACCGTGCTCACAGGACTGTATTTGTGCGCAGACTCTACATCAAGCCTTAATGAATTATCACTTTAAACAGTAACACATTATAATGGTTACATTTGGTAAATAATCCACAGTAATCAACAAAAACTAATATTGGCCTCCATTTTCTTCCACCAGCAAACCAGCAGAAGGTTTTTATTGTGAACAAATTACTATATCTTATATTTTTCAACAATTTAATTTCAGTAGTTGCTCTTTTCTTCAATAGAAAAAGATCAACCAGGACAAGATATGGACATATTTGGCAACATTTGGTCAGCGGATCAGTTTTAACACTGTAAGGAGTATTAGCACAAGCCCTGCCTCGTAAACTCACCATTTCCTCTTTGTCCCTGAAGCCGGTGAAACACAGCGACAGGTTCATCATCGAGGTGCAGTAGAGAGGACGACATGAAAACTGGAGAGGCTGAGGGAAGGGAAGGAAGAAAAGAATGGGAAATGAAAACACTGAACATTACATTTGAGTACTTTTAATATAATTCTGTCTTTAGATGCATATTATATACACATAAATTACTTTATTATGCCAAAAAAAGGCCTCATGTGGGTGAAAAACTGTTAAATGACCTGACAACACGCTCCCTGTTATCAAGATACATCTTTATGATGCTCTGCAGTGCTGCAGTCTGAACCTGTGTGTATGTGTATGCTGTCGTCAGCTGACAAATGCTCTGAGCACTCTGTCTTGTTGATAGCAGCCTCAGTCAGGGCGTATTGTTCATGTTCGGCATTTGAATCCTATGTGAAGCCTCTGTCAGACAGATAGCACAGCAGGTAGAGGCAGCTCCTCTTCATCATCCTGTTCAGAGCCGTAATGTACTTTTTGCATCCTGCTTTCTGTAATCAAGGTTCATCTCAGCCTGTCTCTAGTGGGTCCTCCCCACATGACAAACAGACAACATATTTCCCCCGAGCTACAATTTCACAGTGAAGCTGTAGATTTCTAATCTGAACTCCAGGTTGAGGTTTAGGAACCCGTACTTTACACCAAGATAGGGAAATGTATTTGAGATATTCTTTAAGTACTTCTTGATTGCATCATTATGTCTCACAATAAATGTTGCACACTAATGACTTACCTCCTCCCTCGCAGCACAGTGCAGCACAACAGGAGGTCCAATGATGCGGTTGTCCCGCTTATAGAGGTAGCTGTAGTCCGGAGAGTCAAAGTTTGTGAGGACGAACACCGTCTCGAACTCTGTGTTCTCTCCATCTCCAAACTCCTGGACGTTGTCTGTTATTATGCATGGAGTGTTGATGTCCTGCATCAGGAAGAATCACAGCACGGAGTGAAGGACTGGTAAAAACAAATGTAACATTCAGAAACATAATTAATCAGCACATTAACTGTGTGAATCAAAGGTTTGTTAGCCTTGTTAGTAAGGCTGTAGGACATGTATTAGTTGATTTCATTATAAGCTCCATAATGAGCAAAAACAAGAAGAAAAAACTAATTATTTACGAATGTTAGTTCATTTCTCAATATTATCTAACCTTCATGTCTAAAATTAAAATTATGTAGTTTGATTTTTAAAGCTGCATTAGGCAGCCATGTGGAGGCAAAAACTTCACAGCAACATAAACATCCCATAATTTAGATACATTATATCATTATTCAGGTATTATGCTGGCGAGAGTGGGTCCAATATTCATTCTAATTTTCAGAGATCAAGTGCTGCGAGACCAAATACTTGTGCTCTTCTATTACCGTCATAATTCCTCACAGACATGTGAGCCAGTACGTACAAAGAGTGACGGCTTCAAATTGAGTTGAGAAGTTGTTGCTTGTCGAGAGATTTCAACACGCAACTTCTGCTAAAACTGCAAACAATTTTTTAAAACTAATAGAGCGAGACATGTTATGTAAATGTGTGTGCTTTAGAGTTAGTGGTGCTGTAGTGTATTTTCTGAACTTGAGACAAAGCCAAGTTGTCTGTTTCCCCCTGGCTCCACTGTTGCTAAATTAAGCTAGCGCCTCCTGACTCCAGCTCTGTGCAGATTGTTATCGCAGCTTCTCTTCTCACTCACCAAAAGCAAATTAATGTATTTTCTAAAAATGATAAACCATTTCTTTAACAGGAGATAGCACTCAAAAATCAAACCTTCTTAGGTGCATTGCTATGATCACATTTCAATTAGATTTCTTTATGTGCAAACCAATTATCACGGGACCGTTTGCAACGGTAACCTCTGTATTAACATCTAGAAATTGGCCACTTTCAAATGCCATGGAGGGAAAAAGAAAACCATAAATATGACTTGAATTTCACTCCTCAGCCGAGGAACGTGCGTTGACATTTGAGTGCAAATCTCTGTTAGAGAGCAGTCCAGATAAGTATTAAATCACTTGTATTTAAATGTTCACCCACAAATCATATCCACCATCAGTGATTTGGCCATGCACAATGAGTGAGTGAATTAAAACTCATGCAGCACTTCCCCAAGTTCCCATCAAAGTGTCAGACAGTCACACAGAGAGGCAGACACTGTACTGTACCATATTGACTATAGATTTTATCATCATTTTCTCCTCGGCACCCGCCTCGCCTTCTCTTATCTTTACCACCGGTACCTCCATTACTCTGATGGCCTGTAAAAACCAACCAGCAGGAAGTGGATGTCAAACACTGGCATTTGAGAGGAGGGCAAAAGAAAAAGTAGGGGAAGGACAGAGGCTCTAGAGAGAATAAGTAATATAGAAAGAATAAAAAAGAAAAGATGGAGACAAATTCATACAAATTAACCCAACATGAAGGAAAAAGAGAGGATAGTCGGGTTTAGGGATGCAGAAAGGAGGAGGCGAGGAAGACGATGGGGCGGGGTCCGTGTCCTTGCAAAGTGTAAAGACAGTGACTTCAAACAAATGTGGAGCTTCAGAGGGGGTAGTCTGGGGAGGAGAAGAAATTTCTGTTAAAAATTAATATAAAAGTTCAAAGCCCTTGGGAGGGCAGAGGAGAGGAGGAAAGAAGAGGACAGAAAAGGAAGAGGACGGGAAGAAGTGATGAGGGGGGGCTCTTTCTGTGGGTTGCATGAGCAGTGGCGGCGGGCGGTCAGGCAGGCAATCGGGAGTGTTCTGATGGAGCTGTCGGCAGATGTCTTTGGATGTGGCTGCGCTGCAGATTGGCAGGGAGAAATAGATGATTTAAGCAGGAAGCCTTCAGAAGTGACAGGGCTCAGGAGACCTGCGAAGGAAGTCATTCTAGCAGCACTTAGTCTGCCGCCACGCCTCCACATCACCTTCACACGGTGCTACTCAAAGACATGAAGCTATGCTGCTCGCTGGAGCGGACACAAATACGCACTGATAGACACATAAATATCCCCATGGAAAAGTCTACATGTTTTGACAAGATGTTATACTGTATGTTTCAACAGCCTGATCAGTTAAATTTCTGTTTTGTTAAAAGGCTTCTCTTGGTTCTGTAGTGAGCGCCGAGCCGAATGTGTAATATCTCTGTTCGCTAACATCAAACAAAAAGCTGGAAAAACCCGACAAAGTCCTCCCCACAAAGAAGCTGAATCGTCTCAAACTACAATGTTACTTTTATAGTCATGCTACAGTTTTGTGGCCTGCGCGGCAAAACGTTCCGCCTCTGTAGCCCCAGTGCTATTGTACTGTATGTATTGCCATTCAGCCTGAAAATACCGAGATTAGATCTTTTTTGTCCATATCGCCCTAAAACATGTGAATGACACTCAACAGCAACACCCAGACGAAAACAAATGCATCCTCAATTATTTTGAGGTTTTCCCAAAATCAAACCGTGACTCACAAACCAGGGTATGAACCGAGCTGCGACTTCTGTGTACAGAGCTGCCTCGGAAAAAGAAAGCAGTCGTGCAGGTGTGGTGACACAGAGAGGAGGCAGCGGGCTGCTAACAGCAAAATGGACAGGTAGTTAGCTAAACTGACTACAACGCTTACAGCAGCTTTAAATCAAGAGACACTACTGTTTCAAGGCCAAGTGAGACAAAAGGTGCAACTTTGTTAAATTCACTTTCAGGGCAGCAACAGCTTCAAAATCAAGGCCAGTGTTGGGACAGATGCAGAACGACTCAAAAGCAAAACAGACCGTTTGACCAAAGCTGTAAATGAATCACAGCCACAATGAACTATAGACAGCGTGATTCAGAAAATTAACATCTTATTGCTACAGAAGCAAATAATAGGTAATGGTTTTATATACAGTATACCAGCCTGGAAGCTGCCATTTTTCATTAGAAAAGCCAAAATAGTTGAATAAATAATGGCCATAAGCTGAATCTATGAATTTCACTGACAATGTTGATTAATAGTGGATTCTATGATGAGTGGGAAAGACCTTTGTATGCGATGATATAGTTCACATAATTCACACAATTCACACTTGCACAAGCTTGATAAGTAGAATAATGTGAAACCATTGTCAACAATGTGTAACTGTTTCTATAAGGAACATGAAAATATGACACGTCAATGCCCAGCGGTCATAACACATACACGTTATACAACTGGGTGGTAGGCCTGTGAGAGCTGACCAATCAGAGCAGATGAGGCTTTTACATTTTTTAAATTAAGAGAAAGGAGCTAAAGACAGTGTTTAAGACCAAGGGCCAGTGTAAGAGAAATATTGTGTTTCTTAAACATTAAAGCATGTAAACATTTCCTAATAGACCCTAAAAATATGAACGATTAACTAACAAATGTGTAAATAATGTCCCCTCTTGCAGACAGCATGGGTGAGAAGTGCTTTAAGTCCTAAATTTTAACATCTATAATTTCATGACGACTGGGTGACTCCATCTACCGAGGCTGATTCAGCTGGAAGCTGCAGCACAGCCACTAGTGGGCCCGGTCTTAGATTGTTGTGTCAAATGCCAGATTATGTTTCTTCTTGAGTATAGAAATGAAATGAAATCCCTCCCATGACCAGATAATAGAAGCCGACCCAGATGAGATTTCCATTTTTTAATCGTACTGTGTTGGTGTCCTGCCTGTAATTAGATCAATTAATCTCCTCATTCGTCTGATTTCCTCCATGTCAGAGATTATAAGAAAACTGAATGAGATCATTTTCTTTTGCCTCTCACTTGTTAAGCACATACAAACACATGAAAATCCCCCCTGAGCTCAGTTGAGTTGTGTAGTGATCTGACGGTCTCTGTTGGGCTGATCTAGCAGTCAGGGGAGTGTGGCTGGGATGTAAACACACCAACCACAGCCAGCAGCTGTTCACAAATTCACAAATCACTCATTTCTATGCAGAAGCTACACTTTAATAATAATACTGTAGGCTGTGAAGGCTCTGCAGACTGCCAAATATTACACCCAGACCTGTATTAGCATGCCTTATCTCTACAGACAGGCAGGTGTGTGTGTGTGTGTGTGTGTGTGTGTGTGTGTGTGTGTGTGTGTGTGTGTGTGTGTGTGTGAGAGAGAGATTGGTGGAAAGTGTGTGCACTTCTGCCTTATATGAACTCACTCGATGTATCTTGACTGTGTTACTAAATGAGGGAATAAACAAGTGTATAAACAAGAAACTCTTCAAGTGCAGGAATGTAAATTCAGAGGCTATTAGTGGCAAGGTTAAATATGAGCGTTTGACCATTAATATCAGAAAACAACTATTTGATTTGTAAAGATAATGTGATGTATGTCCGTTAACTGGATTGAGTCGGACACTTGAAAAACTTCCCCTAAAACCCCCCAATCACAAAGAATCTAATGATGACACATGATTTGATGCGAAACAGTGACACAGACAGGGATTTCAAAATAAATAAATCAACGATGGCGGCGATATGAATCAATGTTTTCTATTGGATCGTTGATCATTGAACCGATATATAGATCTGTCTCGATATATCATTACACCCCTACAATACGGCAAACAAAAACTACTACAGTGGAGAAGATGTGTGATGAAAACACACTGAAACTGAGGGCTGATCTGCAAAGTGCCAACAAGGTAGCCATTACTACTGACAGTGGTATTTAAGGTGTGTCGCTAATCATAACACCCACCCAAATTCTTGCTTGGTTATTCATTTCAGACCCGTATTATTACATTTCTTTTGCAAGTATGTTCGAAATTTAAGATGAGCACGACTCAAATCGCTAGTAAATAACTGAGTGTCTGTGATTCTGTGTATCACAAACTGCGGTCAAACCCCCAATTCAGAAACATAATCCAAATGTACAAAGAGTGCTCCTGAAACACAAATATTAACGGCATATCTCACGATGTTCAGCATTTCCCACTGGGGGAAAAACCTTCAACACACAAATAATGGGGAAATTCTGGTGGAAGATTTTAACAACATCGAAGTCATCTCATCTGTTGACAGTTTAAACCCAGAAGCATCAGTATCATCCTTCAAAACTTTTTCCCGGTGTCCTACTTATAAAAGTAAGGACAGCAGTGATGTTGACCAGCTCAGATCAGTGGACCACAGTGGACCTTCAGCATTAATAGAGGAATGATGTACCTGCAGTGCTTTCACCAGCGCTCCATTTCTTCCCGCGTCTCCCACCAGAACAACTCTTGTCTCAACTTTTGGCAGCATATCTGAGAGAGACGAAGAACAACAGAGAGACGGAGTGAACAAGGGGAAAACACACACGCACGCACACACACACGCGGAAAGAGAGATCAAGGAGAAGGTCGTCTCTCGGAGGTGATGCAAGTTTTTCCTCATTTTGACTGACAGCCTGGGGTTACAGCCAGACAATGCACCTACATCACTGATTAAGACTGAAGAGAAAAAGGTTGCATAGACATTGGGTCGGAGGATTGATACACAGGTAGTGTATGAAACCATCATGTGTTCCCTTCAAAAGGATAATAAGAGCTCATTACAGGTCCAACATAAAAAGGAAGATATGGGACATCACTGTCTTTGGAAACAGCATATTGCTTCCAACCTATTAAAACGGCATCAAGCTTTACAAATAAATCCTCCTCATTTCATCTGACACAGAAAACCATTTGGTTAGCGTTGTGAGGAGGAAAGTAAAAATATAAAATACCCCTAAAATTAACTCTATGTCCAGCTACCTTCAAGTGAAACATCAGTTATGTTTGTAGCTTTTCATCATTTCAGTTGTACTCAACTTATGTTCTGGTCAAACCAGCGTCTAATAAAGCGAAAATCTTTTTATTGTGATGGAGGCATTAGTGGACTCACATGCAGGGGCGGAGTAAATCCATGAGAGCTTTGTGCCACAAGTTTAACCTTGGTGAGCAATGACCCGCAAATTTGTAGACAGTAGCCTTTAACTGTGTGTTGTAGTTAACTTTCCAGCAAAACTTGCAGCACTTCATCAACTAATTCTGCGAGTACTCACTGTGTCACCATCTTCTAGAATCAGATACTTGTGAGGACACAGATTAACTTCACTGTGCACTTTTTTGTGTGACCTTAAAAGCTGTCAGTAAAGTAATTTACTAAATGAAACAGTTAACTGTTATGTGATAAATGTGCGTCACAAGTGTTTTGTACCAAGATTGCAAGTAGATTTCAAAAAGACTTCCAAGTCTTTCAGTGCTAAACAATCTAGGGATGGTATCGGGATGGACATTTTAAGCAATTTCTCTGACTTTTTGAGGAGAGATCATTTCAGAAAGCAGATATTCACCGTGTTGAAGTTAGTTTTAAGTTGGATATTTGACAGACATACACTCCGGCTCCAGCATCATCTTATCACTCAGTTTCACCCAGTGTTGGCAGTAAGAGGCTGGTTAGCCCATCTCTGAGCCCTCACTCTTAAACACAGGGGGATCATCAATAAATTACTGTTCGAAGGACACAAACAATGTTGATTTCAGTGCCTTGGCGTGCTCATCTTAGTGAAAATTATGACTGCACAATGTGGAACTAATTTATTCATTTCTGTTATGATGATTACTGTGCAAAAATAAACTCTGTCATTTCTCACAATCTTTGTTTTCGATCTTTTTGTTCCATCTTGGTATAAACTTCAAACCCCAATGGACACTTCCATCTGTCAAATCATGAATCAAAAGCAAATTCTAAAAGAAAGATAGTTGATTGCAGAGTCTCATTCCCAGATCATCAAATACTGATGCCGAGGGTGAAGCTCAAGCGCCAGTATTTCAAGGCCTGGGAAAAAAAACTCCTGTAAGTTGATATTCTGTGGAACAGGGCTAAATTATCTAAAAAGGTTAGCTGGATGTAACTCCTGATATATCCGTTCATGGCCAGCCCACTGCCTCTGTGTATTACCAAGTGAATGAAAGAATGTAAACACAGTCCTGGTGAGGGATGTCATTTAAGGCCGCTTGCAAAAGATACTTTCAGTGTTGCGGTGGTGAAATAAATGCGTGACATGCAACGCTCGACTAGAAATCAAACGTGCTGTGAACTATTGCTATCACAACATAATCAGAAAAATTAATTATCACCCAACTTTTTATTGTAAGCTTATTAATTCTAATTATCCCAACAACGCAACTCTTATCACTAAATGTGAGCTAATGGGTTTGACTTTGTAGATAAACAGCTGTTTGAAATTAATTTTCAAGTAAAATACTACGACAAAAATGATTCAATATTTTCCAGGCACAGCTAAGACCTGGTGAATCAAAGGAGCGTCCTGATATTTTTTTCAAATATATAATTTTGTAACTTCTCAAAAAATTCTAATTCCTTTATTATAATTACTGAACTTGTTAACACCCTCCAGGTGTACAGTTTTCACAGTATTTATTCTCCCTCTTGGATGGAGCAGTGAACTCCAGGATAATTATGTATGGGCTCATTTGGCACCTCTTTCAGACAATCTTGGATCAAAGACTGTATCAGGGTCCATCTAGATAAAACAAACTTAGCTCGCCTCCAGACCCTTGACATGCCTCTCAAACGCGTTGCCACAGCCTTGTGCTGTACAATGGCAACATACAGCCAAAGTTTTAGTTTTGACTTGGAGCCCGTTCAGCTCTTCCCGATATCTTCCTCCACAGTGGCTTTTTGTGAATCGCTGTTGATAAGTCAAGAGCGCCCACTACTACGTATTAAATATTGCTGGCACGCACACCCAGAAAGGAGATTAGGCCCAGGTTGCCACACAGACCATACAGGAGCAATAATATAACCGCCCTGCAATAAATCCTACCTACCCACCTTTATTTAGGTTAGTTTTCAGTTTTTGTTTCAACTGTTCTGGAGTGGTGTTGATTCAACTGTACAGTCGTTTTGGACGCTGTGGTTTAGGTTTAATTACATTGTGTGCGTTTCTGATATTTTGTCCGAATAAGTCTTAGCAGGGACGTCAAGGATGTGTTAACAGTGCCTGTGTGACTTTTTTCAGGTTTTGTTGCCTTTTTCCTTTAGAGAATTTTGGAAAATGTAGCATTGGTGTGTTTGTGCTGTTTGGCTTGAACACATTCAAGAAAATCTTTTTTTTTTTTTTTTTTTAGACACACAAGAGGGTTTTATCCACGCTGAAATAGGACATCACATAAGGTGTACCTGCAGCTTTTCTTTTTAAACACCAGCCGTGGTTTGTTTTGGATATTCAGAAATACTTAAAGAAAAGAGGGTTGACCCCTTACAGACTGACCTTCATCGTCTTCACATCCCATGCCCAGAAATACATGGTCCTTGGTGGTTTCGGCGATCCTCGAATCACAGACCGAAGAATCCACCAACAGACTCCGAGCCGTCCCTAAAGTCAGTATGCTGCTGTCAGCCATGGCTGGAACTTAGTTTGGACAGTTTGGTGCCTCCCTATCAAAAGTTGAACACAGAGAGACACAGAGGGAGAACACAATGGGGCAGAAAGGAGAGAAAAAAGGAGAAGGGTGACAACTGTCAAACTTAAGGCGAGAGACACAACTTGGCATGACTTCAAACAAGTACTGCCCAAGTCTGACAACTCAACTGGAGAGAAAGCAACATATTTGTGAGCTGTGCTAAGTTTGGTTCAACTAAACATGGTGCATACAAAGTTTATGCTTCAACTTTTAGATTTGTTTGGTTGTTTACATCAGCAGCCACTTGCCCATGCAGATAAAGAAGGTAAGGGTAAGTACGGTAAATCTCAATGGTGACAAAAAACTAAAAAAAAGTAATAAAAAGTAGTATTGAAGGCTAAACTAGCTCCTCTGTTTCAGCCTTCAATATTGTTATTAGCCACTTTTTTAGCCACAAGTGTCGTGATAGACTTTTTTCCATACACAACACACTGATTAGGTTAGATGGTTTATGAACATTAACACTTTACCTCTCTATTGTATATCATAAAGGGTGAAGCACTTTAATGCATTAGGCCAACAGGAGACTTAACGTGCAGAATACATCCAACTGACGTTTACAGTTAACGTTAACGTAAGCTGCTTTAGCTCGGCACCAGAGGTTCGCTAACATTAAGTGCTCGGTTGTTGTGGTGCTTTAATCGAAGTAAAACAAACTTACCGACTCCTTCGGTGACTGCTACCTTACACTAAAGAATATATGAGAAAGTGGATCCAGAGCTAAACTGGCTACGGAACCAGTTAAATTGAATACGCTCTCTCTAGCTAACTTAGCTAGCTACCGAGCTAGTAAGTTAACAATACAACGTCAAATTCCTGGGAATTCCTCGTCGGTCCAAAACACTCTTCAAAAAATATGTAACATCACTCTCGTGTTTGTCTGGTATCAATGCATATTCCCCTGTAAAGCGTGAAAATAGTCCAAATTGTCGAAATGTGGCTACTTTGGTTTGTTGACAGCTAACCACTTCATAGTAATCCAGAGAAGGTGTCAGCCTACTGTTGGAGCTCAATTCAAAAAGCAAGGCAAACAACGGAGCCGCGCGCTGATTGGGCGAGAGCGACGGAAAGCCAGCGGCTTCCGTCCGGCGCGGACGCTGATTGGTCCGTTCATTCAAATCACGATGCGCACTGCGATTGCTTCCCAGACCTGCAACATTCAGGTGCTGTCGGATACATTTCACCAATCTTCGAGACGGAAGAATTAGCTACAACGTGGATTATTAGTGTTGAAGCTTTATTTTACATTAATAAAGTAAAACATAAAATGATAAAAAAGCAACATTTTACAACAGCAGCTGTGGTTTCGGGTCTATTTTTTGTGGCATTTGGAAATATTGAAGTTTGATTAAATAGTTTACGAGGAGTACCTGAAGGCAACAAAGATAAAGCCTGGGATAATAAGGCCACTTGTACATTTACAGACTGAGTGTTACATCATACTGTAGGTGGGTCAACTACAGAACTTCAGCAACTATAAAAAACTAATTGAAACCTATTGTCACAATCACAATCACATTGCCTCAGTGGGCTTTACAACATCTTCTGTCCTTAGACCGTCGATTCAAGTGAGGAAAAACTCACTTGAATGTGTGATATTGCTGACCCTGAAAAATTAATAAAAATCTTTTAATATATTCCAGTAATAATGTATTCCTAGGATACCGTACTGTATGGTTGCTTTAATGTTGATTTTATATTTACATGCGGTGCTACTGTCTGTTTCCATAATATTCCCACGAGGAGTTGTGGTGTCTCAAGTGCATTAAAATGCCCGTCGGTGTGCCAATCCTTTATGTTATTCCCAAAATAACAGTACACATACTCATTTTCATGAATGATTATTGAAATACGTGCGTCATAATTTGTTACAGAATCTTTATCTAATACTTTACCTACAAAAATCACTTTTCCTGGAACAAATCCAAAAAATCAAGTATTGGTTAGACCCTATAAAAAAATGCCCATTCCTAGAATAAGGATTGTTGATACCTCTACTCACGGTACATTATACAATCTAATACCAGTCGTCTCTTTACCCCAAATTTAAAATCTGTATACTTGCAGACAGTTCACTATGATAATGTTAGATGTTTTCTCACATGTGAGTGAGACATGAGGTAGTTGGGTTTGTTTAGCAATGACAATGATGTGTTGTACTCACAATACCTACTGAGCCTGCTCTTCAGCAGCTTGCTAACTCAGGAGCACTAAGCACACAGCTCCTGACCAAAAGAACGAGTGAACAGCAGCCGGTCTGACAGACTGTTGTTCAAGTGATAACCAAGTAGGCTACCACAAAGCACACAGGCCCTGAGCCCAGTAAAAGCGCCGCTGCTAGTGTTAGTAGAAAGCACACACACAGAGTAACTGTTGCACTGCATAGCCTGTTTGGATTGAGGTACGTTTGTGACGTTGTTTTTTTGCTTGTGTTTACATGATTGTGGCATTTCAGCATTTAACAGAGCTGTTTGTTTATGTATTAATTAGTCTAAAAAGAGAGCATGTTGAACGTAGCGAACTAGCCGCTAATTCATCTCCCAGCTGGCCAGCAAGAGCTCGAGGGCAGTCACAGGCAGAGAGTGTTCATGTGTTGAGATTTAGATTTAGCTTTCTTTTGCTGGTTTCTACAGTTTTACCAACCCCAGCTTTAACATCCAGCAATCAATAAATCAAATGCTCTGACAAAACAAAGAAAAAAATCCTTGGAGGATTGGCTTTGGAGGGAGGCCTGTAGGGAGGGGATGGGATACTTTCAACATCTAGCTTACTCTTGCTGGTTTCTCCAACCTCAGCTTAATGTAGATAGCAGGGTTACGAAAAGTAGCTTACAGCTTGTCTTTGTGTGCTACATGTCCCCCAAGCATGTCATACATAGCTTCCTTTAAGTGAAGACATAATGTATTTGTTACGCCAGCCTCATGTACCTAATTTGCATAATGAGATCTGATCACATTGCGAGCATAAATGAGATAACAAGACCGCTGTAATGAGGTCTTCTATCCAAAGCACCAACATTATACCCAGCAAACTTTTTGTGATAACGTGGCTCAGTCTGCTTTAACCTGATCCAGCCATAGATCTGTTTCATTAAGACAGCATGAGAATGTTTTATCCACATGACTCTTAATTCAAGCCAAACCCTATCCTGATGTAGCTGCATGGTGATGCAACAACTTGCCGGTGTGACCTGAGTTTAGAGACATGCAGCTCATCTTGCTGTCCTTGTGAAGGCATCGGCTTCAACAATAGAAATACATCAATCTCTTACATGATATGCTCAAACACTCAACAAAAGCACGTACAGACGATGATGCAATCAGAGCGACAGTAGTTTAAAAGTGAAAAAGACAAATAGACACACACAGTGGCCCGAGGGCAGCAGCATGTGGTCTGGAGGA
Source organism: Pagrus pagrus (assembly GCF_965226575.1). Taxonomy (NCBI): domain Eukaryota; kingdom Metazoa; phylum Chordata; class Actinopteri; order Spariformes; family Sparidae; genus Pagrus; species Pagrus pagrus. The sequence continues at coordinate 2,817,242 of NC_140190.1, read as the reverse complement.
CAGTGAAGACACTCACTTCCAGCAATGCCTTTGTTTTTCTTCTTCTACTTTGACTTTTGAGAAGTCCTTAGTATGCTTGTCGCATTCCCGGGGCTGTCGGACCGCTCCTCCAGTCATCTTACTGACATACGCACACACAATCTCTGTCTGTCTCTCTGTATTCAGCCCTCAGGAGGTTCACTGTGCGGAACAAAGCTTTGTCAAGACCTTATCTTCGTTCTACCCAGCTTTGTCCTCTCCACACTTCCTCAAACCTTTATATTTCCAGCTCAGTCCTCTGCTCTTTGCCGCTCAGTCAGCAAACACACAAATAAAAAATACACACAATGGTAGAGGGAGGATACCCGAACAGATATGAAACTGGTAGAATCAGATGAAAACCAGCCGAAACACTCGGCACTCCCATCAGATCTGTTCGGGTTATTGTGTACCTGTAAAGTGCAAATGTAACTTTCATGACAAAAAAGATGAGTCCACCCTTAGTCATAGGGTTTATTACAAGTTTATTTTAGTAGCTCCAGCCATCTCGTGTCATACTTGCATGCATCATTACCGCGTGTATCCTGTGTTCCTTCAGGTTGTTGATTGCTACAGATCCAATTTGGCACATGAAGAGTAGTGGCAGGAAGCGAGGTACAGTAAGCAACACACTCAACAAATGACACAGCGATGGCAGAGTGATCTGAAGAGAAACTAGCAGTGCTTGTCATCATTGCTGCTTTTGATGTCTGCTGTGATCTTCACATTAATAATAGAAAACATCATCAAGTGCCAGTTAGTTACGTTTACATTTGCAAAATCTGTAATTCTAGGAATGACAGTGTTGGCCGGCAATGACTTTTCTCCATTCATGCCAATAACTTGAAACTGAGTGATATTGCAAATGACTGCTCTTCAATGCTGAATATGTATTTGGAGTCTACAGTATGTGTGCATCTTTATATTCAGCATCAGTCTGAAGATGAGGCAGCATAGGCTGCAGTATTTTGATCTAAATCAGTCCATGGTGATGGAAGCAGCCATGATCTGCACAACAAGAGAAGGCAGTTGATCCAGACTCAAGCTGAAGTCCACATGTCTTCACTGACCAAGCTACCACTAGTCCTCATAAATGGTACTAAAAGAGTATACTTTTAAACTCTATGCTAGCTATCTTGCTAACTGCCTGGTAGGGTGATTAGCTTGGTCAGTTAATTTACAGAAGTTTACACTCTCATAACTGTAAAATTCATGCCTCTTTGATCAAGCAGTTTATACCATTAAATACATGTGGATTAGCTAATAAGCTATGATAGCTTCCTTCATTTTGAAAGATTAAAGACGGCCCCTCACTGTGCTGGGCCTTGAGGCAAATTTGAGGGTAAATGGATGCGTTTATATGGCGCTTTTCTGGTCTGTGCAAAATCAGTGACGGATTTATTTGGGACATCGAGTCTTTGAGAACCTCTGCATAATCCCTCCCACTCAATTTAACAAGCCCTTTAAGTCCAGCAAGATAAAACCTAGTTGTGGTATTTCCCATTGTCTGTGTGTAAACACTAGCAAAAGAGTGTACACGGTAGGTAATCCCACAATCATCAGCTACATGAATTAACGGTAGTAGCGGTTCTAATGTTTCCACTGCAGTTCTTGTGTTGAACTCTATGATTAAGTTTTGAAAAAACTCTGAAGAACGATCATCTTCAGGTAAAACGTCTTCAAGAAACTGAAACATGTCCATGATTCTGTTAATGGAACCGATATTGTTTTAGGAAATCTCTTCGTCTTTTTCATCTCCAGCTATTCCACTGACTGGGACAGCGTTTTGAATTTTGATGCTGTGTTTCTGGACTATATCCATTTTCTTCTGTAGTCACAATGTTCATTTATATATTGCAAATCAGTCATCCATCTCCTGGCTAGCTCGCCAAATTTACTGAAGCACATGGCTCCACAGGTAGTGGAGGTAATACGGTTAGTTAGTTAATAACTAAAGATTTCAATTAGCCTGGACTAGAATCAGAAGTTACCCGACTTGAACAGCAGGTAGAAAAGGCACACAAGACAAGGAGCTATGCAAAGGTACGGTGTATTTTAAGGAAACAAAAAATAAACAAACTAAACAAAACAAAATAGAAAGATAACAATGGGTTCAGTATACGGATCAGTTCCACAAACATGCCTCTGTTTCAGTTCAGTAACCAATTATTTCACTCTCTTTGGGCTTCAACAACTGAGCTTCTTTTTATCTACTTCTGTATGACCGGGTGCACCCTATTAAAAATAATTCAAAACCTTGATTCAAAAGTTTGATCCAATGTTATATAGATAATAATATTAAAGCAACACCTGGTTCAATATTATTACTTTTCAACTTGTATCAACCTTATGGTCTATATAAACTACTTCTACAAACTATATATCAGCAATAACACGTCACCGTAACCCCAGTACAATTACTCATCATATCAAGAATATTAATACTCAGTACATTCACCTAATCAGTGAGGTCAACAACTCAGCCCTTCTGCCGGCACAGGAAATGTGTTTGAAGAAGAAGGAGAGTATGTCTTTTCCAAAGTCAAAAATGGTAAAGGATTGGATTCGGATTCGGGTTGTGCAAGTGGTGCCGGAAACTGAGTGTAAGAGTGGTGCTGGCCTTGTGCAGTTATGATGTTTATCCTACTGCTACGGCAGGACGAGTGGCAAAGTCGAAAGTTCTTAGCTCTGGGCTCCTCGATTCAGGGATCTTCAATCCAGGGATCTACAGGTCTCATCTGGTTTAGCTCGCCATCAATCTTCAACACATATTGTAAAACCTGGCCAATTTGGGAGTTCTGCTGTGTCGCCTGGCAGGTTTCAGTGAGCCAAGCCTCTCACACACCACATCTACAAGGTCCTCTCTCTACAGTGTCACCCCAGCATCTGACCACCGTATGCTGTCTAGACGGTGCTGACCTGCAGACCTTACCATCTCTAGTGCCAAGCTAGAATGGCTAAAAACCTTAAACATGCTTTGATTATCGGGAGCTGATATTCTACTTTGCAAATGTATTCACTGCTTTTGTGTCGGCAGTTTGCAGATTTCAATTGCTTGTTAATGTAAAAAAGTAATATGGGTGGTATTAAATTTCTCACATTTCATACTTTGATCAGAGTATTAAGCTGTATACAGTAGTTGTATATTAACATATTTTTCAGACAGACGGTGTGAAAAGTGAGCAAGTTATAAGCATCCTGATACAAATGGCAGCCTTTACTCATCTCCATGTCATTGTCTGAGGCCAGACAGACAATCTGAAGCATTTAAGACTTTATAACACACGTCTCCTCTCTTCAAATTACGGTTTCATCTGGGGGCAGTGGATAGCAGATAAAAGAGTGTGCACCAGTCACAGACAGAGAGAATACATTATGCTTTAAGTCTAACATTAATAGCTTGCTCTCTTCCCCCTGATGGGGGAGCGGAGACCGACTGGAATGGTAATGATGCAGAGGCAACACTCCACCATACCTGAGGAACCATTGATCACTGACAAAAGAACAGAAATACACCAGGGCTTTTCATGACGCCTGTATTTCATCACATATTTTAACCTACAGAAAAGCCATTCACACTTATCACCTTGATAGCATCATAGCAGCAAAAACAGAGTAAAGATAGTCTGTTCTTTTCCTTTCACTGCTAAACTTAGAATAATTACATTTCATTTTTAATACAGTCTTATATCATAATAAAACAAGTTGCGACAACGCGCAGAGAGGATCCTTCCCAGACAGCACAGACTCTAATAACATCTCGTTTTAACACCAATCTTTTCTTGACACAGGTCTGGACTGGGAGATAGAGACACAGTGAGGTGTTGCAAAAAGATCACATCTTGTCCAAACTCACTGTGCTTTTCTCTCTCAGAGTACAATAGCCTGTATGGTTCAATCTCCTCTGAAGAAGAAAGCAAAGAGACAATGTTTTCACACCACATCATTGTTAAAAGTGACACACTTGTGTTGTCTTCTTGTTCGTGGGTCTACAGTGACGACAGCTGCAGAGACAGTCGAGGAAGATGTAAAGAAATTGTATGATTGCAGCCTCGATGACTTAAAAAGATTTCCTCTTGAACCTCAATAACTATTTCTAAACTGATATTTGTTATAACACTGTACTCATCAAAGTAATGAAAATCTAGGAGATGAAGAGAAGAGACCACATCGCATCGCTCAATGTTAACAATAATCCCTAAATGCACAAGTGATGTCATCTGAGGTGGATGTCTACAATCGAGAGTTCAGGTAATTATTTATACCGTTCACTGTTTGTTTGTCTTACCTGGAAATGTATTTACAACATGTCCGATCGTCGGACTGCACGTTTCTTTCCCACTTCATTGGAGCGACGCTGTTATGTTTCCTGATCTCAGCAATCACTTTTCTGATTATAATGTTATCACGACCAAAAGAAATGAGTCAGACCCACGAAAAATAAATCCAATCTGTATGAACCACTAGTTTTTCTTTAATATTGTTTGCTTATCGCTTTCATCCCATTTGCCCATTACCCCTCAACACTCTTTACACAGTTGCTACATTACTGCAGCACTTCTCTATGGATCTAATCTAACCTGACTGAACCCCATGGGTTTAATAGTTTAAATGTTTGACTCAGATGGATATACTTTGTGTTTTGCCATCTTTTTGTTATATTTGTAGAAAATCTCTTAACATTCAGACAGCAAACAATAGATCAAATGATCATCTGATACTCTCATTTGGCCCGTTAAAAACAGACTGACCAGATCACCTGTCTGTCTGCCTACGTACCTGCCTGCCTCCATACACTCTGAAAGCACTCATTGCATCTGACTGGAGTCTTCCACAAGGCTCAGCGGGTATATTGACAAAGCTATTAGCGAGCTAGTCACACAAGAACAGAAGAGAAAGTGCAGCCAAGTACTAAGATACCAGGTTGACAGCAGTTAGTATTAACAACAGCCATATAATGTTCGGTGTTTTCTCACGTTAGTGAAACATGAGGTGGTTGTGTTCGGTTAGTAATGACAATGATGTGCTGTGCTCACAGTACACAGACCATGAGCTGGCTCTTCACCTGCTAGCTAACCCAGTTAGCATAAAGCACACATCCACAGCAGTAAGGTTACTGTCGTGCCAGGTAGCCTTTTTGGACTCAAGCATTGAGCTTGTATTTATATACTTGTGCCGTTGAACACAGTTGTTTATTTATGTGTTTATTAAAATAAAAAATGTGAAGAGAGATTGTGGAACGTAGTACACGAATGTGTTATATTAGCTGTGTCCAAATTCAGGGGCTGCATCCTTCGAAGGGCGCCTTTGAAGGCCAATTACGTCACAACGTAAATGGTCAACGCTCCTGGGCGGCCGAAGGGAGGAGGTGGAATTACTTTGGTTGGATACTTTCAAAGCTTGCTTGTTCTTGCTCGTTTCCACAGTTTTACCAACCCAAAGTTTAATTGGATGACAGAATATTCTCTTTGTTCTTGTGATGATTTATTAATCTATAGGCTGAATTTGTGCATGATTCCATAATTCAAGAGCACAGTTCACTAATTGCATAAAAGATATCTAAAGTTTTACCCCCGGACCTGACGGGGTCTATATACACCAGATATATAACATCAGGTAAAATCTAGTGGGATTATATTGGATTACTTTACGGCACATTACGGTAAAACAGTGCTGTTCCTGCAGCGCACACACTGGAAAAAAGATGCATCTCTTTTTCAACGGGAAGCAACAAAGTCTGAATGTAGTCTAATTTTAAATCTAGCACCTCTAGGTATCAAATGGGTGTCGTGCATGCAAGAAAAAGAAAAACAATCAGGTGACAAAATTCATATTGTAAATGCATATTATCACAATGAACCAATATGTACATTACAATGACGGATTGTACAATATACAGACTTGATACATTCTATAATAGAGTTAAATGGCAATTAAATTGCAGCAGGATGCAGTACAGTATAAATATTTCCTTTACAAAGATACAATATTTTTCATTTAACATGGGATAAACAAAATATACAGCATGTTCAAGAGGAGTTTGTTTCTTTACAGTCAGACTTATAATAATGTATATGACCTTTCATAGAGTTTGGCCTTCTCTTACTGATTGCAACCCAGTTACAGTGTCAAAATATCTTTCTATCAATCCATCCATCCATTAATGTATCCATCTACTGCACCTGTCCATCAATGCGTCATCCATCCATCCATCCATCCATGAATCCAACGTCCATCCATCCATCCATCCAACATCCATCCATGAATCCAACATCTATCCATCCATCCGTCCGTCCGTCCATTCATCCATCTGTCCGTCCGTCCATCTAAGCCATTAATCTTTGAATAGCTTAAACTCGAACCTGTTACTTACTGTAGCTTTCTAACAGAGTAACTAACCCTTACGTTCTGATATGTATCCAGTCATCGGGTGAATATTTTGCCTTTTGATATCCTTTTGGATTTCTCTCTTCATTCCCAAGATGTTACAGGTCATCTGTCATCTAAACTCTTATGAACAGGACATTTTTTGGCTCCTCCCTGTGGCGTGATGTGCCATCTTTAAGCAAATCCAGCGGTGCTAATTCAGATTTTTGCGTGAATAGCTCATATAATTCAGTCTGTCAGTAGAAATGCAATACAATGTTGAAAAAAACTCATGTACAGAATCATGTACAATAATACAGCAGTCAAACAGAAAATGGATCTTTGCCCGCCAAAATATGCAATTTTAGGCCAACACTGATGTTTATTTACATTTACCAAGATGTCCTCCCGGCTCTTTCCATGAATGGACATTGAATGCGCAGAGCTATTTCCCTCTCTGAAAAGGTGAAACCTATACAGTCGATGTTAAGAAACAGCAGGCGCTGCTTACTAAAAAACGCATTTCCCTGAAAAATCACTTGCAGCAAAAAGCCTAACAGTTCCCTGACTTTTCCCACAACATACTGTAGTTCACTCTCATAAAAAAAGGACATGAGTGCTGTCTGTCAAAAGAAATGTTTTTCAGCCTACCTGGGTAATGGTGGTGACCCTAACAAATTGTTAAAGATGGTAAAAATGTTAAGATTGCTGTAAAAAAACACACTTGTGTAAGCATTTTTAACGTGGACTTGAAGAGACTCATGAATCTGATAGCAATGTTGAAAAGCTGAACTATTGCTTGGATTCAGCAAACCGACACTTGGATCCTTAAAGGAACTTCAAGGAATACAATCAATTTGGTCTCTGATTCAGTATATGTCTGCAGCGCTGCTGGCAATGAGTGGCTATATTGATGCGGAGATGAATCAGCAGGATATGAAGTGATCTGTGCGCATGAATTAATACAATATTCTGAATATCCGCTTAAATTATCTGCGTGTCTGTTGCCTGGATAGCATCTTAACAGAGTAGGTGAAGTGTTTACATGCACGCAAATCAGAGACACAATGTCTGAATATAGATAGCAGCCGGCGTGCAGCAGAACAAAGTGTGAAATGTCCTCAAAAAGCTTGCAAGTGAAAATCCCATTTTGCAGAGACGAGTCCAAGTAGCATAACATGTCACAGAGACAAATCTGTTTCCTTAACACCACCAGCCCATTCATCTAAAGAAGAAATGTGCTGCACTAACGCTTTGATTTCCATCAAAAAGCTGTTGGCTTCTTCTGTCTGCTATTCACTGTGCATGTAAAACGAATAAAGTGGAAAACACGTTATGATTGATTCATTTCTCACATGCATTTTGTGCTGGAAAGTAATTTAGCTGTCGTAAGCTGAGAAAGGAGATTCTTTAAGAATTACATTTTTTCATTTGATGCACCCTTGACACAGCAAACTGTCCTTTTAAAAAAAAAAAAAAAAAAAAGCTGCACCAATCTTACATTTTATATAAACAATAAGTCAAATGACGCCATTGTAACATGTGACGGGTCACTTGTAGTAACAAATCCACAGCGAATCATCAGTCACATCTGCTACACCACTGGATATTTTTAGGGAGACCTTGGGCCATCTCCAGCCATGTTTGCGGCAACGAAGCCGGGTGTTTTTAACGAGACCTCGGGCTATCTCCAACTAAACAGGTATTTTTAGTCCAAACATGATATTTTCCTAATCCTAACCAAGACATTTTGTGCCTAAGCCTAACCAGAGCATAAGCACAGTTTTTTCATAAGAGAAAATTTCAAAGAAATGTAAAGTTTTAACTCATCTGTGGTTTTGCAGAAATGTACTTTGCCAGCATTTATTCGGACAACTGGGTCTTGGCACAAGAAGGCAGACAAACGATGTTAGCAACTACCTGGACTAGATACTGAAAACATACCCAGTTATACACCAAATAGTTCATATTTGACTAACATAATTCAGGTCACCAGAAACACGACCCAAAATGAATTAAAATGTAACTCTATGTCTGCTCGATGTGTCGACTGCCAATTGTTTGCAACATGACCCCCAAAAAAACTGTCTTTTAAGAATTTGTGAGCGTTCATTGATGGAGCATGGAAGGATCTCTAAACAATCAGATATACAGAAGTTCCTGTACAAAACAGTATAATTTAAAAAGTTTTGTTTCAGATAGAGTGAACCAAATGTAAAACTAAGTATTTTTTCTCCTCCAGTGCACAAGAGAGGAACGGCTGGGTTATAAATTCATATATGGAAAGGAGATATCTCTAAACCTCTTACAGCAATTTATACAGATAATTTGCCAGTCTACAGGGTGTGAGAACGGGCACGCTGAGATAATATATCTGATGTAACGTAATGACATTATGTGGGTGCTCTACCAGGACGAAGAAAGGCAAAGCAAGACAACTTCTCTGCTCTGTGGAGACTGCAGCTACTGTGAAGTGTCTGTATTCTGAACCTGAAAAGTTGAAGCAGCTGAAGCAGAACCTGGTCTGACAGAAATTTTCCTTCAGCGCAGCGTAGCAGCAAAACAGGGCACCTTGCCAAGGCCCAGCTCACAACCAGCACATGGAATTCATCTCTTTTCCCTAAAGGTTATCCAAGTCAGAAAAAGGATTTAAGTTTTTCAGGTATCCAGCCCCAAGTACGAAATCTGAATTCATCCAACTTTGGATAGAAAAGTTCAGTGTCCACATCCTTCAGTCCTCCACAGACGACAGCTTCCACAACTTCCTTGAATTAAAAGTCTTTTATGGCTTTCCCCACGGTGGCGTCCGGGCATGTTAAGGTTCCAGCTCTTTCCAGGGGGCTCCACGGAAAAGCATCAATGTTTCGGACATGAAAAACTACAGTTGAAAAAACAATAGCAGGCCATATTTGTAGTAGAACATGAAGAACTACAAGTAGAAAACTATTAGGTGTTTATATCGAAAGTCAAGCTTAGGAAATTACAGTTGAAAAACCACTGTTCTCAGGCTTGTTTGTGATCCAACAAAAGTGTTTTGTAGTCCAATGTAATGAACTACAACAGTCAGCCATGTTTATCTGCTGTCCTGAGACACCTCTCCCCAAGTACTGGCTTCATTGTCGTCCGAGTCGGAGAGTGCTGCTGTACACAGATCACTGAAGATATCTGGAAAAAAACAAGAAAGATACAAGTCAGATTCAACCTTTAAATACAGTTTGGTGACTTGTGATATAATAAACAGAACAAGCGTGGGGACATGTGGACAAACTGTGGCATTCAAACACAGTGCTGAAGAAGAGGGATGCACAGCCGGACTGCATTGCCAATAAAACATCAAACAACGCGGCTTTAATAGGAGTGTAAAACAGGGAGACATAATAGTCAGGCGTTCAATATCTGCAACAATATCAGCCAGTAGAGTGCGTAAAGAATTATAGAGAAGGCAGACATGGGCAATCAATGCAGACAGGTGAAGAGGGCTTTTTGTAAATGGGCTCCACTTAACCAAAATACTGAAGGTCAGCTGCTAGAGCGTGGAGTTCTGTCCTCCTCAAACATGAAAAAAATAAAAACAACAACTCAGAAAGAAAAGGAGAAAGAGATAAAAGGAGGGATAAAGGAGGGCAAGTGAGGAGAAGGGAGGGATAGTTGTTGTTGAAGAGGGGGCGGACAGAGCTCCATAACAAAACAAGCAAGGCCGCGACAAACACTTCAAGGGCCAGCCTTCAAGTCGGCATGAAAGGGAGGAAATGGTGAAGAGATGGATGGAGGACGGAGGGGACACTGAAGCGAGAGAAGAGAGAGAGGGAAGAAGAAGAGCAAATAGCCCAGGAGTGGCTGTCCTGGAGGAAGAAGTACTTTGTGGCACCAAACTGTGATCTTATCCACACAGTACTGTTACATACAATCAGTGCTCATGTTCGACGTGAGGCTCAGATTTGTGTATGTGGAGCTCTCCGTTTACGAAAGAGTAACTGGTTCATGCTAGTATTTTATCGCCACCGTCAATTCCTGTTTTTAAAGTAGCCTTTTAATGAGAAGGTCACCGTCGCTCAACATGAAAACGCATCTCCTGCGTCATTTAATGAGTAACTAAACTTTAAATCCTGTTATGTTCCAACATGTTCTACTATTACAACAACTGTCACATCGTACTTTCTAGGTATTAACACGGCTAAAATGCATTGGTGTAAACAGCCAGCCAGCTCTGGAGTAGGGAGTTGGACCTTCTGGAGGAATAAACACTCTGATCTGATCCAGAGCTGTTTACCGACAGATATTACTTTTTAACTTTTGCATTTATCTTCACTCCTGTTTATCAACCTGTCTGCAGCAGCATACCGTGGAGATGACCTCCATTATGTTGACTGCAGGAGGGGAAATGTACTTTAACTCATGAATATAACGTTACAGAGAGGAGCTGAGAAAAACAAGAGAACCGGAGTCTCTGGTGAGTGCTGAGTTTAGTCAGAGGTTGACCTGAATTCAAGCACAGCACCCGTTTACGGCTACTGTACAGTAAAGTTCTCCGGCTGTTTGGCAAAAAAAAATCCCTTTGCTGTCGGTGAAGGCCACTGCTGATGAAAATGTATCTGATGTGACTCGAACAAATGTTCACAGACGAGATGATGTTTTAAAGTTTTATTCGTGTTGTGTTTAGTCTCATTCGCTGACTTCCTTCCTCTCTCTGTCTCACTCGTGGAAGTTTTTATTAACATGAGTTAACTTTCAATCTAGTCCCTGAACTATGGCTATAATTAATAGCTTTCATTTTCCAACTAATAACAACTGGTAATCATGTTTTCCCAGTGTGGCAAAGCTGGTCGCTCTAAATACTACGATACCCACGAGCCTCAGCCACCTTTGCCATGGAGAAGGAGCCAGTGAGGGACTCAAATCAGAGCTTTATTGTTGCAGTTGGAAACCAAAAACTGCTATAGTTTCCAAATTCATTTAACAACAGACCCAGAATCCAAATCGACTTACACTGCCAAATGTTTTATAGTCTCTATTGAAAACATAATGTTTAGTAAAAGTTTTGGTAATTGGATGCTTCTCACAACTCCTTGGGAGTCATAGTGCGTCTGTCCTTATGTTTAATATATTACACCAGTTTTGTGCTGATGATTAAAGCAGGAGGTTGTTCATTTCTTCTAACCAAAACTTGTTGTTTCTTTTACAGCCCTGGATGATCTTCCCACTTTGTTATTCCACAGGGTTCAAACAAAAAAAAAAATTTTTGAACACACATTTTGCAAGATAAGGAAACCAGACACACGTACCATCACTAAGATAATAAATCGCGGCCTCAAAATCAATTTTTCTTCCTACGCTCACTCCTAGCATGTTTAATAGAGAGAGAGAAAGAAAGAGAAGAAATGTGAAGGGTGTAGTCGAGGCAATGTGCTGCAGTCAGTGACATCATGCTCTGATTATTCAACTCAACAAGCCAAAACTCTTCCATCCAACCTGAACCCTATCCAACACTGCCTCCCTCTCCCCTGAGCAGCGGCACACCCGAGCCCGCCCAGTCCTACTGGACCAACTGCCATGTGAGAGAGTGAGGGGGCAACTGAAGAAGTTGGTGTAAAGGAGGGGATGGAGGAGGAGGTGGCTGAGTGAGTGAGTGAGCGAGCGTGTTACAGCAAAGCTGTCGGTGGTTAGTAAGAAATAGCTGTGATGTTACTTAATGAGTGACCTCCTTCAGATGCTGTTTGCAGTATACTGGACGGGACCAGGCCCGTCTCCTCTGTTAAAAGGTTCTTGACTAGCCTAGAACATGAAAGACAATGCAGGGGAGGGTCTTCACTCGCTCACAGCAGGAAAGTAAACACAGTAATACTTTATTTTTATAGATCCCATAGTGCCCTTGTTCTCTATGAAGAAATTGCTGGGTAAGAAACTTTTACAAAATATGGAAGAAAAACATCACACTGCATAATAAAACAACAAGCAAAAGAATCAAGAATGGTACATTTTGACAAATTGTCAATTAGTCAACCCAAAAGACCACATGGGACGTCTGAGCAAGCAGCTTAGTATGACCTTTATTTACGCTTCTTATTAGTTGATGACCTCTAGTGGCTGTAGCGAATATTACAGCGGCAAAGGAGGAAGTCATTTGAAGTCGTATGAAAAGCAGCAAAGTGTGCAGGGAGGTGGATGTTTTTTTTTTTTTAATTGAAAAAGTCCCTCACAAAGCGTGGGAAGATGCTGTGGGAGCAGTTTTTGTAGCTTACAACCCTGATTCCCAAAAAGTTGGGCTGCTGTGTAAAATGTAAAGAAAATCTCAAACAAACTGTTGTGTTGTTCCTGAGCCCATGTCGTAATATCCTTTACACTATCATGTGTTTCACAAAGTGGTGAACCTGGCCCCATCAATGCTCATTAAGACTGAGCCTTTCAGTTATTCACCCAATCATGATATGATCACTTGTTACCAATGAACCTGTTTACCTGTGGAATGCCAATCAAAAAGGTGTTTTTGGAGCTTTCAGCAACTGAATTTGATGCCAAGAAATGCTTCAAACACGTTGGGGCAGGGACAACAATAGACTGGTATTGTTGTCCCTGACCCAACGTGTTTGAAGCATTGGCATCAAATTCAGTATAAGCATACAGTAGATCAATCAAAAATCAATGAAGTCGACAAGGTCAGACATTCAACCTATTTTCTTTGCACTGCTTTCAGTTGAATATACGTCAACAAAGATAAGCAACTTATCACATTCTGTTTTGAGTTTTACACAGCCTCCAAACTTTTTTGGGATTCGGGGGTTGTAAACATCATTATAAGTGCCCCTACGGATATCAAGTTATAGGACAGCTATAAAAGAGTTAATAAAACTGAGGAAGTCCAAATCGTCGATCTCCCCAGTGTGCCACCTGCCTCAGTGCTGTGAGGTCAAAGGAAGGTCAGGACTTTATGGAACAGATTATATTTAATGTTCTTGCAAAGTCTAAATGAAAACACAACAGGTCTGCAAGTTCTGATGTCACTGCTCACCGCCTGTGAAAACAGAATAACCCTGAGAGGAAGAAGACTGGCTAACATCACGACCTGAAAACAGAGAATATATTTCTTCATGGGTAGTATGACAGAATTAACACTGGTGCACTGGAAGTCTCATGTTTCCTGAAACAAGAAAAGAGAAATGCATTTGTGACTGTTTTAGACGGCTTTAATTGAGGCTTAATGTGAGTGATTTGTCAGTTAGATGCCGAGCAATGTCTTACTGAGGAGCATAATTGGTTTTGCAGAGCTTTGTTCCAGACCACACATTCAGAAAGAGAGAGAGAGGGGGGGGGGCATGTTTCACAGAGCTGGAATCGTGCCAACTCACTGAAAGTCTCAGAGAAAGCTTATTGATGAAGCATTTGAACAGATGTCCTCACCTTTGAACAAATATTTTTGGGGGATATTTGCCTGAGAGGAAAAAGAACTGGATAAAAACATGTGAAAAGACACCTGAGCTGGCTTTTGGGACTTTGACAGAGATAATGTGTATAAGGTTTAAAGTCTGTTGTGCCTGTAACCACACCTGACAGTGATGTCACAGTGTCCTGGATTGAACCTGTACATCATCCCAGCAGGATGAGACGTTAACTGACTGAAGGTCAGCAAAAACACGATTTTCAGCAGTTTTTAAGCTGCTTGAAGTTGAAATATCTAAAATATGAAGAATGATGAAACCTGAATGTAAAGGATTCTTGACAGTCACAAAGAAGCACATATTTAACTACTAAGTAAATACCAACAGGTGCGCTTATTTAAAGGGGCTACCAGGAAGTTTCATTTTGTTTTGATTCTGGTGCCCCCTGTGGACAAAGGGGATATGACCCGCACTGCCTCTTTTAATAAAGATCTTGATCTGAGTAGCATTTGTCTCGAAAGCGGTTCAGAGGCCATCGCTCAGTCACAGTGTCAGCAAACCTCGAGCACCAAAACATCCACTTACTTAGATTGCAGGCGATATTCTCACTGTTTCAAATGCAGTTTTTAACATATATATATATGTTATATACATATATATAATGTATATAAATGTGTATACAGTATAATAGTGCATAATCCATCCATCACATGCTCACATATTTATCCAGTATTCATTCTTATTTCTGTTTACAACAAACACAACAGGTGAATTGTATACAGGAGATAAGATCCTTGTACTTGTACACTTTCTTGGTCAATAAAGCCAATTCTGATTCTGATACGGTTTAATTTACTAATTTATGTTGCAACTTATAATAAAATGGCTATAAAAAACTCCAAAATATGATGTAACATCAACTAAAACCCTTGGTAAAAGTTGTTGGAGAGGGTGAGGGTTACTTTCTGAATTTCTATGTAAAGGTCACATTACCATCTGCATGAGCACTGAACATTGGCACTGAACAGGCACCATGACCTGATGAATCATCTAACGAGAACATAATTCTCAGACGGCCGTGATTTCATCTCTTTACTTTGTCAGCAGCAACAGCAACTGGCTCGGGCTGGAATGAGCTCCGTCCAACTCTGTGATCAGTCGTGATTCCCAAATCATAACCAGAATCTGCCTCTTTTTCCAGCTGAGCCACTGGCACGCCTCGACTCGTCTACAGTCGACTTTGAGGACGAAAGGAAGTCGCTGCGACTCTGGCGTTATACATCAGAGTGAAGTAGCTCCCTCTTTATTCTGCTCATACTGTGACTTAGTGTTGACAGGATGTGGTCGGATGTGTTCTCAGCCCTTATACAAATATACCACACATTGCCAACAGCAAGCCCGCAGGGAGCTGGGACAGTGACGCAGTGTGTGTTGTGGGTGTGAAATGAAAGCCTAAATCTGGAAACGCACTCTTGGGCGGGCTACATTAGCAGCCGTGTTACTGCTTGTGTTGGGATAAGTGACTATCAGCAGTGCACAAACACACATAAACACACATAAGTCCAGAAGCATGCACCAAAATCCACGCATATGCACAAAAACACACCCATGCACACGCATACATGATGGTGTGTACAACACACACGGTTCATCAATCGCGACTTCTACAGTCGCACATTAACTTTGATCCACCAAAAAAGGCGAAAGAATAAAGGGAGAACTTATGAATTCTTCATTTTCCTCAAGTGAGGAGAGACAAGCATGAGTGAGTGAGACCTTTTAGCAGCAAAAACCCATAGATGTAGACGACAGGAGACGGTTTTAAGGGCTGAAATATGCATGAGCTGATGAAAAATGAGCATATTCAAAGCAAGTCGAGCTTTTATCTAACGGAGTATTAGTCACTTCCAAATGCAGAGAGCTTGCATGAGACCAAAACACTCTTTCAGCGGTTGATTCCAGGGGCTGTTCCTCCATAACGGCAGTGGCCTCTGTTTTTTTCTGGCGAGCCGAAAAAGGATGGATGGTGGCGGTGCGGTGAATGAAACCGAGATTTATTATTCATCTAAAGCTATTGTGTTTTCAGCCGCCTCCTTTTGATTTGGCAATAGACCATTAGTCACACATTTTGTTGTTGTATCTCCCACTGGTTCATCAGGGTAATGTTATAGTGAATGAAATTTTAATTCCAAACGAGCCACACTGAGCCTTTAATCCTCGTACAGGGAGAGCAGGGCAGCAGAGGAGCAGCTGTTGAACTAGTCTCATTTCCTTTCTCAGGCTTGGTTGATTCATTCATTCATTAATCAAAGCCAAGACAGACTTTTAACCAGGGAAGTCATGGTATGGGTAATGATCACGGATAGCGGCGGAGGAAGTGGAAAAAAGGCTTTCTTTATGCAGAGCGACATCATGCCATCAACACTGATACAATCTAACATAACAGCCCTGCATCAAACACGGCCTTTCTCCAGCTTAATGTTCGATTTTTCTTGATACTCTGTCAGAGAGGATGGATCCAACTCAATATCTGCGGCTCAAGTTTATGGTTGCTGTTGTATTGCACTGCATTATGTTGTGAGGTCCAGCCATCCATTTTCTAGATCCATTTATGCTCCTCAGGGTCGTGGGAGGCTGGAGCCTGCATGTATTAGTCTAAAGGCAGAGTACACCGTGACGTGTGCAGCATACAACCCTGATTTTCAAAAAAAGGTTGGGATGCTTTGAAAGAAAGTGAATCAAAATCAGAATGCAGTCGTTTGGTTTTACCAACAACAGATTCACAAAGTGTCTGTCTCAATACAGGTACGATACCAAAATGATAATACTTTTCCTATCCAACTTGAAATATAACATGTTCTGCAAAATCATTTTCCCTATTTTGTTTTTTCATCCAGTTAACAGAATAAGCTCGTCTCCACACACGTCTTTGTTCTTTCAGTGAAGGCTCCGTGTCGGTGAGTATCATCCTACGCCGCTGACCAGCCTCAGAACAGATACTTCGACATTGAAAATTCATCTTGAATTAGCCACACAACTCTGAATCTAATCACATTGTGTCATTTTTTCAGACAGACAATCAAAGGATTAAGAAAACATATTGCTGCGGCTAAAAGCCTCAATGTCACAATTTATGCTGCTGTTGCTACTGAATTTCAATTACAGCTCCATAGAAATGTGTTGGCACCGAGACTGCTGCAATATACAGCATCATTTTAGTCCAAAATGGTGCATGAATAAAATATCACAATGATGCAATTTTTCAATGAGCTGATATCTGGATGATTAGTGCATTCTGAACAGCAGAATGAAGGGCAGCAGTGCTATTAGGGTCATTTGAGCAGGTTTCCTGTGAAACACTGACACCGATATGACCCATAGAGTGGTTCTGTAACAGCAAATGACCATAACACAGCTGCAGGTGGTTGATAGGGCAGCTGATGAATACCAACGAGGCATTGATTGCTTCACCAGGTGATGCCTTTTAACACTTGTGGCCTGTACTTTCTTTTTGAATAACAACTCACTCACCAACCAGCCAACTCCCAACAATCACAACCAACCTCCTGGCTTTATAAGTTACTCAGCAAAGCAATATTTATCTCATTCTTGTGTCTCAAAACATCAATAATGAGCTGTGATTAGTTTGGGGGGGGGGGGACAGGTAGGACGAACAAACACGACTTTCACATGTGAGACCGCTGTTCATGTCCAGTGTGAAACCAAAAGTCAACGGTTACGTATGTACATCGGTAACGTAGTTATCTTAACCCACCAAGTAGTTCTGTTCCATCCATCCATTCAACTTCATCCGCTGGTGAAAGCAGGCTCAGTAGGGTGTTCTTGTAGTTCTGCTGCCTAACCGGACCGAACTATGATGAAGGTCCGCCTCTTGCAGGTGGCATCATTTATTGCATCATTCCCGATATCATATCGCTCTACAACTGGAGTACTGATGTGTTATACCTGAATACTGCCTTTACCTGCTGCTCACAGCTGACCTCCGCCTCCACACAAATAGCTCTTTCATACCGTGATGATGACAAATAAAGAAGCACCAATCACAAGAATCAACTATGTAGATATAACAACCAGCGTTTTCAACAATGAAATGCTGAGTATCCAGGGACTAAAGACCAAATCTAAAAGTAAGCAGAAAATATCATGAAAAGACTCTGTAATAGACAGACTGTGATCCTTTTGTTGCAGTGGAGAATGTGCTTCAACAATAGGAGTCTTCTGCAGAGAATGCTGAGCCAAAAATATAAACTCCTTAGGAGAACTAAAAAAAACACACACACATTCCACAAATGAGAGTGGAAACAGAGGACTTGCACGGCAATTATAGTTTATTGAGGGCACACAGAGTGAATGAGATGCTCAACACCAGTGCCCTAAATAAACTATAATGCAAAGTCAGACAGTTTATTTTTTGCCTTATTTGTGTGATGTTTGCTCAAAGTGGTAAGTTTATGTTCTCGCACCTTTGTGTGGGAACAAGACATGTCTGAACTGGCAGATGGAGACCCACTTAGCCAAATAAAGTAGTAATTCAGGGGGAGCTGCAACCAAAGTAGGGAGACAATGAGTGGGCAGGAACATGCTGACTGACTTCCAACAGTTCTGCCGCGGAGCCAAGTGGAACTCACCAGTGTCCGTTCTCCGCTTCCTCCAGAAACTGGACCAGGTCTCCCGTCTCCAGAGAGAGGTCCCGCGCTTCATTAGACTCATACGTCAGCTGCACCCGGAAACGACTGGCATCGGCCTGCAGACAGAAATGACCGAGTCAAACATCTTCAATGTTAGCTACGTAGCATTTTTACATGTCGTATTACATTCACATTATGTGGTTACGACCCCACTTGCATACCAGGAGATGAACCCTAACCTAAAATAATACTGATTAAGTGAAACCATGCTTTGCCATTACTCTGCCATATATCATTTGTTTGAGAAAGACACACCAAACTTTAACACCACTCTATGATTGCAAATGGACTGTGTGTTTGCACTCAACCAAAACCAACAGAGTGGTAACAAATACATTCATTATCGCAAAATCTGCCGATTATTTTCACGATCAATCGATTAATCGTTTAGTCTATAAAATGTAAAAAAAAAAATGTTGAAAAATGCTCATGAACATTTCCAAGAGGCAAAACTGTTTATCAAACCAACAGTCCAAACCCCAAAGACTCTTCATTTACTTTTATAAAAGACAAAGAAAAGCAGCAAATCTCTACATTTAAGAAGCTGGAACCAGCAAATTTTTGACAGTTTTGTTTGAAAAATGAAACAATTAATTGATTATTAAGATTGTTGTTGCTTCTCTACTGGAGATGGTCAAGTCAATCAATTTTAAGTGGCTGGAATCTCCCTCTTAAACTTCACATACAGTTATCATTAATATTTTTAGCTTAACGAGGTAATAGCTCATTGGGACCTGCAGTGTCAGATACATATCTAATCCAGGTTTAATTTTCTGCTGCTCATCGTATATTCATTTTTGTAGCTTCAGGTTTTGAACATTAATGAGGTTTCCAATCAAAAGTTTAGTTTCAGTCTTTCGGTTATGTTAAATCTTTAAGATAACGCAGCCGTGACTTTAACATGCTGAGAGTGAAATCTGAGTAGCTTCATTAAATCTTCAGTAATTAGGTTTTTTATGGGGGGCTGAACATCACACACATTTGAGTCTACTTGATTAATGCAAGTCCAATATTCACTCTACTTTTAGTTCTGTTTTTTTTTTTTTTGCTTTATATTCATTCTCATCATTTTAAAACATTGATCAGTACGGCTTTAAAGGATTTAAAAAGGAGCCGTATTTGCCTTTCTCTTGTCAATTTAAACACATGGTTTGGGTTATACTGTTGTTTTGTACAGTGTTGATGAGTGTCAGGTTTTGATTACACTCAGACACCACATGAGTATTTCTTTGTTGTCTTCCAGTTAGATCCACAGACAGGATTCATAATTTTTTCTTTGATAATAAACACAAATCATTTAATTTTCCATCCATCACCTGATGCAACAATGTCAATTCCTTGAAAACATGTCCCAACAAGCAAGTCCCCTCTTGGCAATTTATTTTAAAAAATTAAAAGAACAAAATTGAAGTAATATTACAGTAAAAGACCTTAAAATAAGCTTTTCTGTTTCATTTTTGTTTCTTCAAAATGACCAGAAACAGTGGTCCCCTCTTAGATAGTGGAGAAATGTAGTGCCCTGTTGGCAATATTGACGTGTATGAGTGTGTGTGTTGTGTGCCTGTGTGGCTCTACTGTACATCACACAGATTATAATGGATCTGGAAAGGCTGCCATGCCCAGCAGACCTGTGCGGCTATAATCACATCCTTTCTTCTCTCCACCCCTCGCTTCTTAAATGTCAAGTCGTCAGTGCCCGCTGCTAATGAGACACATGTCCATGGGAAATAATTAAGCTTCTCTTTCGGGGGGATCAGGAGGGGATTTAGTAGAAAAGAGGGAAAAGTGAAGGATGAGTGGAGAGGAAATGAGGGATGAGTGGAGAGCTGTCGAGGGACGGTGAGTGATCGTGGAATGTGATGATTTATGGCGAAAGCTGGCGTGACCCAGCAGGACTGTAATGGAGCGCTCCAGCTACATTTTTCACATTTTTTTGCCGATGATTGACAATGTACTGTCTTGTTTTAATTCAGAATACAATTATTCACAACTTTGGCTTTTTATGAAACTCCCTTTTCGACAGTGGGTCCAGTAATGCTTCAGGTTATATCTGGGTGTGACTTTCCTACATTTACTGGCCAAAGTGAGCTGCAAGTCTTGAGTGTCACCTACGTTTTTATTGTTGCCTTCCTCCTCTGAAGAGTTGGAGGATTCCTCTGCGCTGGAGGGGATCGTCTCAAAGTCGTCTGTGTCCATGGAGGGGAGACGCCGCTGGGCCCAGCCTGGGTGTAAGCAAGACACGTTATTAACCACTAAAATGTAGACAGAAACAGGAGGGGTCTCCTTATTCCACTCGGCAGGGGACAGGGAACCATTGTTGCTGTGCATTTAAGTGATATATCATCATAAAAGCTGGACCAGTTTGAAATAATCAGACCTCGAGGGAAGCTTCTCAAACACACAATCAATATTTGAAACATGTGGTTTTGGGCACCAGAGACTTCAGAAATAAAGATTAAATCAGGTCCAATATTTGTTCTAAGTGCTGTATCGTATGCAACTGGACGTGTTTCAGTTTCTTGAAGACGTTTCACCTCTCATCCAAGAGGCTTCTTCAGTTCTAACTGGAGGGGAGTTGCAGGCTTTTAAGCCGTGTATGGGAGTGTCCTTACAGAGTCGTTAAGAGGGAACTTGCAGGTGGGTGTTAAGTAATGTCGTAGGCCACCTACTTATCACCCACCTACAATGCAGTACTGAGTTCTCTCACCATTCACACCTGGGCTCACCTAGCCCTAGCAACCCACATGAAGGCCGGTTGGGTCAACGACCAACAAGTGGCCCTGACCTTAACGACTCTGTAAGGACACTCTCACACAGGGCTTAAAAGCCTGCAACTCCCCTCCAGTTAGTTAGAACTGTCTAATAGTTGTGTTTTCAATATGAGTGAAACACATTGAGGTAGTTTGATCTCTTCTTTATCAACTTCTTCTTATACATCTAGTTATACTATGATGGCCTCATGGGACACACCAACCAGCAGCAGACAGATAGCAAGATGTCACAGGGGTCTACACGATGGACTGTTTTGGCTTCTGAAGGGGGGCACGTCAGACAAAGTTTGAGAAGCACTGGATTAATTAGCCATGTTGAGCTGTTGGGTGGATGCTTTGCTTTTCTGATTGAGTTGCTGCATAAAGTCTTCTACAGTTCACTGAACCAAAAACTAGACAGCAACATTTCCAGCGTCTGAGCAGAATCCCTCATTGTTGTAGCCTAAGCAAGGGAAATGATAAACAGCCAACAAGTAGACAGCAGAGACGGCAGTTTGCATCCCATCTCCTACTGACAGTCGATTCCCTTCCTTTAACTTTGATGACTACAATCGTTCTCTGACTTATAAAGATAGCTTCAGTTGTCTAAAGTGAACCATAGGGTCAGGTTTAGGTCATACATCATATGGGTCACTTTGCAAGGCACTGGCAAATCACCTGTTCAGTTCACCTTTCAGAAAACTGAGTTTTTGGTGGACTATTCCTTTAGAGGGAGAGTCAAAGATACATATTTTTCTTGTATTACCATGTATAGGGAAACGTGCATCTGCATATGGAGGAGAGGCTTGTTAGAGAGCAGGATGTAAGAACTAATGGTTTGCTCCTCGGCTGAGCTGTAAAGTTAGCTTAGTAACTAGTTGTAGTAACTAGCTAGCCTGTTGTCCATTAGTAGAGGCATACTCCCTTCTGCGTAGGGATACAGAAAGAAAATAGTTCCAACATGAAAGTGCTCACAACAAGGTCTGTGGATCATCAAGAGGAAAAATGTAGATTTTTGATTAGAGGGTGAGATGTCCATCATTTTGGAAGATACTTCTGATACTCCCACCACAGTAAAACATTTTTAAGTCTCACACATTGTGACTTCACACCAATGCTGCAATAAGAAAAATTACACATGTGAAACTCTGGAAAAGCGAATAATATAAAATTAAAGACCTCCACCAAAAACCAAAACAAAACTTTCTCACCAACTTCATCACGTAAAACTGAAATCAACTCCACAACAAAGCCAGCACACAGATGACTGTATTAGTGATGAGTCCTGCTCTGCAGTTACCTGGTTGGGAGGTGGATCTGGGGACAGCGCCCGCAGCAGAAGCAGTGTTGCTAGTCATGCTCTGACGTTTCCTGACTGCAGCCATAGCACCACGCAAAGTATCTGGGGGGAAGCCAAATGCTTTATACCTTCTTTTCTCAATATGATCGCCATTCAACATCTTCAATGTCCACAAGCAAAAATGTAAAACGTGAAAGCTCCGATAAATGACATGAAGTTCAGTCTACGGGGCCAAGAGAGCAAGTGCGCCTCTACTCATGCAGCAATCAAACAAGTAGTCGAACAGGCTGGAAACCCGGCAAATGCTTCAAAACACCAAAACTACAACAAAATATGTGACCTGATACTAGTTTAATTTGCTCATGCATCACATCACAAATCACAATTCAACACAGCAGGCAAGAAACGGCGATATGGAAAGTGAACAAGCACACAAATACGTGCGTATACAGTACACATACACGACACATCATCCACCAATAAATAAAAAAAATAAGTTGTGACTAATTAACCAAACAACAGGCTAAAACACGCAGCATGCTCAAAACCTGCACACGACAGAAACATCTTGGCATGTTCATGTACCTTCATAACCAAACGGAGTGGGGTCACTCTTTATCTCATGTCTCTTGCTCTTTATGCTAGCAGAGAGAGGACCTGGCCGGGGGAAATAACATGCAACCAGAGGGTTAATTACATACTGACATTTTAAACACCGTATTTTCATGTGTAACATCGAGTAAAAGCTTTTTGTCATTCACAGTTTTCAGTTTCCAAAATGTTTGTTCAACTGCATTCAGATAACTGCCCCTTGGTACACTGTAAAAAAAAAAAAAAAATTGTGCAGGAATTTATTGTAATCAACTAATCTTTTCTCAACTTAACCTAAATATATATATATATATTTTCAAGTTAATTAAACATAACATTTCTGGTAATTATTTCTAGACCACTTCAGAACTTATAAAAATATTAGTTCTTCTACTGACTCTGCAAACTAAAAACATGTCAATGTAAATCAAACTTGTTTGAAATGTTCACCAGTGTAAGTAGAGTCGTTGATTTACCTTACTATCTTAAAGTTATTGTTTTGTCCCTAACTAACTATGAATTGCAAAAACTTTGAACTAAATATTTAGGCACCAGTTTAACTTGCATTTTCAAGTGGAACCAGTTCACCATTATTTACAGTGTGCACAGAGGACATGGTGGAAATAAAAAGAAATCAAGGCTGCTCCCAGTTCTTAATGGTCTCAGAATCCAGAACTTTGTTTGCAGTTTACTGACTGTTCATTTCTTTTTTTCCTAATTAATGACCACCACCGAGTGTTTGAAGACCGAGGCTCAACCACAAACTCTCACTACTCTAAGCAGCCCTGCTCTCGTCAGCTGCATTATTTATTAGGTAGAATATAGAATTCCCACTGCTTCGTATGGTCTGAGACAAGATGGTAATCAATTCTCTCATGCTGTAAATATAAAAGGTGTCTGCTGGATATTCAGACTCTGAGCGGTTGGCACATTTCTGATGCTCATCTAGTGAGATGGCGTGAAAAGAATTCCTTGACAACTTAAAACTGGCTCGTAATTAAAATTATTTGATTTTTTGGCGCACCAACAACAAAGTTAAAAATGTTACTGTTGTGTATGTTGTAGCTTATTTTTGTGTTTCATTTTATAATATGAGAGCATTAAATTCAAACTTGGACGGTGCAGGAAGTGTTGTGCATAAATTACCAGGTCTACATGTTACGACTTAAACAGATAACTGAGTCGAGGGCTTATTAAAATTTGAGGTAAATATGCGAGTGTGTTTGCAGAGTGCAGTTCATGTCTGAAGGGGGCTTAGAGGATCATCCCTGGTAATTACGCCTTGGGTCTTATTTTTTTTATATTCCAAAAACGAAGAAATGATGGTCGGGTTGAGTGAAGTCAATTGACACGATGCTTTCACGTTCTTGTGAAAATATAGTGTCAGAATAAATAAATATAGCATCAAAATAAATAAATATAGTGTCAAAATCAATAAATATGGTGTAGAAAACAATAAGTATAGTGTCAGAATAAATGAATAGTGTCAAAATCAATGAATATAGTGGCCTGAGCGTGAATGTTGTTAATTGATAATTGAATTTGGTAAAATTCAAAATCTGACTGCTTGTTGTCACATCAAACTTTCTTTTTTTTCATTTCTCGCAGTCTTGGCATATTAACAGCATTTTGTCTTGTCGTTGCTGTAAAAGCACAGGTGTTACTAATGACAACATGAACGAGGGCTCTTCTCTCTTCAAGTGTCCCAGTCAGCCATGACGGTGTGACAGTGAGCCAGCATGAACACAAGGAGCGATCACTGACCTGATTACTTACACCTGTGCTTTTCTTACTGTGACCTGTCAAAATGTGTTCAGTGTAAAAGGCTGTTTATAAGGTTACTGTTCAAATAACAAATAACAAGGCTACTCCTACTCCTTCTACCCCGACACAAACATTTTGTATTTTTGTAGCAATGACATATATTTTCCTGATTTCAGGTGGATAAGAATAAAAATCAGCCAGCCACGTCCCCGACTGCACTGAGCACTTCACAGCCAGCGTGACCTGCAGCGCTCTAATGGGTCGTACGGTGTTGAGACACTCGGCATTCAGGAAAAAAAGAAATATAAAAGAAGACAAGAGCAGATGGAGGAAATAGTTCAAGGGAAAACTTCAATTGGAGTTTTTTAATTCCTCTCCTGCGTCTGCCTGCTTCAAAATGAACTTCTCATCTGTGTTGCTGCAGTAAATTGCACTTCTCCTGCCACTTTGAATGTCACCCTACGCTCCAAATGTCAGCTTATCAAAATTCGTATTTCCTTACCGTTGCTTTTTTTTTAAACAAAAAGAATATGTATGTCTACTCATTTGCGGCTTTTTTCCCCTTTAACATTGTTTTTCATTCTCAGCAAAGGCTTGACTTTTTCTATGCATCTCATAAATTTCTAGAGAGCAGCAAATAGGGAGACGGTAATAAGAAAATTGCTTTTTTGTAACCCCGACTCTATACATGTACACACATACAGATTCATTCTAAGTGTGTTTTGGTCATGACTGACCTGAAAATGTTGGAAAATGCTGGAAAAGTATTTGTTGAATAAAGAGAGCCCGGGATGTGCTGAAGGACAAGTCTACCTAAACAGTGTTTTCTCATCTTGTAATTGGAGTTATTGTGCCAACACATGTTTTCTACCTCTAAATATACAGAATATAATATATGTCAATTCTTTGCATTCATTCTAGCCATTCTAGTGATTTATACTGTATAAACCTTACTGTAGATGTATGTAAATAGCATGTGTACGCTATTTGTTGTCTTTTAAATCCAACTGAAGTCACAAGAGATGTTTAAATTAACATTTAGCTTACACACAGCAATGGTTTGCCGTGTTGTTGAAGAAGAAGAACCGCATCATTGAGCATCTAAACTGACTGACACAGAGTTGCAGTTCAGTTTTAAAGCTGCTAAATGTGCTACAGTCGTGACGCTAATTAGCTAAGCGAGCTACCGTGCTGGTAGCTAAAGGGGAGGAAGAAAGCTAACATGGCTTGTGGTTGAAATTCAAAAGCTCGTTCTCATTGCAATATGGATTTGAATGTGCAACAGTTAATAATTCTAACAATGCTGGAAAACACATTGAATTTAATTCCAACTGTAACATAAAGTTAAGTGACAGCAGAGGAACTTTTCTTTTGCATTGAAATTATCTTAATTTTCCCACCTTGTTATTCAACACTTGACTACTGAAGGAGCCTATCGCACAATGCAGTGTTATAATTAGGCTTCTACTGTGAACACTCATTCATTAGTTTGCAGTGTGTGGCTGTGAATGTGGACAGAATAGAGAAAGACAGATTGCAAAAGCATGAAAAAAAAATATATAGGAAGAGCTGAAGGTGGAGGCAGGAAGACTTTGGACAACTAATCATGTACCTTTTGTGCGTCTCGCAGCGAAGGAGGAGGAGGTGGACGAGGCGAGAGAGGAGGTTAGAGAAAAGCGGCGGGGGACCTGTGTCTCCTTAGCAGCTGGTTCTACAAGCCGGAGCGGGTCAGGGAGGAGGAAGAGATACAGAGAGGGTGAAGAAGAGCAAAGGGAGGGAGAGGGAGAAGAAATGTAAGAAGCCGAGGAGGACGGGTTAGGACAGGGAGACGAGGCGTTACAGAGTGCAAACAAACAGGGTAACAGAGAAACAAGAAGGGTCGATGTTATCAGTTTTACATTCTTTACACTGGCACCCATCATTAAAACACAAGGCTATGATCCTATTAGTACAATACTAGAGATGATATTTATAACAATAATAATAATTTATCTACTGAGCAGTTATCAAACTGCTTTAAAAGAGACTTTCACATGAAATCCGTGGAAAATAACAGCAGCTCAAGCAAAAGGAAAGAGGAAGCAGGAAATGCATGAAAAAATGTGAAACGAAACAACGTGATGACAAACAGCTGGACGTGGAAAGACGACTGATCTTAAACTCAAACTCGATTTTTACTGAAGAAGACCATGACATGAGATCGAAAGGCCAGAAAAAGCAGGTGAGTCGACATTTTTTGTTTCCGTTCAAACTGATTCTAAAGTTAAGAATTAACGCCGACGCTCAGAAACAGCAACTTTACAAGGAAATGCATGAAGAGTTCGAAGTCGGGGACCGGTCGAGATGGTCGTACACTGGACTCTCCTGGAGACTGGAGCTCGGGCCACGAGTGTGACAAGACTGATTTGTGTTGAAAGTGATGTTCTTATGTCACGTATGTAAGTAATGTTACGTCAGATAGTTATTTTAACCCAAAGTATGATCTTTTCCTAAACCGAACCAAACTGTGACAGTTAGACAACGTTACAAGCAGTCAAAAGTCATATAATGTCATAATACTGTTCGTCATCAAGCTTTATTTTGGAAGTCTGTTATCTTAGAAATTCCTTAAAGCATCTAGCTGCCGTATGTAAGGAGCTGGGAGTAAGTGCTGCAGTATGACTAGAAGACAGACGGTTTGAACGAGGAGTAAAATAATCCATCTATGTCAAACTGGAACGACCGTCTTTGAACAGAGGAGGTGGCCTACGACGCTACCTATCACCCACCTACAATGCAGTACTGAGTTCCCTCCCCAGACAGCTTACAACCATTCACACCTGGGCTCACCTAGCCCTAGCAACCCACGCTCAGTGACGTCAAAGGAGGAGTCGCATTAGATCAGGACAAAGTACGAGGCTTCGCATAAATACCTGTCAGCCATCACTTACTGAATAAATGTGACTTTCCAGCATCAGATGTGTTAACATACCTGACACAAGACCACTGCAACACACTCGTGAAACAACTTTCACTTATTTTTGAGGGAGGATGTTTTTTGATCCATTGACATGCACACGACATGACCTCAGTGTAAATGACCGGGGTCACCATGCTGTAAAGCTGCAGGTTGTGTGTCGCTGCTGAGATGAAAAGGCTGCGTCACTATAAAAACAGCCGAGCCGCGGTGTGAGTGTCGGCGTGTCGGAGCAGACAGACAGAGCGCCTCTTGATTTCAGTCCTCTTCTATAGTGATCGAACACGTCGGGCTTATTGAGTGGACGCACGCAGCAGTGAAGCACAGGAAGCTGCAGACAGCGATCCTGTTAAGGATCGGTCCATTCAGCAGGAGCACACCTGCCATCCACCCAGCGTCGAGTTCCCGCTCGACGACGCATCCAGTGCTCGAGTGTGTTCATACAGCAGGTTGTATGACTGCAAGCGTGTATGTGGCTGTCGCATTCACTATATGACGATTAAATAGAAATCCGGTCATCTTTACAACAAATTAGTTTCTACTTGAAATGTGGGTTTTCATGGTTATTAGTTTTACAACACAAACTCAGTTCTCATTCTTTATCATGACTTTGCAGTTCTTTCATTTGGTGTTAAAGTAAATAAACCCCCGACTGATTCAGGTCCACATCTTGATTACTGCAATTGAATTTAGCTATTAGCTGATCCGGAGGCAACTGACAGATATTGGGGCAGCTGTCACCCACCAACACTCCCTCTTTTAAGGGTCATTAAGCGTGACACCACTGGATCATTTTAAGGAGACTTTGGGACAATTTCCTGCCGTGTTTTGGCAACCAAATCGGGTATTTTAAGCCAAAACATGATTTCTCTTTTTCTGACCAAGATGTTTGTGACTAAATCTATCCAGACCGCAAGCACAGTGTTGTCACAACATCAACATGAAAACAGAACCTAAAGAAATGTAAAGAAGTAGCAGCCCTGCCCACGTGTCGTAGAGACATTTTTTAGTTGTTGGTTGTTGGACTACTTTGGGCTTTCTGGACATCGTTGCCTGACTGGTGATGTGACTACATTCACCGACCCCGCCCACCTCACTTATCAGCCTCATTTGGAGCATCTGTGTCTTGAAGACCGGCTGAACCGCTGCGACATGGAAAGCAGAACCTGGAATCAAGGCCCGTCCTCCTCCAAAAATGTTAATACGCTTCCAAATGTCAAGAGGGCTCGAATATTAGAGGGTGACATTTAGTGCCACGCTCGCTTCGCCCGTGGTGTCACCACTGCCGGGACTCTCTCTTTCAGTCCATCTGTCTATCTCCTGCAGTCTCCCTGTCTTCAAATGCTGTCTCTTCGACAGCGCCCTGTCTCTCTCCCTCTCTCCTAAATCACAGTTTCCTTGTTGCAGTGCGAGCAGATGCCGACGATACTGACATGAACAGATAAGAGGGGCGTAGAGGGAGATGTGGCCTTTATTATGCTCAGACACCGCGGGCGCCGGGACACACGGAGAGAGATCTGCCCGACGACAACCAGATACACACTGACACTGAAATTTATATAACATGCGAGTGACAAAAAAAAAGAGAGGACAGCGGCAGTCGTGTGACTGGAGACTGAATGGACAGATACGAGGGAGGCGGTGCTGCTGTTCAGCATGATGATGATGATAATTGTCATTATGATGAAGATGACAGCAGATGAAGAGAATAACGAACAGATGATGACGATGGTGTGGACAATAATGTCGGTGACGATTGATGATCGTGAGCAAACACTGGACGTGTCGCTGTTACCTGCTGGGAGAGACCTCCTGTTTGAAAGGCCCTGCAAGGTGAAGCGTTTCCTAGCGTTAGCGGCCATGTGGCCTGATTGGCCGGCTGAAGCATCAACTGAGTGGGAAAAGCAAGAAGGAGCAGGGGTTAGTACAGCAGGGAGTAAAGAAGAAGAGCAGGCCTCGACTGTTTGAAAGTGTTGAATATAAAATGTGATACATGATGCCGGAGTAGAGATGTTAATGATTTGAATATTACGTTTTGAGTAGCGCCAATACGGGTTGGACTTTGTGTTTAGAATTGTGCGCTTGACCTCTGTATACTTTATTTTACTGACAAAAACAGTCCGAGAGCAGGATACAAGACCAATACAGACAATCCTACAATGTCAGACTGATGAACACTAATAAAGCCCACAGCTGACTGTAGTAGGAGGAAAGTCTTTGGATATAAGTTCATTTTTTTCTTTATAAAAACTCTGGTTCCAGCACAACCACATAAATCCAGAAAAGTCTGGGAAGATATAATGAGAACAACTTCACCCTCACTTTTCAACAACTGTAGCTGAAGTGCCCTTGAGCGAGGAAATCAACCCTGAATGGCTCGAGCGGAGCTGCTCAATAATGCCCAGATGAGAGAGAATGAAGCAGGGCTCGGGTAAAAAACAAAACAAAAAGAAGAATAATCCTACTGAGAGAGCAGCCTGTCAGCAGAAAAAGTCAGCAGCACAGGAGACGCTAACTCAAATCACTCATCCATTTAAACATCCTGCTCATCCAAGAAAAAGTTATTCAATATGAAGCCGCTGTAAAATAATCTGCAGCCTTCCAGTATTCTGATCTGTACATCAGAGCGACTCGTCGAGTCCTGCAGCATCTACAGTGTCCATCTGTGTCTGTCCGTCTGTCAGTCTGGGCTCAAAGGCCCACTGAAGTGACCCATACAACTGATCAGAGCCATAACTGAGTCTAATCTGAACACACTCACATGATCTCCAGCTACGTCAACTTAATCATGAATACGCGTCATGAATAAGTGCCGTATCGAAGGCAACTGGACTGAAGACGTCTCACCTCTCATCCAAGAGGCTACTTCAGTTCTGACTAACTGGAGGGGAGTCACAGGCTTTTAAACTCTGTGTGGGAGCGTCCTTACAGAGTCCTCAAGGACACGTGTGAGCTCTGAGTCTCAGAGTCATAAGGGCCACTTGTGGGTCGTTGACTTAACCAGACTTCATGTGGGTTGCTAGGGCTACCAACCATTCACACCTGGGCTCACCTAGCCCTAGCAACCCACATGAAGGCCGGTCCAGCCACCGACACAGAGTTTAAAAGCCTGCAGCTCCCCTCCAGTTGGTTAGAACTGAAGAAGCTCTTGGATGAGACGTGAAACGTCTTCAATAAACTGAAACAAGTCCAGTTGCCTACGATACAGCACTTAGATTTACCTGGCTAGCTAGCAAGTCTTGCCATAAGAACCTTTTGGGATGTATGCTGTTCCAGGTATTAGTCAAACCCCCAGGTGCTGCCAGAGTTATTGCATGTGAAAAACCTTTAGATTTTGAATGCAAACTGCATGAAAATATACATTAATAGTCTGATTGAGGTTTTGTGACCATAGCAGTAGTAAGATAAAGCCTTTTGAGGTGCCCTGTCCATTAATTCCTGATAATGGACACCTCTAAGGGTCATTACCCCTTCCATCAATCAGTTTGTGTAGAAAAAAGATTCTCTTACAGCTCCAGATTTATCACATTTTTAAAGTTTTCTTTACCATCAAATTAATACAGTGAGAGTTGTCACAGGCACTAACAGAACTGATAGTTCAGCACACTTTAAACCATGCTAATTTGCCGAAAATGTGCACATTTAAACATCAGGTGATCAGATGTAAATGACTGAAGCCCGGCTCATCTACCAGAGGGAGATTAACGCCTCTGACACAAACACACAGCTGACGAGCCAACACATCCTGAATAATGTGACGAGTACACATCGAGGATGCACGTGTGACTGTGAGTTAATCATCAGTGGGAAGCAGCTGATCGGTGCTGAGATGTCAGTGAAAAGTGTTTCTGTCTGCTCAGTGTGTGTGTGTGTGTGTGTGTGTGTGTGTGTGTGTGTGTGTGTGTGTGGTGGGTCGGGGGTGGCTGAGAGATTTCACAGCGTAAAGCTGAACTAAAACAGCTCCATAATTTTGGACCAGTAATGCTTCATGTAGAGAAATGCTTCTCAAAACTTTCCTGGCATCTCCCCCCAGCAGCAAAACATTTCAAGTTCAAGCCCCCACCTCACATGTGTTGGCAATCATTAACAGTAACTTGGGAAGAAACTAATAAATAGGATCCAAGTTGAATTTTAGTGAAATAAGGATCAGCACCACAGCATCAGCTAACTCTGGTTTATTTTACCCCACATAAATCATAACCCCTGGTCATCCACGCCTCCCTGCAGCGGATCAATACCCTCCGAGGGGTAGAGCCACTGATCTACAGACACCACACCAGCAGTGAGGAGGCAGAAAGGAGTGGAGACGATGTAGAAGGAGCAGAAACTGTTTTGAGAGTCGAGCGGAGACTGAATGTTAAAAGGAGGAGAAAAAAAAAGGATGGAAAGAAAACAGTGGCAGGAGGTGTGACAGGAGGAGAGGGGAAAAGAGAAAGAGACGGAGGAGACGGAGGAGAAGGTGTGAATGGATGTGAGGAGGCAGGTATAGGTTTGGACAGTTGGCTTTATAATAGTGGTCAGACACCCATTTGAGGGGTGAGACCAAAAACAACAGCTGCTGTCAACTGTCCCTAACCTTTAGCTTTGTGCTAGCAGTGGGGATTGAAAGAGGAGGCGTGTGATTGTGTGTGTGTGTGTGTGTGTGTGTGTGTGTGTGTGTGTGTGCAGAGCCGACTGTGAGTGAGAGCAGGGCGGAGTGGAGAAGAAATGCATGAAGGAATCGAGGACACTAACCACGAGTGCACTCGCGGCTTCTCTTGAGAAAAATATAAGGCTGAAGGTCGTCTTCACCTCCAGTGTTATAGAAAGTTTCTGCAGTCTTTGTCTCCATCTGACAGAATGTCTCGGTCCACAGTGACTCTGAGACGTTCACACTGAGCCTGTTTAATTCATCAATGCTGTTTTTATGTTGTTCAGCGTTTCACGCTCATTTTTCACACCAGAAACAGAGCTTTAAATTTAGACGGCTTAACGCAAACGTAGACTGTGAGATGAGCATGTGACCGACCAGATCACGCACATCAGCAACGTGTTCAGCTGAACCAGAACTGTGAGGGGTTTTAAATGAAGCTGTGTGCTCAGTTGGACCTTAGAAAGTCCAATCCTTCAGTTGACGTTATTTTTTTACATATTTTCTTTGACTTACAGCCGTCCAGAATATATTGTTGCTATTAATGAGACCAGATAATCTGCTTTCTACAGTCTGAAATAAACTGAGGCAGATGTGACAGCTTTTAAATATTATTTCACAACAACAGTGAGTCATTTAGTTTGACACGAGCTGAACAGATCTGGACTCTGTGAGCTGTTTAACCAGCTGCGTGAGAGGTTTAAGTTAAACTTCAGATACAGAGACCTCTAGTGGTCCTACAAGGCACCAAACCTGGGTTTACACTAAACCACAGGTGCAGCTCAAACTTTAAACTTAAAAATCTGATTCACATCTCGACTTGACTTTACAATTTCTCATATAAAGGCATAAAATTGCAGCTGAGCTCATGGCTGAGCTTCGCCCCGTGTTGTCCACATGTTTGTAAACTTAATTAACTTCATTCATTTCATCTTTTGAGCTTTCTGGTTTCACTGTAGGCAGCTGAACCTCTTTTCTTCCTGTCTGCTTCTCACATTGTCACATCATAACTTAAATCTTGTCACTGAACAGATGGTGCTGATGGTATTGGAGCCGGTTCTGTTTGGAGTCGTTGTGGACGGATGCTTCAGAAGTGCTTTGTCGGCCTCCAATGTCTTGTTTGTAGCGTGTGTTTAGGGTAAACATTTCTAGTCTTGGAACATATTTTTCACAGT
The DNA here is from genome assembly GCF_965226575.1 of Pagrus pagrus. Classification (NCBI taxonomy): domain Eukaryota; kingdom Metazoa; phylum Chordata; class Actinopteri; order Spariformes; family Sparidae; genus Pagrus; species Pagrus pagrus. The sequence goes on along the minus strand of NC_140190.1, from coordinate 2,783,610 downwards.
TTGGTAAACCACATGATTTTCACTGTATGTTTTCTCCTGTTGTACTGATTTTATGGAATAAGCCTAAAAAGACACAAGGAGGCCTGGAAGGAGGAAGTTGGACGGCAGAGTGGTAAAGAAGGAAGTGACTGATAGAAAGAGAGGAAAGAAGAAAGACGTGATTAAAGGAGGGACAGTAGAATAAATTCTTATATTACAGCCAAATACGTGGTTGTGTGAGGTCACACTGAGCTTTGACCACCAGAAACTAATCAGCTCTTCCTCGAGGAACGAGTGGAAATTCCCTTTAGGCATTCCTGAGATATCGCGTTCACGAGAGTGGGACGGACAGACGGTAAGATGGACGGACACACTGAAAACAAAATGCCTCTGTCGCTGGTGCAGAGGCATGAAAGAGAAGGTAGGAGAGGAGGTGGTTCCCTGGAGACGACTGTGGTGGAGGCCTCCTGTCGCCTCCATTTAGATTCAATAATCCCACACACATACAACACACAACATATACACACACACACACACACACACACACACACACACACACACACACACACACACACACACACACACACACAGCTCTGGTCAACAGAACCGTTGCTGATAGACTGCTGATATTCTCACTCACTGGAAAGTTACTGGAAAGTAACACCGAGGGCTTCCTCACAAGCGTGAAATCGTACCTGTTATCTTACCCCCAACTGTGGTTCACAACTCTGTGTGTGTGTGTGTGTGTGTGTGTGTGTGTGTGTGTGTGTGTGAGTGAGTAGCTGTCCTGTATCCCTGCATGCTTTTTGCCTGACTGTGTGTGCAAGGGTTGATAAGTGGCTTTGAGATGTGTGTTTTTGACTGAACATGTACATGCCTGAAGTACAGCATCCATGTTTGGATTGAGATTGTGTGTGTGTGTGTGTGTGTGTGTGTGTGTGTGAGCGTGTGCTGTGTCGCCTGGCCTTTGATTCCTTTTAACACTTTGTTGCCGCAGTAAACTCAATAATGCAACCGAGAGGGCTCACACTTCACTCCTCATCCACAGTTCATCCTGTTTCCTCCTGCAGGTAACGGGACATGTTGGCTTCTTCTTCTTATAAATAGTTTATGTTGGTTGGAGTCATAGTGTCCACTCACCTCTCTTCTGCCTCATATTAGGACTGGGGTCGGTCCTCCTGAAGCCCGACTCTGGACTTGATGAATCAGACTGTCTCAGCGCCATCTTACGCACGTTCCTATTGGATCAGAGGGACAGGTAAAAATTGGTATTAGCCAATTAAAATGGGTGAAACTCTGATGCTGGGTTTCCGATCTGGTAGCTCACCTCATGGGGGCGCCGAAGATATTGAGCTGGCTGGCTTCTGTGAACACAAGAGAGACGATACTTAATACTTTTCATCACACAACGACATTGTTTCTTCACTGCTGTCCGAAATGATCCACACGACTGTCAAAGAAATTATTTATGAGTGATGAGTTACATTTTCTGATCTGCCGCCTCAGTGATTAACGTCTGGCTAACATAACCACAGACTGTAAGTGTGTGACAGATCAGACACTGTCACTTATTTTTAAACCAAGCAAAACAACAAGAACCAGTCTGGTAATAACCCAACAGCATAAACAGACTGTACAGAATCAGGTATATCCACGATGAATATAAATGAAATGACATAAACCAAAAGACTCAGGGAAACACAATGCAGCTCTGCAGTAGCAGTAGCAGCAACTGCTCAGTAATGGCCCGAGTAATGTGACAAAGAGCTCAGGGCATCGAACAGGCCTCCTGGTTCTCCAGATACCAATCCGATGGATCATGTGTGGGATGTGCTGGTATGTCCGACATATTCCACGGATGCTGTTTGTCGAGCCGATGCCCTGTGTAAGTGCACGCTTTCACTAATTGTCTCTAAGCTGCTCCACAACAGTAGCTTTGGGTTCACGACCTTGTCAAAGCGCATTCATTTCCTGTCCTGTCCCATGCAGTGTGTTTAGTTTATCATGAGGGACCTGGGATGATTACGCCGTCCTGTCTGTAATCTTCTGTCACATTGTTTTTGGTTTTAATTTGGTCATTTCCTGTTTTATTTTGTATTCTTAACCCTCACGCGTCATGTTTTGCTTTACTTCCTGTCTTTGTCTCTTTCCAGTCTTTGTGAATGCCCTGATTCGTTTCCGTGTCTCTGATTATCCTCTTGTGTGTTGACGCTGCATTCCAGTCAAACTTGGCTGACCGGAAACAAAATGATGTCTCTTTTGGTTAGTGTCCACCTCACCGAACCCTCAGCAGTGCAACATTTTGTATATATTAACACAAATAAAGGAGGGAAAACCCCTCATAAGGTAACGGCATTATACATTTTATCTATGTATTTACGTACGAGCTGCACATTTAGACTTGGAACCCTGTGGTATCTTAATATTCAATTCACTAGCCTATATTTTTTTTTATATTTTTCAGCTATGAGTGACGTTACATGGTACTTTTTAATAGTAGAAGCTCAGAAATTCGACTTTGAGTTCAGAGTTGTCTAGTTGCTTCTCTAGTTCTGTGTTGTCTGATTGTGTTACTGGATTCACCTTTACTTTATTAAAGCTCACTTTTCGTTCCCTGTCTGCCTGGAGTCTTGCAGTTGGGTCCTTTTTGCTAAACCTTGACACATCTGTATGTTAAATCTGTGCCTGCACCGGACAGGACATGATACAGCACCTGCACAGTGGCTAGTACCTACAATAGTACACGGTCCTCCTCATGAGTCCTCAGTACAACAGGTCAAGATATCAAATCATAGACAACAAATAGCACAGGACAGGACACGACACCATCTAACTGCACTGTTTTTCTGACCAGCCATGAAGTGGAAGGACAGAGGTTGTGTGTCAGAGGAGTCTTAATCTTTTACACCAAACAGCTTCTCTTTCCTCTCCTCCCATTCTCACATTTTTTAAGTCATTTCCACGCTTACAATCTCCCAAACTGCTGCGTCAACTCCGCGAGCTGCTTTTATTGGCCTGATAGAACTCACTTTGTGGCGCTATAAAGACAGAAAGAAACATCAGAACAGTAAAAGTCACCGGGGGATACGGCTTTAGATATCAACCCATATCTAAACAAGAAGCTTCATAAATGCAGAGTTAACAAATGCGGCCTGCCACAGGATTGTGCTGCGTGACAAGAAATCTCCAGAGAAGAATCTAGTAAAAATAACTGCAGACAGTTAGCCGCAGCCTCAGCCAAATGCATAGCTCACATAAGTGAAATACCAAGCTCTGTGAATGATCTGGCTTGTCACCTCCTGTTCCAAGCAACCAATGAACCTGTCGCAGAAATGCAGACTCAGCGTGGAGCCATTCCACATGCTCCCAAATATTGTGCTCAGCAAAAGGGATATGTTTTTTCATCATGGATCTAGCGATGTTTTATTCATAAAGGCTGGTCTCATTGAGGTGTGCGAGGAGAACCGGAGAGCAGCAGTCAGGAGTTGAATCGACGAGCCGCCATGGTTTGCAGAAACATGCTGGAATCAAACAAAGTCCTTTATTTTCATATGAGGGGATCCTGCCTGGCACACATGCATTTCACTGATGTATTCAGTTTTTTCACTCCCTGTGCTTTTTTAAGGAGTCAGCCACCGCTCTGCTACTCAGAGTGGGCCAGCTCTGGAGGAGACTCCGGTGCAGAGCCGGACCTCCTGGAGGAATAAACACCCAGAGTCATTCTGATCTGAGCTGGAGCCGTTTACCGACAGGAGGAGAGCTCAGAGATTATCTGTACTATTATTGTTTTATTTATTTTCATTTTGGGATTGAAGGCTGGATTTATCTCCACTCCAGCAGCGATCCACGGAGGTGACTGTCATTGTCGGGTGTTTATGTTCTGTAATGTCGACTGCTGAGCGGAGCTTGAGGGGAAATGTTTTACTTTATGGTCGTAACGTTACTGAGAGGAGAGGGAGAGAAGAGAGAGAAGCGGAGTCTCTGGTGAGTGCTGAGATTAACGAGAGGTTGACCTGACTCAAACACAGACACCACTGAATATAAACAGCTGTAAGAAGAAGAAACAGCTGCAAACAGTGGCCATGGGCCTTTATTTACCTTAGTTTGCTTGCACTCAACGCTTTCAATCCAGGATATAATGCACATAATAATGTACATTTCAACGGCAGTAATTCAGTCTGTACATAGCATAGTAGGAATGACATATCTGATTTTGCACTCTTGTAATTAACGCTGTGGAAATGAGCAAAGTGAATTCAGCATGTGAAACAGAGTACAGGCCTCCGACACACTGCTGCCTTTATGTGTCCTTGCCGACTCTGCCTCCAGGCTGTTATTTAAGAAATTAGAATAAATCCATACGTGTAAGTAATCCCTACGTCTCCTGTGTGCATCCTACTTAGGACATTTAATAGTCCACTGAATAAGTTTTACCTCATATATGTTATTTGTAGTTTTGTGTTGACATTCAAATTATTTAGTTTCCTTCAGGGGATCAATAAACTACCAATGTGATTTTCTCAACGCGCTGCAAAGAACGGGCTTCATAAATTCAAGGGTTGGTGAAGCACGTGCCAGCACAAACATGCTAGATAGCATGTTAGCTACGTTAGCATAGCTCAGGCTAGCCGATGTTTTCCATGCAGCTTCTCTCCTCTTCTGGTGTTTTGTACATGATTGTCCTGCAGTATAACAACTACTGCAGAGCTGCTGTGATAACATTGTTACCATGAGCAAAGTACCGTGGTAGTATCGTACTGTGATTCCCACAGCTGATCAGAGACATGATGGACACTTGAAGTTGATTCTTGTCCTTAGAAACAGATCAGAGATGATATTTCATTAACTAGCTTATTCAACATCTCACTGAGTTTGACTCATTCGTCATAGAGATGAGCATGATGTTTATCATCACCCTTTGAAGCGATACTTTAACAAAGTAAAAGATAATGAAGACCATGCGACGCGGTTACGTTACGTGACTCTGTCAGAAGGCCCGACTCGTCATGAAGTGGGATTTATTTAAGCTGTCCATTGTTACTGAACACATCTCTCACATTATAATCCACTTATTCCTCTCTTCCCCATCTCTCTCTCTCTCTCTCCAGCACAGAGCTGAGAGGACTGCAGCTCCTCTTCTTCTCTCACCCCTCCTCCCTCCTCATACCTGCCCCTCCCTCCTTTCATGTTCATCCCTTCAAGCCCCCCCTCATTCCCCTCTGCACTGCCTCTCAGCCTCCATCTCCACCCTGAAAGTCCTCTCTCCCCCCCCCCCTCTCTCCCTCTCTCTCTGTCTGTCTCTTTGTCTCTCTCCACCCATCATTCCTCTCCCCTCTTCTCTTCTCTCCCCATCACTTTCAATCTCCTCCCTCTCCTTTTCCCAGACCAATTTCATTCTCTCTCTCTCGCTCTGTCTTTCCTCTAACCTCCTCACACGGAGTCAGAGGTGTAAATCACACACACACACACACACACACACACACACACACACACACACACACACACACACACACACACACTCTCTCTGCACCGGGCCGTCAGAGCCGACTACAGCCTCTGCTCTCCAGGCTTCATGACAGGGCGGCTGTGTTATTAGTCAGTCCGCTCACACACACACACACACACACACTTGCAGGCTCAGGTACATACACACACACACACACACACACACTCCTGCACGCACACAGACGGGTTGTCAGATAGGCAGAGTGTGCTGCTCACAGAGGGTGGTTTTCCTGTCAGTCAGGACCAGAGTGGCACTGTGGATAACTGATGCTTCCTGGCACAGAGAGGGTCGAGAGAGGTAGAAACATACAGAGAGAGAGAGAGAGAGAGAGGGGGGATGGAGGCCGGCGGACACAGAGAGACAGAGAAAGGTGTGTGTGTGTGTGTGTGTGTGTGTACGTGTATATATTTCAGTATTTGTACAACTCTGTTTTTAAGCGTCATCTTTACACCGTCCGTCTGGCTGTCTCCCAAACCCATCAAGGTTTTCTGACTCGCTTGAGTGCAAATTAAATTAAAATTTTCCATCAACTGTTGTTTGATAAACGAATGATTTCAGCACTGATTTCAATGGGCTGACTGGCTTTTGGCGACCCTGGGTGAAAGTTTGTCGTAGCATCTCTTCGGTCACATTTTCATCGTGTTTCTTTTTGAACAGCTGTGTCTTTAATACATTTAAAGGATAAGGTCACCCAAAAATTAAAATACAGTCATTGTTTACTCTCCCTCGAGCCTGATTGAAATTTGCGTAAAGTTTCGTCGTCCACAAAACTTTTCTGGAGCTTCACGGCGAAACAGCTTTGTAGCACTCTCCGAAACAACTGAAGAAAAACCCACATAACATGGCTCCGTCTTTTCAGATCAGTTTGTGATCTCAGGGCTTCCAGAGACTTGGATTATGCCAGACGAGCTGTATGGAGCCATTTTGTTTGTTTGTCATCTTCATCTTCATCAGACATCTTCAGTTGTTTAGCAGAATGCTGTGATGCTGTTTTGCTGTGAAGCTTCAGAAATGATTTGTGGACTACAGAAGTTCACCTGACTTCGCATCAGCACGGGGGGATGACTGAACTTTCATTTTTGGGTGAACTCATCCTTTAAAAAGGTCCAGCCTGGTTGACGGTGTGCATTGGTGACATCTAGTGGTGAGGTTTGTCTGTTCTGGGATACTGTAGAAACATGGCAGCCTCATGAGGAAGAGGAGCTGCTCCCTCTGGAGATATAACATGTTTATTCAGGATGACATTCTTAGTTTCAGATGAGTACTGTGATTTTGTTCGTATGTTGCAATGACTCTTTTTTTTCCCTGGTGTATTAGAAAGAGGACATTTCCCTGACTTGGCAGTCGGTACGAGTGGAAATGACGAGACTATCTCCAGATTGCTGCGAGCGATGACTCCGAGATGTGCTGATAGATGCTGCTGTTGACAAGAAAATCGTCACGATAACGGAAAGAAATTGAGTTGTTGCAGTGAGAAATAATGATAGAGCAACATGGACGTGTGGAAAATGGAAGAGGAAATCAAACAGTGTATGAATAAGAATAATAATAATAATAAAAAAGTGTTCCAGTTCATTCAGTGAGATGTTCAGTGTGGGAACATCTGCAACAGCAAACCACTGAATGCTTGGTTTGAAATTCACTGTGTACACAGCATGTGTGTGTGTCTGTATGTGTGTCTGTATGTGCGACCTTACATGTATACAGTGTCTGACAGAAGCTGAGTGGAGTCAGACACGTGTCTGTCCTCTCGCTGCAAAATTGGTACCAAGGTTTTTTATGAAAGGAGTAAAATTACACAAGGAAGGAGGTGTGTGTGTGTGTGTGTGTACCTCTGCATGCCTCTAGCTGGCCTGTAAGAACTTTACGAATCTCTGAGACCCACATATTTTTCACATCCATGGAAGGAGCCTGGGGAAAAATACACACACATACACACACACACACACACACACACACACACACACGTCAAGACACATACAACAAAAGCCTCTGAACACTGATGCTGTTTTTTCTGAGGGACAAACTGTCGTGATCTGTGCGGTGTAACACTGCCCCCATGAGGTGGATTGTGGAAAAGATCACTGCATGCCATTTAATGTATTGTTCAGTTGTGTGATATGTTTATTTAGATGCAAAAAATGTAAAAATACACTTACAATAATTATTCATAATCAAATTCATTATTGAAATATTTGTATTAATTCACATCGCAGGGTGTTCAAGTGTTGTTTTTTCAGCTGTAGTGGCAGTATTCACCCTGACCTGACCTTTAGCACCAACTCAGACATAATCTCCAGCCATACTGACACATCTGACATCACATATGTCGTGGTCATTGACGTACAGTGGACATGTGAAAGCTGATTTTTTAGCATGTGTGCTGTGTGCTGTTCACAGAATGCATAGAAATGGTTTTGTATTATGAAATTACCACGTACGTGCACACGGGGCCTTAGACACAGTCAGGTAGTTTTGTCAAGTGGTCCCAACCTCAGATAAATCTGAGGGGTTTTTGGGGCATTAATGTAGAATAAACAGATTTCTGATACACAAATCTGTCTTCACATTTTGGATTGAACAGAGACCAGCTGGTGTCTCTTTGATGAAACTGCTCACAGCTCGTGGTCATGTGAAAGAGGCCCTGACCAGACGGTGCTTTGTCCAGACCCAACATGTTCATGATCACGACCAATTAATCTCAACAATGAGTTGTATTTTACAAGCTTATGTTTTTAAATGTGAAGAATGCATAATCTATATTTCCCACCAGTTAAAGGTAAACAGAAAGTTGAAAATGCAGTTGAACATAAGGAGGACTGAGGAAGGGTTTGTCTTCAACATACCTGGATGATGTAAACCTCCTCTCTGCCGTTGTACCACACTTCAAACTTCTTCATATCGCCTTTGACGTTCTCTGTGATCCCCACAGCGCTCATCTGGACACAGACAGGAAGGTAAAGAGCTGTGAGAGGCAGCAAAGCTGAACGGTTTCATGAGCAACGACTTAAAGACACAAACACTGAGGGTGACGAGGCCTCGTTAACCTGTGAGTGAGAGACGGGGTAGAAATCTGTTGTTGACACTCGTGTGCACTGTGTCTGTTTCCTGCTGCCTTGAAGTTCCCATAATAAAGTACTGTGAATATAGAATTACTGCTCTGAAAGGTTGAATGACCTGAACGCACCGTCACACAGAAACTGGATCACTGGTCACAGGAGGTTCTTCAGGGGCAAACAATCAGCCAGGTTTAATGACATTTAAGTATGTTTGCTATTTATTTATTCAGTTCTGCATCATTTCACTTCTGTTTATCCTCAGTCCGACCCTGGCACTGTTCATTACAACACAGACTGCAATACATGATGTACTCGGCTGTTTATGCTGAACATAAAGGAGAAGTGACGGGCTTTCTGTGGACTTGTTTGGGTTTGAACCTGAGGAGCTGTGCAGCATACTTATCAACGACAGCTCCAGTTCTGCAGATGATTTAGCGGTAAACTTGTGGCGTTGAACTGCTCTGAGAATCATCCATCATACTCGTAGGATGTGGCTTGATGAATTCATAGTTTCACTCGACTGTTTTTGGTTTGATTTGCTCTAATTAACCTTGTTTCCGGCAGCGGCAGCAGCTGCGGTCACAGAAAATACTCCTGACGCCGACAATAAAACAACTCGAACAGCAGGAGGTTAAAGTTGTGACTAAGAGGGGAGAAAGTCGAGCATTTAGCAGCTGAGGAGACGGAGATTTTTTCTCAGAAGGTGGACAGAAGCAAAACTCCAGATGAATGCAGATGTTGCTGCGTGTCTGCTGGATGTGTTTGTACGCATGAAGAAAGTGTAGCGTTGAGTGTCACGTGGCACGTTTAATAAACTCTGACCAGGAGAAGAAAAACAGATGCAGAAGCAGTTAAATTGATTGGCAGCACGATCAACAAATCAAGGGATGTAAACTGCTTTTTCTGTTCATTGGTTCAAGTTTACGTCTGGTTTTCATTCAGATTACAGTTTTTACTTTGCCAAACAACGAGGAGTCAAACAAAAGAGACAGCTCGGAAAAAAGCAACACATGCAGCACCATCTGTAACCGACCTTGAGCGAGTGTTTGAAGCCGTAGGACGGCGTCTTCTCGTGCCCGTCGGTGGTCTCCTCTCGCTTCTTACAGAACAGCAGCATCTTGTCATACAGGAACAGGTGTCTCTGCATGGGCTTAAACCTGGCCAGGTCCTTCACCTGAGATCAGGTAATCAGTCAGTCAGTTAATCAGTCACATGTCTACCCATCCACACTTCAACTATCATATTCATGTGGTTAAGTGTTAGTGCAGAACTGCAACTGTATGACGACTGTCCGGTACACCTGTCGCAGGTACGCTGCAAGGGCCATGTCATTTTGGGAGTGACTGGCAATCGACCTATTTAGTTGTTCAGGTACGAGTTATCTGTTACTGTGATACAACAGAGCCCGACAGGTGCGCTGGAACAACACAACTAATTTGTGCACGAAAATGAAAAAAATGCTGTTCTCTAAAGTCACGATGCTCTCTGATGATTTCATTTATGTGCAGAAATGAACAAAACAACATCATAAAACTTTACTTTTCATCCACAGAACAGCACAAAAACATTTGGTTTTGTTAATTCTGATGTTTTTTTCCTCCTTGACATCCGACAGGCTCTGTTGAATAAATGGCCACTGAAAAGGGTCAGCAAAAATGTAAGTTATACATTGATTAAGGAGGTAAACTTGCACCGCTTTGGTTCTTCAAAGCGGTGCAAGTTTGACTCCGGCAGAAGTGACATACATGACACCCTCTTCTGATAATGTAGGCACGTGTGATGTTACATGCAGAAGTTGTACCTTGTTGTGGCCTTTCTTGTGGTCGGTCCACACGTTGAAGGATCCCTGCATCAGCAGCTTCCCGAGCTCACTCAGGTTTCCCTGTGAACATCAACACACAGACGTTTACATCACACAGTCACAGCAGTCAGCAGCGGCCGTCATTTCATGTGCACGACCCAGCTTCAGGTCTACAGCGCATCATGTGGGGTTGAGGGGAAATAAAGTTTGGCTTGTTCGGGCCGGCACCACCGCACTGCTGAAATGTTAAAATTGAATGTGCTGAACTCCTGACAGCCAGTCTTCAATCTCCACAGTGTGAACATCTTCTCTCTGCTCCTACTTGACACTTTTGAGAACGAAACACAAATATAGCGTATTGAAGCCTCTTACAGAAAAGCAGTTTGGGGGCATTGATTGATTATGTTCATGATCGAGTCTGACAAAGGAGCAGCTCCTCATGAAAAGATGGAGTTCATCAAGTTAGGAGAGTTTGTTTCATCGGAGGATTAAATAAGATCACTGATACGTTCTCACATGACGCTCGTTATCTACTGTCGTGAACACATACAGTGAATGTTTTCACAGCCCACTTAACAAGCGCTGCTTTTCTCAGACATCATTACCAGAAAACTGATTTATTTTACAACATGGATTTGATCCCATGATCGTAAACGTTTGTGTCTTGACTGTGTCTCTGTGTAACTACACAGATCCACATGATGATACACATGTCAAGTCTTTGAAACAGAATCAGAGCGAACACACAGGCTGAAGTCACCAGAGCGTGAAATGAAACGTTTCTTCAATAACAAAGACTTAAAACACACAGCACAGCCAAAAAATCACCAGAACTTCCGCAACTACCCTGCACCTCTCCATGATTTATTAACCGAGTATGACTGCGACTCTTTGACCTCGTTAACAGAGTTGGTTAATGAATGATCTGGAGTTTAGGCTGGGTGGATAAAGCAGTCCTATAAAAGTGTTTTTATGGGACTGTCCAATCGCGGAAGCATTTACTTGCTGCAGACATGACTCTGCGGCTGTGGTAAACACATCCAGCACGCTCCATCGGTCAGAGATGTTGCTGCTGCACTTTGAGGGCAGGGTCGTACTTCTTGATGACACAGCAAATAAAACATGTTTTTCCTTAAAACAAAATTGACATCAGCTGGACTTATACCATCATGTCACAACCCCACAGCTCGTGGTGAGTCCATCCTGACAGGTCGTGACCATACGGCTCGTAATCAACATCCTTACTTCAGAAAATGAATTTTGGATTTTCACTTCCAGAACCGCACTGTTGAGCTCTACCCAGCTGCACGGACTCAATCTTAAATCTATACATTAAAATGGCGGTCGATATCACATCAAGGAAATGTTGTCAGTCAGTTGTCAGACAAAACGTACGAGGTTGAGACCATCTGATGAGAAAAACCCTTGACTCACACACTCTGATCACACGGGCATCGACTCGGGTAACGTGAACGGATCTCTCGTAAATAATGTGCGACTGCACCGGTTCTGTTGACTTTGAAGTAAGAAGTGAGGTAAAGAGGTAATAAATTCGTCGTATGCATCGACTCTCCACATTTGCTCACATTTACTCTCTTCCTCCCTCTGTGACGTATCTGTCGTCGACCCAGAAGTTAAAGTGACCAGCGACCAAATGAAATGCTCCGTTACCTTGAATAAAATTAAGATTTCTCTTGGTTTTAAGATTGTAGGTAACATTTATGATGGTGATGATGGTTTTTAGACATTTTAATGATGAAATGTTACTTTCTTTAAGTCTGGTGAACCTAACACAAGGTTACATTTCAGTAGAGTCAAGAAGGCTTCGGGCTGGTTTCCTTGTTTTCTCAACATTTTCACAGTTTGCGTAAAGACGATGATGACGTTGATGATGATGAAGTAACTCCACCTACTGACCTCAAAGCCAGTGATGGCTATCTGGTGCATGGAGTCGTTGACTGACTTGATGATGTCCAGCATGGTGGCTAAAGCCTCCTCCAGCTCAGCCGTGCCCTCCCCCTTACTGCACTTTAACATCTCCTGGAACACATGAAGCAGGTTAGAAAGGTTAGAAAGGTGAGATAGGGCCGGATAAAAGGAAGAAAAACAAGAGAATGAACACAGAAACACAGAAGAGGAGGAAAAGAGGAGAGAGAACAAGACTGATGATGATGAACACTGAGGAGTAAATCATTAACGCTGATAGGCAGGCGGAGGTGACGGGGTTATCAGGCTGAGGATGAGGTCTATTGTCTGAGTAACAGCTCCTCTGGTGTTGAGTAAACCCTCATCAATGATGTATAACTGGCTGCAGTGGACAGGATTTCACTGGGATCTATCTTGCTCTATTTTTATTTAGCCCACTAACGTACATTCATGTACTACAAGAGGCGCAATATTTCAGAAAATTTAGTTTTTTATTTCCATTCCAAATAAGTGTTTTTTTTAAAGTTTATGTTTAATAAAGTTAAAATACAATTTTGTGCAGCCACCTCTTCCAAGTACAGAAGCCCTGAGGGGCAAGGGACATTTTTTTCTGGTGCTCCATTTTCTAACTTTCGCTCGTGAATTTTTTTTTTCATGTCGAGCTGAGAGGAAAACCTTTTTTTGCTCTGTTTCACACATGAAAAAAAAACTGAACTTAGAAAATAAAGCACCAGAAAAAAAACCTTGTGTGGTTTTTCGGTGCAATCTCTTCAAAGTCCTAATACCGACACCTACGATGTGCTTATGAGCTGAAAGAGAAATAATGTCTTTGTTACTAAAGCCCCATTAAAGGTTTTGTGAATTTTGACCTCCTAAATGTTTACACTTTGTTTTGAGACCTTTGCTTGTGAAGAAGTGGAGTCAAAGGTCAAAACACAGGTACGTCCAACCACCGCCCATTAAATACAGTCAAGACGAGGACACACAGATCCTCCTTAAACTATTTGCTCTAACTCTGACTATAGACTGCATATCCATAAAAAAAGGCTTTTTTCACTGTAATGCAGCACACTTACATCAAACCCATCCTGCTCTACCCAACAAACCAACACATCATTAAACAAATCAAACCTCCATCCAACTCCGTTTTATCAGATTTACTGGAAGTTTAGAGGAGCTTCCAAACCACGTGATCAAGCCCAGTCTGAAGTCTGCAGATCGGTTAGCGATTGGATCATAAACCTCCACGCTCCGACATGAGGAGTGGAGCGGTACATGATCATAAACGTGGGCGCTGTGGTGAGAGGATGAAGCCTCACTGTCAGCGGCACCAGGCTGGGGATGGAGCTTTCAGGGAACTCCTGTGGGGGATTAAGTGGAGCAGGCTCGACTAATTAGCTGATAATTACACAAAATAATGCCCCGTTATTAATGTACTGAAGTATTTGTCAAACAACATCGGGATGATTTTTTTATTCAGGCTTTGAAATCAAATCAAACAAGCTACTCAACCAAAGCGAGCGAGCAGACTTCAGAGTTCATATCATTCACTGTCGTACAGCTGACAGCCAGAGCTCTGAACTCTCAGCTCAGTGGCGTTTCAACCAGAGCTCAGGCAACATATCAGAGCGCTGTGACAGCAGATGGATTGCTTTACAGTTGACCTGACCTTTACTGATGGGAGGTGAGCAGTGCTGCGATGTACTCATTCTTTCAATATAGAGAGCAAGACTGCAAAATGCAATAAAACTCACTTACACACTTCACGAGCGGCTTTAATGTAAAATTTCTACAGAGCGAATTGGAGAGTTTCATTAACACTCTATTAAAAACTTCCCATGAGCCCTCATCTCGATCTATTTGCGTGTCGTTTCTCATCAAGCACTCCACTTCTGCAGCTCGTGGAGTGGATCTTTGTCGCATGAGATTTCCACGTCTCCAAAGTAAGTTGGACAAAATCACTGGCCGTAACGCAACGCACCGAGCAAGACAGGGATTGAAATAGCAAAGGTCTGCGTTGGTGTGGCTTAGCTTAGCTTGAACCGGAGAAAGCAGCAGAAGGTCGGCTGTAAATTTCTACATCAAGAGTCGAATCACAGATCATAATAACAAAGTTTATTACGATCATCGAATGCCTGTTCTTCCGCTGGTTGTCTCACACGTTAACAGTAAATCAAACACTACATAGATTCATTTGTGCTGTAACAATGTGTGTGTGTAGTTACCTTGAGCATGAGCTGGTATTTGGTGATCCTCTGGACAGGCTTCAGCAGGTAAGCGTCCAGAGACAGTTTGTGGTCCAGTTTCTTCTGGCATTCCTATTGTCATACACACACACACACACACACACACACACACACACACACACACACACACACACACACACACACACACACACACACACACACACACACACACACACACACACACACACACACACACACACACACACACACACACACACACGCCAAACATTCTCCGTCAGGGAGCGACATGTGCTGCACCGACTCAACCTGCTGTTAACGCTGCAGCAGGCAAATGATCATAATTAAAACACACCTGTTCCAAAAAAGTGACAAAATGCGTTGATGTTGCTGTTCAGGTATTTAAATTGTAGCCTCACGATGGACAGTGTCTTCTGCTGGTGTATGGAAGTGTCCTGAAGTCTAACATCATACACAGCACCACACGCTTGATGACTGAACTTCGTCATGAGCTCCAGAAGAAGATCTAATTCAGCAAATCTTACAAGGCTCCTTATACTGTTGTTGTCTCCTTATATTTTGTGTGTGTGTGTGTTTGTGTGTGTGTGTCTGTGTGTGTGTGTGTGTGTGTGTGTGTGTGTGTGTGTGTGTGTGTGTGTTACCTGGAAGAAGAGGCTGTCTCCACACTGTCTCCAGAGGACTTCAGAGCGGGGTTTATTCTGACAGTACTTCTCATACACCTGGAGCTCTTCTTTCTGCCGACACAAAGTCACGAGAGGGCCTCAAATCAGCATCGTCAGTTCCCGGTCCACTTCAGCTGTGAAATACCATCATCTGCGAATCTACTCATTCAGTAAAGGAGCCTACTATCATGAGACAGACTCTGCTTCATGTTGGAGGAAACGTGCAGTAACTGGCCTCCATCTTACTCCCGATACGATTTGACATGTCATCTGCACTTCGTGAGATTTACCCAGAAACAGCCACTCACATATCTGGACCCAGCACTGGAAACTCAAACACTTCTTGTCTTGTGTGTCACTCAGTTGTCACCGTATCCTGCTGCTCACTGCCAACCTTCTGAATTCATCTTGTCTGGTACTTCTAGTCACAGCTGACCTCAGATCATTGTCAACAACATAAAACACATCTGGTCATCGCGGCCTACATACGTAACCCCGGTTCAGTTATTCAGTCCTGGCTGACATGTTGCCAAGTAAGTGCTACATATTGTTGCTTTCTGGTAAGTCGTCATGTTAATTGCTCTCCAGTGATTGCTGCCACACTCATTGCATCCCAGTAATTGCTTTATTTTTTATTGCATCCTGATAATTTCTGTCGCTGACGCAAGTCCCTCGTCATTGCACAACTGTACTGTAATTTTTCCAATCCATTGCTCGTCATCTGTTGCCTTTTATATAATGAAAAATAGAGCACTGTTTTTTTGTTTTGTATCTTCATTGAAATATAGTTGAGTAAAAGCGTGAACTAACAAAATGGCAATATTGCTGTAAAATACTACGCACTCGGGTGAATGTACTGTGTTACTGTCCACCACTGTTTCTGAGCTACTCACCCTTTTCAGAAAACAGGTTCCCACCAGCTCTGGTTTCTCTGCACAGTTCTCCAGCTCCCTCAGAAACGTCCTGCAGGTGATTAATGAACAGAAAGAACAACGAGAACATGACACACATTGTAATTTTTAATCTGGTGAGCAGGAAACCAAAATTAAGCCAATGCTTTAAGTGACTAAACCATTAAACTAAGGTGTGTAAACAACTTGGACATTCATTTGTTTCAATATTTGTAAGCGTGACATCACTGGATGTTTTTAATGAGAGCTGGGGACAATTTCCAGCCGTGTTTCCAGCGATTTGAACCTTATTTTGAAAGTGGTTTTCATGCCTGAACCTAAACAGAGCACCTGTCTGAGGTTTTGCAGAAATGTCCTTTCCCAACACTTATTCTGGCGTTTGGGTTGGTCTGGTCTTGTTTTAGCAGGGCAGGTCTACTCGTTTCATTGTCAAACATAATATTCATTTGTCACTTGCTCCAAACACCAATTCACAGTGTCACTGTTTAAAACAACAACATATTTTTGCGTATAATACATGCTATAATATGTAAGAACTCATAACTGGTTATGAAACAGTCCCAATTTAATACTGATGCTTCTATACAGTATGACCTGCACAAGCAAATGTGGGAAGGCTGGCTATTTCTAAATGGTTATTATTGTTACTGTTGATGTATTATTTTATGGCAGAGTGCTGAGGATGAATTGAGGGGTCTCAGTCTGAAGAAAGAAGCTGCTTTGTAGTCTCGTGGTACAGTATGGCAATAAGACACAAAAAACACTGAATAGTTTACCTTGTTTGACGCCACAATCTACCAAAAGTGAGAATTCCTTGTAGCAGCCACCATGTAAAAACACCTCTTCCATTAAAATGACATTTTACACACGACGGATGGTTTATGGGTCATGAGAAGATGAGAAGATGAGAAGAAGCCCGTGAAATCATTGTATAAAGTGTTCTCGAGGCTCTAAAGGAGTCAAGTCAAGTCTGATAAAATAACCCTGATGATGATCATCTCTTGGACCTGGAGATCTAAGTTTACGAAATGCAAAACCCCGGAGTCTAAAGAAGATGAAATAGTCCCCTGTAGTCTAATATAGGCTCCACTTCAGACTTTTACCAGTCGCACTTCAAAGAGATGAGAGGCTGTGCTAACAAGTAGACTGGGAGAGAAAAAACAGAGAGGGATAGAGAAGGTGAGACAAAACAGGAAGCAAGAGAGACGGCAAAGGAAGTGCAAGAAGAAAGAGAATGGATGAGATAAAGGATGGGAGGGAAAGGAGGAACAAGTCTTTGGTTCGGGCCTTCAGGGAGTCTAATCTGCCTGGAACGCCTGTGAAGTCTCTGAATCGTTCTGCTTGTTGACGGTTGCTTTGAATAACCATCTTGTCGACATACTTGAAGCACATGCACACATACACTCAGTTCTATAAATTACAGAGTGAAGCGACGATCTGAGGAAGTAAACACAAACTCTACAGCTCGTGTGTTGACATACAGGCTGCACAGTCCCACACGTTCACGATTCAAGTCTACAAATCATCATTATTTGTCTTTTATTGCCCGCATGAGTCTTTATGAAAGGCGAGGGGGATGAAGTAAACTTGTGAGAACTGTTTGTGCTGGGGTCATTAAGTAAGGAAGTTATCTCTCTGATGATCCATGCCCACTGTTTAAGAGCAAAGCTGATGATGACTACATGGACGATACTGGTGAGCATGGTGACTCTGCCTGGTGACAAACAAGGAGGCAGCCTCTCGATAAACTTTCTGCAGGGTTTACTCATTTTACAGCCTGATCTCGCACCAAAGCGTGTTCCTAAACTCAACCAAGTAGTTTTGGTGCCTTTACTTGAAAGTGTAACATTGCAATTTTATCATTATTAACTTGACCACGAGATGAGACTGTGTGGTTCTCACAGGTAGGTTAGCCCACGTACGTCCAGATCATGGCCTGGCCCGACGGACATGATATCAACCTGTTTTGGACGTCCACAGACGTTGCCTGCTCAGTGGGTAACTACAGATAAAATCTGCCTGCGACACAGCCAGCATCAACAAACACTTGGGTTGTAATCTTCTTATATGGTTGTGATAGAGTGGAAACTCAATCACTTACATCTAAATCACCTTAAAAAAAACACAAATATCTTAAAACCTTGGCACATAAATCTACAACTACTATTTTTAGGATGACTTCTCTCGACCCTCCGTTTTAACACAACCAAAACAACATCAGGTCTCCACTGATTGCTCTGGATAAAGACACGTCCTACACAGACCGCAGTCACGATGGTCATCATGTTAACAATAGTGACACTGCTGCTAAGGTGCAAAGGTGAAATAAGATATAGTATGTCTCATACTCACAAAGACAAAAGGAATGTCTGAAAAATGTTTTAAAGGTGATTAAATCCTGTCAAAGGGTGACAGTTAAGGAAATACTACCTGGATATCTCTTTGGAGTAAAAGAAGTGTAAATATACATAAGTAAGTATGTATGGAGGTGACCTACTACTTTTAAAATGTAAACTATGTGCAAACAGGATGAACACTGAACAAGTGAACACACTCAACAGCCACAGCAACAATGGAAACACTGCCTCTTTATCTAATTATGCAATACAATTTAACTGGTTACGATACAGTATCAGTGCAGTGAGCTGTGATGCCGGGGTCAAAAAATCAGCCGGGAGTCTTAATGTAGTCATAATATACAGTATTTGTTCTGTTCCTCCCACTATTTGCACAGAATATCTTAGTCCTAGTGTTTGATTGTTAGGAAGACACTATTTCTGTCTGTGTGTGTGTGACCGCCTTCAGCAAACAGACAAGCTGGAATGCAAACTGTGGATAGACGGATGTTGGACTCGGAGGTAATACAAGAGTGTAAGAGAGTGAAAATGTGTTGATATAAGTAACAAAACAGCCACTGAACGTTTGTCTGAACTACGGCTTACTTAGACCTGTTAACAAGGCACTGACTGTTTTAATTTCACAAAATACGTATGATCATTTGAGGGTGTTTGGACTACTTTGAAACCACTGTGATATGATCTAATGGAAGCTTATCAAGATGACTTCACTTCAGTTTACAGTGTCAGAGAGGTATTAAGTTTGCGACCGATATCAGTGTTTCCAAGACGTAGTGGCAGGGCAGCGTTCAAAATACGTTCCACCCACCTGTTGTGAAATTCATATATCTCTGGCAGGTTGCCAAACAGCACATCCCTTTTGTTCTCCAGGGACGGGGGGATGAGGTGGCTGAGTTCTGAGTTATCCAGCTCTGCAAAATAACCCTGGGATGGAGGGTGAGGAGGAGGGTAGAATAACGGGACAGAGAAGAAGAAAAAGAAAGCAAGATTAGCCGTAATAAGCCGTAAACATCTAATCATTTCGACTTGAGACTTCGGTCCACCTGCAGTCCTGCAGATTGACATCTACAGGTGATGAGAATTAAAGACATATTCACACCAACACATCATGCTTTGCTCATGTGATCAATAAACTGTACTGTCAGAATCAATTGCAGTCCTGCTGGAGTTCAACATTTCATGCGTTTGTAATCCAGCAGAAAATGGATTGAACATACTCGACCCAGGAGATCATAAGAAGGTCATGCACTGACATGAGTCTGAAGGTTTAACACATGAGGGAAGAGAAATGTAGTGTTCAGCTCAGGGAGGCACCAGTTCAGTGTCTGGATTGAAGACTATGCTGAAAAGATAAAATCCAACATAGAGACCTACGTCACAGTCAGGTATCAGGAAGTCAAGTGACTCCAAACTAAAGGTGTACGACCAATAATCACTGTTTAAAGTAATGGATCAGACCAGCCCTCTATATTGATTAGGATTAGCTCAGTACATATGACAGCATTTGACATGGTGTACAGTGTAGTTTGTTGGGATTGAAGATGTTTTCAGTGTATGTAAGCAATAGACCGTAGTCACATGGCGGCCATTTTCCTCGGAGCTCAAATGTTGAAGCGCTCATATAAATGTAGTGAATCTGACAGACGACTACCATTTCACAGACTCTCTGTTGATCAGCAACTGGAAAGACGACAGATAATGAACATTCAGAGGGACATTGGGCCATATTTCAAGGTTAAGCAACATATTTGATAACCTGTTAGCTGCCATCAGACAGCAGCTAACGTCAGCATTCAACCACGTGTGTCACATGATAGGAAAGCTGAATATTAACTCTCAGTTATCAACACGCATCATTTATTTAACGTTACCTTCCATATGCTAAAGTTAGCTATCGTCTAGCTGTAGCTAATGGGTTACCAAATATGTCTTGTTTACCTTGAAATAAGGCCCGTGTCCCTTCAGATGTTCACTATCCGCCGTCCATTCGCTGCTGATCAATTAAGAAGCATGTACAAGCGGTGGGAAATGTAACCGTGAAAACTGTACCTCCATGATACTTTGCAGTTCCTCCACGTACAGCCTCTCTGTTTCAATCAGCTCAGTCATGATGTGTCTGCAGAGACAGAAAGAAAAAACATTCACGTATTCATCTATGCAGTGTGGTCTGACTGGGGAGCTTTTCAAACTGACGAACAAACTGAGGGATCGCTAACTAGCATTCAATGTCAGTGAAGTGCTCTTCGGTCACATGAGGCCAGTATTTCCCCCCCCCCAAGTCAGTCGTCCCTGTGGCTGTGCTGCCGCTTGCTAAAGCTGTCCGCTTGGACCCACTAACGGGATATTGACAACAACATGAAAACTTAAATAATGGCTTTTTCAATGTTTGCACAGCAGTAATGACACCAGAAAGTGTTTTGTGGGCATTTAGGATGAGCAGTGAGATCAGACTTCATCAGGGTTTGTCTCCCATTGGGCAAATGTGGCACCATTACAAAAGGGAAACATTTTTTTTTTTTTCACGGTGCCTCCTCTACATTGGTAATTGCATCGTTACCCTGATGTTCAATAAAAGGGACTTAATCACTTTGTAAGTCATCAGGAAACTGAACATTCATGTTCAACTTGCATGATTCAATTATGATCCTTCCACCAGGAGGAAGTCGACTTTATAGCCGTGTTTGCGACTCTAGGAAAGAGATCTTTAGACTGTCTGTCCAGACTGAGATCAATGATGAAACACAGGTGAGGGTGATGAGTGTAGGGGATACAAGAGAGCAGGGAAGGAGCTGACAAAGGTGATGCATTACAGGTGTGGAGGGAAAAGTCGCCACAAAAACCTTAAAAAACACATAAAACACAAATAAAATAAGACAAACAGAGCAGGACCGTGGCGCAGATATCCATAGGTAAAGAGTTTCCCTTTAGTGCCTCCCCAAGGATGGAATGAAGACTAGGAAGAGGGTAAGGTTTAAAGAAAGGAAATACATAAACTACTAGAAAAAAAAAGTAATCTGTTGCGAGCCAAGTTACCCTTCACATCTGTCATTATTTCAAAATGGTAAACGAGCTCTGTTACGTCATGTTACCGTTTGATCGGAAGGAAGGGTGAGCTCAGCAGGAATATTTAAGGATTTGCCCAGGAGCTTGAAGGAAATCTACTCCCTGTTCCCAGAACATACCACAGTGAATGGATCATTGTTTATCTGCAGCGGTTTCTAACAGTTGTAAATCTAAGAGAGCGGTTTACAAATGGGATCGCTGTAATGGCTTAATCAGACATGTAGACTTCCACACCTACATCAGAGAGGAGAGCGGCGCCCAAGAAAGCCTTAACAATCACTGACTTGATCTAACGATGGATGCGGCAGCACCACAGATGTTTTTCATTTGTCTGATTCTTCCTCCTCATCTTGACCTGGTCGCCTGCGTTACCCACAATGAAAGTCTTGCACCTTAGTCAGAGATTTGTGAGTGCTATGTTCGCAGCAGCTCATAGTTACTCGAGCAGAGACTTGAGACTGGAAGCTTGTTTGTCTTCAAACTACGACTCCAGCTTGAGACACGGGCTTTGGCCCAATCCCAGTTTTTTAACCTTCCCTCTAGCTTTAGAGTGCTACAGAAACATCAGCAGCCAGCACTGGTTGTTTTACGGTTGTTGTAAAGAAAATGACAATAATTAATTGAAACAACAGAGAATTTGAAGTTTATCACTTCACCCCAGCCCTCTTTCCCAGCACGAGTGCGCGAAATGGAGGAAGGGGGCAAGGAATGCATGGGATTGGGCCTTTTCTGGTAAACATTTGAAGTCTTAACCCTAGATAACCCTGATGACATCATCAGGGTTCTCATGGGCTGAGTAGTACAAGGTGACGTGTACTCAAACCTAATCCTGAGACTTTACAAAATTAAAATGCAGTTTTGAGGATGAGCATTAAAGCTCATTCTTGAACCTTTTAGCTGTTTCTGGAGCTTTTCATGGTTTTCATCCTCGATCCATTGGGGAAGATGAACAGATGCGGTTGAAAGTTCTGAAGAAAGCTTGCAAGTTATCTGAACTGAGATTTTATTCGCAAACTGCTTTTATAGCCTTCATTATATCCAGAGAATGATTTGTTTCATGTATGTTTATATATCACACCCAGAGCTGTGCTAAAAGGCTGTCTAATGCACACAACATCAATAAAGCTCACAGTAACTGCATGAGCTGCTCCACATCTGTCGCATCGCACATACAAACAGGAAATGAAAGAACTTGTGCAAATGTTTTTTCTGCCGGACAACCGAAGACTTTTCAGGTGTCTGTGTTTTCGTTGCTGCAAATCTGACTCGCAGACTGTAACTGAGCCGCTTCTCTCTAACCTTGTTATAACTGAGAATGTGCACAAGCACGGGGACACAAAGGGCCAGTCTTATGTGCTGCTCTCTTAGAAAGTACTCACAACATGAGTGCTGGCACTGATTTGTACAATTTCACACATGTGCTCATGCACAGACACACACTTCTCCTCAACCTGAAACCGTTATTAGGTTTATTGCACATGATGCATGGATCAGCTGATGCAACCTGGAGGACATGCGTTCTGTATATTGTTGAACATCAGTTAATATTTAATGAATGTTCTCTGCCAACACAAAACCAAGAACCACTGACAATTCACTACTTTAGACCTTTAAATATGGACTTTTGGTAATGAACTCGGACCCTCAGGGGACCGTATGGTATGGTTTCGGTACCTGGCAAAATATGTCTGAGCACAGGAAAGTGTTTTTGTCATTACATGTCAGATTTGAAATCTTCTTTAGTTATTCTCTGATATGTTAAAGGACAAGGAAGTCATTTCATAGTCACGTGTTCCACCCACCCTCCAATCACATGTCCAAGACCAACTTTCTTCATGGAGTCGTGCTGGAACGAGACCTTAAACCCAGAACTAAGTTAACACTTTCACACTCCCGCTTGAATGGGTTTTCGGTTTATGAGGAGGAAATAATACATTCTTCACCTTACAGAAGTTGCACTCATAAGAAATTAAACATATTTAATCCGATACACTGGTCTGGTGTGACTGCTAGTTTACACTGGTGAAAGTTAGCTAATATCAAACGTTATATGGTAAATATGGTTGTGAAGCTGATATAGTTTGCTGTTTTAATGTCTCTCTCTACTTGTGCTGCTACTATCACACAACATTTAAGATCTGAGAACTTTGGCTTCTCTTCTTCAATCAAAATGTAGCAATAGAATAAATATTTAACATAGTCTTGTATTAGTATTGCATAAATGACATGACACCTGCGCTCCCATGTGATAATATGTACCACTTTATACCCACATATATTCAAAAATTATTCCGACCCTCCAGTTCTTCTCCCTCTATACGGTGTCGATTGCACAGTTGAGTCACGACAGTCTCAAAGATGCCTCAATAATCCTTTCATCTATCTTTTCTTTAGGCTTATTCGATTTAAATGACAGAGTAAATAGAGTTTCATTTGGCTGCAAATGATCCTAATTGAGTTTCAACAGTTTCCTGTTTACTGAGGTTTCAGATTGCGAGCGCAGGGGATGGTTTGTGTGTCTCTGGGGTTTCACTGGAGACAGTATCTGGGGCGCTCAGTCTCAGTCGCAGGGAAAAAGCATTTAGGGCTAATATCTGTCTGTTATTCTTGTGGTGAGCATTATATTATATTATATTATATTATATTATGCATGGTTTTCCTTTCTTTTTTTTTGATGATGCCATATTACCACTCACTTGTTTGTTTTTTGTAAATATCTTGTTCTGTTTCTATTTATTTTCTATTTAACTTTACGATTATTTTTCTGATTATTTTTCCTGCACTGTTGCATCTCGAGCTGGTGTAACAAGTGAATTTCCCCGTCATGGGATAAATAAAGCCAATCTTAATCTTAATCTTAATCTTAATCTTTAATTATGTATTATTCATTAGTGAATAATCGCCTGAAACTAAGAATCGATGTCTTTTTGTTACCTCAGAATGAGACATGTTTATCGACAGAGGGAGCGTGTCATCCTCCACCATGTTGGGTCCAGCATGTTGCACCTCCCATTTGTCAAACACATACAGCAGCCTGGCCCTACGCTAGTTACCCCTCTGTCTTCACTTGTTGAGTGCAGTAGCTTGAAAAGTGTGAGTCAGCGGGAATTCAGGGTAGTTGGATGCGTCATACACTGGAGTTCCCCTCGAGAGACCGGGGCCTCCTTCATTTTATGGCCAAGGGTCAAGAATGATTCAATATAAAGTTACTGTATGTTGAGTAAGTGACTTAACATGTGTGTTTTATATCATGTGATTGACTTATTTCAGGTATTGAGACTGAACATATGTTCTTTCTTATTCATATGTTTCATTCAAATAATCAAATACAGATAATTTTACATCTAAACAACAATAACATGAATCAAAACACGAGCCACAAACCTTTAAAGCAGGAATAAGATAACCTGTACAGCAGCCTGTAGATAACAGGAACCAGAACCAAGCAGTTAAACTTAACCAAACCGTGACATTCAACAACGTTAATAAAAGTCATAATACGTAAACTGTCTGTCAGCGTGCCGGTGTGCCGGTGTGTGTACTCTGCTGGGCATCAACCAACTCACATATTGATTCATTTAAAACTGAAATTCCTCTCATGTGCCTGTGCACATAAATACTGACAGTGTGTGTGAAAGGAAGCACAGATAGAGGGAGGTGGGATGAAGTGAAGGGGGGAAGAGGCGCCTCGTGGATCCTCCCCCTCTACAAGATACACCCACCCACTTCACACATACTGTGGCGCTCT
The DNA here is from genome assembly GCF_965226575.1 of Pagrus pagrus. Lineage (NCBI taxonomy): Eukaryota > Metazoa > Chordata > Actinopteri > Spariformes > Sparidae > Pagrus > Pagrus pagrus. The sequence continues at coordinate 2,758,373 of NC_140190.1, read as the reverse complement.
CTCTCTCTCTCACACACACACACAGCGGGACCTTCAGGGCATTCAGAGCCATATTTGAAGCGCTGCTGCTGAGTTGCTGAAGTGGACTACTGCGTCTGACAGGAGGGGAAAAAGTGAGAACAAAAACCAGACGAGGAGGAGAGGAAAAAAAATCTAAGTGGCAGTGATGGTGAAGGAAAAAGAGAAGCAGCCGGGAAGAGTGAGGCAGAGAAAGTGAGTGTCACAGGTAGACAGAGAGAGGGAGAGTTTACAGGAGCTGAGCTGAGCTGAGGAGAGGAGAGGGGTTTATCTGTACTTTACCCCACACATGGACTGGACTCAAAAACAGCCCGGTAAGCCAGGAAACACAGTGTGTATGTGTGTGTGTGTGTGTGTGTGTGTGTGTGTGTGTGTGTGTGTGTGTGTGTGTGTGTGTGTGTGTGTGCGTGTGCTAAAGGGTGTTGCTCTAAATGAGGTCTATAATACCTTCCAGTGTTCAAGGCTAAAGGTGTCAGCTTGCAGCAGCAGACTGACAGAGTTAAGAGAGGTAAGAGGGGGGAAACAGGCTGCATGTGTCAAGATGATGAAGTCAAACAGGTAAATACTCCTGGAACTCAAAGCATTTTTTCTCTCTCTCTGGGTCTCTGTTGGAGAGGTTGCCTTGTCACAGTCGGAGTTTGCAAGAAATGTTGCAGAAAAAGGCGGAGAAGGATGAATCAGGCTGAGACTGGGCAGGCTGAGGTCAGCAGGGAAACACAGAGCACACAGGGTGTAAAAGCTAGCAAACCTTGAAGAAACTCACGTGACAGAAAGTCATAAAAAGTAGCTGTGAAGCTGTTCTTTCTTCACCTGAGTACCTGAGTATGTTGTTGTGATAATGAGCTCTGGTTTCAACGTAGTACAGTTAGTTTTCATCCGTCTAAATGTTCTTTATTAATCTTCCAAGTGTCGGTGTTAAAAAGAAGCTGCAAGTGAATACTTCTGTATTGCTTGCCAGACGGCAGCAGGGTGAACAGTATAGGTATACTTTGGGCTCTGCTCTGTAAAAGTTGGATACACCGTATCACGTTTGCCACGACAGATTCTCTGTAATGCCGATTCACAGCAGCATAAAAACGGTACGCCATCGTAACAGCAAATACAAGGGCGAAGATAACAACGGCCGACCACTATCGATTACGGAAGTGAGAGTGAGGTAATAGCTTGATTCAGAGATGCACAGGTAATAAAACAAATTGGGTTAATCAGCTCATCTGGAGCACAGGATGGTTACTGAACAGACACAGTCATAGTTTGCACACTGTATGAGGATACAATAGTGTTGCTGTATAGGTCAGAGACGACAATTAGGCCATTAGATATGCAAGAGGACTGTGTGAGGAGGGCGTCCTTCACTCTCTCTTCTCCCGTGTGAGTGTGTGTCAGTCTATATAAGAAATATAAGAGAAGTAAGAAAGTTCAGCAATTTGATCTTTAAATCTCTAAAAGTTGTGATTGTACAATTGTTTCTGCAGAACAGAACCCGGCCACCGCGCTTAAAACGGGCTCACAGTCCAGTTCTCCTCCTGGGTTTTGTCTGGGAGTGTTTTTAGCTTTGTGTTTGTCATGTCGATGGAAGAAATGTGGTGATTTAAGAGTTGTTTAATCTGTTTGACAACATACAACAACAAGGACGGTCACGTTAATGTTCGCCACTGTATTTGTTGTCATCGTTGTCGCTCTGCCAGCTCATGACCACAGCTGCGTTTGAATAATTGAAAAGCCTGACGCTGTGGACAGTGATAGATCTCGAACCGAGATATAGAAAGCTCTGTTCCTGTTTTGATTGTTATGTCATGCTATAGGGCTCACAACACCCTAATATATATTTCAGTGTCTTTTTTTATTTAGTGGTTGTGGACTTGCCCTCATGGAAGCAGTAAAGAGCCTCTGCTGCAGCACAGTGGATGTTGGGTGTTGGTCAGTGTGAGGAGGATTTTGTTTTGAGGGAAATGTTAGTCTTACTTTCATCGAGCCAGGTTGGACGGCATGTTTCCCCTCATGTCTCCTCCTGCCTCCAGGCTGACCCCTTCTGTTTGGGTTCAAACCAACTGCAGCTGATGAAACTCTCTTTGTCTATTTCTTCTTCTCGTCTGTGCAGCAGGTACAGCAGCACACCTCACTGAGGATGAGCCTCTGTGCCACCTGGGCCAAAGGTTGTCATTTGCGTTCTGGCGTGGCCCATGTTCCTGCCTGTACTAGTCAAATGCACATGGTGCTGTATCAACAGCAGCAGTGCTGTTTAGACTTTGCCTTTTTCCACTGATCCGTCTCATGAGGGAAGGTTTCATACTGGTCGTATCACTGTCCTGACTTCTGCTCTCAGTTAAGAATTGTAAGGAGCTAGGTTCATGGTAAAACCTGATATTTCATTTGACAGGTGATATGAAGTGACAGCTTGGTACGCACCCATCATCTGGCAGTAGACGCCAGACTTCATTAATCCTGACAGGAGAAGTCACAAGTCAGCTCAGTGAACTCAGACCGAGCCACAGTGTGAGACTTTACTACGACTCTGACCTGCACACGGGTCGTACGCCTGTAGTTCTTACTGTGCGCCCACATATGTTTCCTGCACAATGATTATCACAGAAATTTCAGTCGTACTCACTTTTAGTTTTACCTGCACATGAAGTCCTTTGGATGGTCTGTATAACTGTCAGCTTGTTTGTCTCTTGGTGAGTACATGCTGTCACAGTTAAGGCGGGGCTGTGGACACTTCTAATCCATTTGTGGCAGACCAGTCATGACAGTTATCTAAGATAACAGACTGTATGATTAAACTCCCATTGAATAAACATGTGCGACCGCAGCCTGAATAACACAAATATCCTGCATGCCTGTAATATTTCACCCCAGTGACCAATACCACACATTATGGAGGGAACCAAGAGTATGTGAAGGAAGTATTAGTATGTAATCTCTCCTCTCTGCTGTGAGCCACAGTGAAAAGGTCCCTCTGTCATACATTTGCTTACATTCAAAACTCGTAAACAAAGTTCACACAGACTTGAGACTTGAGAAAGTCCAGTAAAGTGAACTCGTCTGTATTGTCTGCTGCGGCGTAGGAAAAAAAACATTGGTTGGGTAATCTGAGCTGTTCGAGCATAAAGAACTGCTCGGTGTCAAATATCAACACCTGAACATTGATATCCACCAATGTGTAAAACTCACATTATGTTCCCACTCTGAGGAAACACGCTGCCGCTCTCCAGAGAGGGTTTCAAATTTTAAGATGACCTACTTTTAATCATTTGTTGTCGCGTGAGTTCATGTTGTACTGTTTTTTTTTGTCAATCAAGTGACCACAAGAAAATGAATGAAGTCCTTCAACATGTTGTTGTTGATCAGTTGTGCATCTAACTGCTGAGAAGCTTCTTCAGGATTCCTGCAGAGGACAAAAGGGGAGTTTTGACTTGATGACAAGTTGTGGCAGAGCCTGCGTGGACGAGATAACATCACAATCTGCTCTGCAGCCTGAAGCTTTACAGCTTCACCCGTCTCAGAACACACAATAGTACACAACGAGAGTGTCAAATTAAATGACATGAATCAGATGAGAGTGTGAACTACGTCCACGAGCAAATGTGGCAAAACTGACAGAAGCACTCACAAAAGACAAACACAGCAATGCGTCCAAACAGCATCCATGTTTCATGTTCAGCTCAGAGAGGCACGACTCTGGCTTCAGGGTGAAGATGCCCGAAGCTGTTGCACTAAGAGTACATGTAGACTAGTTTCACTGTGATTATACTCTCATCTCTGAGATGTGTTTCCATTCTTACTACAAGTCTCCTGCCACAGGAAGTACATCTAAAGCAGGTAACTACCAGTTTTTGCAAGGACCCAGAACGTAACCCCCGTCCTACTCACCAGAAGAAATGTTAGCAATGTACGTTTCTGCAAATTTTTATGTTGCAACTTTACGTTTGCTTCGGTTCAATTTTTTTTATTTTAGCTTGTGACAGCGTTGTGCTTGTGGTCTGGAAAGGTTTAGGTGCAAATACCGCTCAGAAAAGGTCAAGTTTTGGCTTACGAGACATGTTTTTGCTTGACATAAGCAACGAGAGATGTCCCGTCTAACTTCCTGTCCCCTCGCTTCCCATCACAAATTTACACTTTTGTCGCGCTTACAAGTGTTGACACTGTCTCAACCTGCAGTACGGATCGTAAACTATGACACGTACAAATGTGAACGTACCAGGGAGCAGAGACATTAACTCCTGACGAGTGACCGCTGTTAATTTGCAACAGCTGCATGTATTAACATGTAAGGGTCTCATTTTGCACTCAGTGTGTACAGTAATGTCATTTTCCATCTTCAAAGTAGATGAAATTACTCCAGTTTCTAAAGTAGCGATATCAAAGAGAGTATCACAAATACATTCACTGATACCTTTTATTAATAAAACCAGCTAATTCACAGGTGCAGGCGGGCAGAGCAGTGTGTCATGGAGAATATACAGCAGCTAAACGGTCACATATGAAGATGTATAGATAATTGCTTTGATTAAATAATTAAGGGGAGCTCATGTCCAGAGCCAACATAGTGGATCCTCTCATGTTGTGTTTAGTCACAAGACCTGTGGATGTCAAGGCCGGCCCACGTGTTGTCAGAGCGCTCCATTGTCGGTTGACCCCGGCGTTCATTCGAAATATGCTGCTGTGGAAATATGTGTTCAACCTATTGTGTGGCAGCGTTGCACAGACGTCAGCAGCTTCTCTGCTCAGGGGCTCTGCCGGGCTAAAGCCCCTCTATTATAGCTCTTTGTGCTGGCTCGGCACTTACATTCACAGTGTCCTCCGCAGAGTTAAAGACACTCAGCCAGCGTGGGGGACGGGCTGTTTACAGTACACAATGCTGATTTACATGTTTACATGTCCACCATCCGCCCTGTTCTGGTCCCAGTTGGGCCTGAATGATGTCAGGAAAATACCCGATCAATACAAAGATAGATCTGTTTGTTTGTATCAAACATTAATACACATTCATCTTGTTTTTACATGAAAAGAAAGATAACATGATGCAGCTGTTAGTTGTAGAAGTCACCTTCTGGATTAATGTGGCCAGCTTTCTTTTGAAGATTGACCAGTCTGATGTTTATTGAAGCAGATCTTTGACTTTCAAGTTTGTAAGATATAATTTAACCGCATGTCATCTGAACATCACGCTCGTTATCTCGTCCCTGTGATCACAGAGTCAACATCAGGCAAACTACCAATGAATATAATACAATTTAAAAGATTCTTTTTAAGACTGACGACTGCTGACTTACGCAGAAAACCACAAGCAGTTATTTAAAAAAAACGTTCCTTGACGTGGAAACGATCTCATCTCCAAGCAAACCAGCTTCACAACCCGCGTTATGAACAATGTGCGGCGTGACACACTTCCTAACTGCGTGGTCGACTTGTTTTTCAGCCCACTATGTATTCCACAGAATAATACACATCACCTGGCTTCAGTCTCCTCGACTGTCGCTGTGATCTCATCTTCCAGTTAATTCTCTCTTTTGGTCCACGCCTCTTCCTGACTCATCCTTCGTCAGTGCCGCGTTAATTCAAGTGGAAATCACAACGTTACAAACGTGATTCTTATAAACCTGCTGACAGGGTTATTAACGCTCATCACCTTTTATGAATCGACAGTCGGAGACAAGTTCGAGTAAGGAACGCGCGAGTGGAAAGGTGAGAGGGGTTGACCCGTCAGCCATGTTCCCATGTGTGCTCATATCTGGACCAACAATGGCAGGAAGGCAGGTTAAACATGTGACTCAAAGATTACAAAGGAAATGAGGGGGGAGAGCAAAGAGGGGTGGCGGGGGACAGGTCGAGCCATGACAACAAAAGATTCACAACACATGTCTCGGCCAAGAGAGAAACAGGACACCCTGTACTGAGGCTTCATCAACAGTCGAACACAAGAGACACGGCTGATAAAGCAGTTTGCTGCGTTCAGCACAGTGAGTGAGGGAAGACTCATCAGCACTTAGTTTGATGGTTATTTTTGGATAGTCTGACAGTAGTTGGTGTCACACTGACACTATCACACTTTGAAGCAACAAAATGTGATTTCCTGGAGAGAGCTGACTGCAGCTCGGGTTGGACGTCTGTTGCTTTAACTGGGTAACTGTGTAAAACCTCCATATCTGTGTCCGATTTGTTCTGCAGAGAGCGGTGTGTTCGTCTCGGTCAATCCTTTCTGAGCCTTTGCGCCACAGTACAGCAGGATGTGCAGCAGGGATGAGGAATCACTCAGATAATAACATCCAGTTAACTTTTCCACCAAAATCAGCCGGTCTACACTGGTTTTCTAAACGCTGCTGCACATAAATTCTCAAATGTATTTACAACCGATATACAAACAACCACGCCCAGTTTACCTGCCACACAATTAAATAAATAAATAACACACATCAGTTAATTTACAATCCAAATATCCACCCGGTGTTGCAAAATAAATAGGAACACCCCTGACACGAGCTTTCCTCTTCCTCCATATACCTGCCAAATATATATATATATATATTTTTTAATTGATTTAACTTTAACTCCATAATCATCCTGACACGAGACACTTTCCACAGAAATATACTCAAATATTCTGGAAACAGAGCCGCTCCTCTGTGATGTGTGAAACAACAGACAGGCTATCAGAGCAAACGCCAGTTTGAAAGGATGATTCAGCTGTGCAGGGCCAACACGCCTCTCACACACCGCAGAGCCCTGCGGGGCACTGAAGACACCTGTAGACACCTGTCTGCTCCAACACCACGTGGTGTCGCATGAACTCACCCTCAGCGAGGACGCACAGCCGACGAGTCGCTACGTGTCACCACAACTTACCGGTACTTCCAGTCAGCTGATCACGTGTGCGGCTCCACGGTGGCTTTTGCTCTCCATGTCTCCACTTTGGGTTTTTATCGACGCAGCTCCGGTGAGTCGCTCTTCACCGGAGGACCTCTCACTGTTTTATGCGTCTTCGTTGACGATCTGCTGCGTCTGACTGATATCAGGTCGGAGACTAAAGTGACCTGATGTGACTCCACTCTCTGATGTCATCTTCTGTTTGGACTCTTAAAAAAGTGTGTGTTTGAGAGCTTTACGCGCGGCGTGACCCGTGCGTGTGTGCGCGCAGAGGTGAGGATCAACCCGGCCTGATTTGTTCCCCCCTCACATGGCATTAATTAATACAGCAGCTTCATTATGTTGCGCCGGTGGATTTGTTGTGTGAGCGCAGAGATCCGGACTGAACCTCAGTCTGATGACACCGCGCATGACGCTGTTTACACGCTGCGGATCCGCACAGGAGCCTCCAGCAACAACACGAGAGCCTGTGATGGAAACACACCGGAGCAAACTGGAGCCGGAGAAAAATAATCTACTGTTGTGTGAAAGGATTTGAAAATATCAGTCATGTTTGTTTTGTTCCGGCTTCTCAGATGTGAAGATTTAATGATTGTGTGTATCATGATTAATAGTAGTACAGTGGATATCTTCAGAGATGCATTTTTGGTTCAGACCAAACAGGATTTTCAGACCTTGGCTCTGCGCTGCCACAATTCAGAAGTTTTCATTTTTCCCTTTTTCTCTTGACTTTATTTACCAAGAAAGATGACTTTAATTTCCATGAGTTGTTCAGAGCAGAGCAGCTCATCTTCACACGAGAGGCAGAAACCAGCGGATGTTTGTCACGTTTGCTTGAGTTACGATTTAAACGATCAATAGTCGACTCATCACTTCAGGTCTAACCTGTCCTGAGCTGCTGTAGCTACAGTGGTGCCGTCCACAAATCTTAAACTGTGACACTTAAAGTCACAGAAAGTCCAAATAGAACAAGTCTTCATTTTAAAGTCTCCATTTTTGTTTTACTGATACTTCCACAGTTCAGACGTTCAGGAGCAGGAGAGAACGGTGATGCTGCCAACACAGATCACCTTTTTATTTTCCGCCTGAATGGGTTGTTTGTATGTGTTGAATGATTTAATTAGTGGATCTAATATCAAAAATAATTGTCAATAACTTGATGAATACATCAGCGAACAGCTTGTCTATATGACTCTGATCTTAGTTTTATTGTCTCTTCCTCAGGTGCCATGTGTTGCTGTGATACGATGACATTACAGTAACTGAGAGGAGGAGGAGGGATCGGGAAGTGGACGAGAGGAGGGAAACCTGCCAGGAGTTCACACGAGAGAAGGACGACGACGGAGCACGTTGAATGTTTTCGAGCTGAAGTAACGACACCGAGCTTCATCTGGAGCTGGTCACTATGAGGGACTGGAGCTTTTGCTTCATACAGCGGAGAAAGACCGGTTACAGAGCAGCCAGAGTGTTGGAGAGCCTGACGAAAGCTTACTGGACTTGACAAAGGCAAAAAAAAGAGAAGCCAGTTGGTAGGATAGGAGGAGGAGGAGGAGGAGGAGGGAAGGAAAGAGGATACATGTTAGGCGAGACAGACGATAGACACTAAAGTGAATGAGATGATGAGGAAGACGATTAGATAGATGAAAGGAGCGCTAGAGGCAGAAGAGTCAAATGAGAAGTCAAGCTGAGGAGTGAATGAAGGCAGAGATGAAATAGCTGCTGCACTGTCATAAAAACAGGAGTCAGGTGAGACTGATGAAGATACAGCTCCAGGAGAGCAGAAGCCTCGACAGATCCAGAGGATACGCGCTGCCAGCGTTCAGAGATCAGCGGAAATAAAGCAGCAGTCACGATGTTCATGAACTTCCGTCGCATCCACAAGTGCCAGTGTGTGCAGCTGCTGACCACGGGCCTGGTGCTGTGTATGGTGATGGTCTGCTGGGAGGAGCTGGACCACCACGTGGTCAGCCACATGAGATCCTACACGTATCGCTACCTGGTCAACAGCTACGACTTTCTCAACTCTTCCTTCGCCATCACATCCAAGCACCAGCACGGAAAGGACGGTGCGGATGTCGGGGGAGCGAACTTTCCATACCTCATCAACCATCCGGGGAAATGTGGAGGTGTCGGTGGTGGAGACGACGTCCTCCTGCTTCTGTTCGTCAAATCATCGCCAGAGAACTTTGAGCGGCGCCAGGCCATCCGGGACACGTGGGGGAACGAGAGCTTTGCCTGGTCAGAACTGGGGGCGAACGTGAAGGTGGTGTTCGCCCTCGGCGTGCATCCGGATGTCGGTCGGAGATCCGGTGTGCAGAGAGCGTTGCTGCGGGAGGACCAGTCCTACAGAGACCTGATCCAGCAGGACTTTTTGGACACTTTTCACAACCTGACTACCAAACTGATCCTGCAGTTCCACTGGGGCCACGAGTACTGTCCCCAGGCACGCTTCCTCATGTCTGCGGACGACGACATCTTCGTACACATGCCCAACCTGGTGACGTACCTGCGGCAGCTCCTCAGTAGTCAATCGGGGGACAAAGACCTGTGGGTGGGGCATGTGCACAGAGGAGCCCCTCCGATTCGCCGTAAAGAAAGCAAATACCACGTTCCTGATGACCTGTACCCCTGGCCCTCCTACCCAGACTACACCGCTGGCGCAGGGTACGTGGTTTCGGGCGACGTGGCCGCTAAGATCTACCACGCGACTCTGGTGCTGAACTCCTCCATGTACATTGACGACGTATTCATGGGAATATGTGCCAAAGCCATGGGGGTCTCTCCCCAGGGGCATGTGTACTTTTCGGGGGAGGGCAAGGCGCCGTACCACCCCTGCATCTACGATCACATGATCACATCGCACGGGCACGCCACAGATGTGCGCCTGCTATGGCAGGAAGCAACAGACCCCGCAGTGTACCGCCGCTCCAGAGGATTTATGGGTAATCTGTACTGCACGGCGGTCAGAGTGATGCTGCTGTGCCGGCCGTATTACCAGAACACGTACTCCTGTATGGCTGCTTTTACATAAACGCTCTTAAGATGAAGGACTGCTGAATGCTGAATGTACCACACAGACATGGCGCTGCCTCACACAAGCGGTCTGCCGCCATTTTTTTTTTTCCCCCCCCTTCATGTTAAATTTCACTGTTTGCTGGCTATACTGTGTATTTGCTGTCTTGTAATAAAGAACAAAGCTGTTCTGTGAAGCAAACTACGCACTCATTTGTTCCAAGTCATCAGCTTTTCACTTTGTCTCAGCTGAAGTGATTAAAGACACGTCACGTTACTATTCACTCGCCTTCTGAAGAGGTTTAGTTCTGTGTGAGTTGTTGAAGATGACGTTTAAACCGGCTGGTAAATATTATGAATTCTCTCATCACTTGACAAAGTAAACTACATGTTGGGCAAACATGTCTTCAGAGATAGATGCAGTGACCTAGACGAGGAATGTGGTTTATTTCACTCCCAGGATGGACTGGGAGTTGAATCGTATACTTTTGTGTAAACCATTTTAAGATCTCAATATTAATGTGACTCCAGGTTCTTGTTTTGTAAAAGGGATACATATAAAAATCCAACACATCTGATGTGTTTCCATGTTACTGCATCTGTAACTGCGATAGACTTTTTAATCCAAAAGGTAAAGTGCACTTCAGAGCTGCAACGATCGATAAAGGAAACTATTTTTATAATTGATTTTTCATGTCGGTCATTTTTCAAGCAGAGATGGCGAAAGTCTGCCGTTTGCTGCATTGTTGAGTTTCTTTATCTTACATCGTTTTAAAACTGCTTGAGGCTTTTTATTACATTTGACATTAATTGATAAATTGAGAAAATAATTGGCAGATTAATGAATAGTTGCAGCCCTGATGTCAATTTTGCCTTAAAAAAAAACAACCAGATGACCAGAAACTCATTTATCCTCCCGTCTATCACGGACTCTTGAACTTCGTGTATGTCTTGAGCTCTGGTCCGACTGATTCACTCCCATCAGGCTGACTAAGCGCATCAGACATTTCCTATCAAGACATTTAAATGGAAATAAAGCCACATCTGGCCAGATTGAGTTTAATGAGTTTCCTACCACAGTACAGACAGAACGGAGAATGAAGCTCAGGTTTGCAGGAGAATTAACTAAATTCTTTGAGGCTTCGGGACTTTTACACCTCTGACTCTTACGTTTAAGAGCTGTGGTTCCCAAACTCCTCTGTGTTTCGTCTCTCCCACCTCCTGAGGGGAACGTGTGGCTTTTTATCATCATTTAAATGGAGAATTTTTCCTGCCAAGACTGTCAGGTCTTTTTTTTTTTCTCTCTCTCTCACCACTCTCCCCCCTCGGCTCTGTTTCCTGTTCCACACTCCGTCCTCCCTCTTTTCCAGTGACTCTTCTTTTTTTCTCTCCCGCCGCTGCTGTCTGCTACATCCTGTGGTTTTTATACAAAAATTCCAAGACGGGCTGAATCACCGGGAGCGTGCAGGTTCGTTGGAGTCGTGACCGTATAAGGAACTTTTTACTGCGGGGGGAGAACGTGTGTGGGTCCGCACATGGAAAGCATTCACTCCTGGAACTAGGAATACAGTTGTACAGTATGTTGATGCTATATTGATATTTTCACACCAAAACAACAAAACACACCGTGTGTCAGGGTCTCTATCCAAAACGTGTTCAGTCAGCACTTTCTGATTTAAATGAAGCCTGACGCCGGGCTGCTTTGACTCGTGTGTTGCATGTCAAGGAAGCAATATAGAGCAAAAGAAAGAGTTTTCTGAAACTGCAGCAGTGCATTGACCTCACAAAGGATCTGACCTGATGTCCACAGATCAACGAGACATCAGTGACTGAAGGAGTGAAAAAACATCTAACAACCTCTTTGACTAGATTACTGCTTCAAACAGATTTCCATCCGTCTGTTTCTGTGCACCTTATCAGTTCACTGAGACGCTCTTCAAATAATAATACATGAAGAAAACATAAACATCATTTTCTCCACTTCAGTTTTATTTGTTTGAGATCTGACCGGCACTCTTCTTCTTCTTCTGTAGTGCAGAAGAAGAAGAAGAGCTGCCCACCGGACAAATTCTGACCGAAAAAAAATAAAAACACTTCATATAAACTGATGTATGTATATGTATATGTATATATGTATCCCTAATCTTCCATGATTTTTCATAATCTGAGCATGGTAGCCAGAGAAAGGGAAGAAGGGGGAAATTAAATATTAATGAGTGAAGGGGATTTAAAGGATCTCGGTACCAGTTTGCATGATAACTGTACGACAGGTGTTTGCTTTTTGCCCCTTAACGACCATTTAGTTTCAGTTTCGGCCCCCAAGAGAAAAATGCCTGAGCACCTCTGGTTTAATGGTACTGAACACACACACACACACACACACACACACACACACACACACTAATCAATATGCAGGTTACACAAACGTGATGTGGTAATCTGAAGACACAGAGGCCTTGTCTTCTGCAGTTAAACTTTTGAAATCAACACTATTTGCATTCAGCGGAGGCAAATTAACGTATTTATGAACAAAAACCACAATATCAGTAGTTTATATACCTTCAAAAACGTCTGGGGATTATCTATAAACTACTAAGCTGTAAATATAGATGTTGTTATGCTAAAGCCGCTCTGATCTCACTGCTTCCACGCGGCGCAGGGTGAAATTAAACGTAGATGAATTCCACACCGGAGTCCTACATCACCGTGGCGCCGTCACCTGGATGTTAACTGTTACACCACCTGTGTCAGAGGCAGGTGGTGAGACACACACTTCATATATCTGTTGCTGCGGCAGTTGTGTGTTTGCTCTCTGGAAAAGGTGAATTCATCACTGCTGTGCAATATGACCTCACATCTTGTGCACTGACATGGAGGATGATGTAGACACTCAACTACACCCACAACAGCGTGTGTTCTGTCCTTACCTGCGTCTGTTGGACAGACTCTCCTCCGTCTCATTGGTCACAACAACGTGGGTGGAGCCTCCCTGGCTTTCCTCGTGCATGACTTCAATCTGTGACACACAAACGCACACGTTAACGCAGGCATAAAGGTGTAATATGTGAAATATGGCCAGAATGCAACGTTAATTCCAAATATATATCGACAGTTATCGTTAGTTAGTTAGTTAACTTTTTTTAGATTTCTTTGTCTTTCTGCTTCGTTAGCACATATTTAAATTGCGGCACATCGACTTAGACAACCTTGCAGTTTTGCGTTGATATCTCACAGGTGCATGGCCGACTGCCTGATCAGTTCTTGGTTCACGCATTCTGACAAAAAAGTCGAGAGACTCAGTGCCCTTCATGTGACAGCAGTCGTTGTGGAGGAAGAAAACCTCCTGCATTAATGTGACTTGTTGAAAAAACTGCTTCATCACTTAGGATTCAGCACAGGCCTCTTTAAGCATGTTAAAGGAAACAACCAGTGACAAGAAGGAAGCTAACTTGGTCGGCTTTTGATTTTTGGCACCGACTTCACACGGCTGTGTCCTCATCAATTATGGAGGAAGGTTTATGGTCTAACACACCAACACTATCACTGCAGACAGACCGTGTTTGTCAGCAACACAACATAACCTCGGGGCGTGCGTGTAAACCAATTAATGAGATCAGAGCGAAATCGCAGCATAGCGGCGAACAGCAGCAGGGCGGCATACTGATCAGTGAGACCCTCCTGTTGAAGGGACTTTGCTTGAAGCGCCGTCACCCCTGCTGACACCGAATCCCCCACCAGCTTTACGGCTCTGGGTCTGGAGGTGACCTCTGACCTTCCCCGGGATAGTTTGTGTGTGAGGAGAGATAGTGTGGTTAAAATGGATTCTGGTAGAGCATTGTGTGATAACATTAGTTTTTGTTGGTTCTGTTTGTTGGTTTGTTTATTATCTGCCGGTAAGACAGAGCGTGAAATTGACAGACGGATCATCGCGGTGCCGACAGTAACCGGGTCGTTGTATCAGACTGTCGAGGCGCAGGAGACACATTAAAGTGTGCTCACAGGTCCTGGAGGCTGCGACTACATTTGTGGAAAAATAGCATAAAGTCTTTTGTGGCCCCAGAGGGAGCTGCATGCACTCTGACAAACTGCCTCCAGCGATGTCACTCAGTTGCGAAGATGTATTGTGGGTAATGTAGGCACCAGGAGAGTGGTTGGGATAGAAAAGGCGATATCTCCGATTCTGCTGTTTTGTTTTTAAATTGTCCATAGACCAGTGGACCCGCTGGCACCTACATTACCCACAATGCAATTAGAAGCCACTGAATGACACTGGAGGCAATGTGTCAGATTATATGCAGCTTCCTCTGGAGCCACAAATAACTTTATTCAACTTTTTTATATATATGCAGTAGTACGCCCCAAGACCTAAACTTGGTGGAGTTACCCTTTTAAGACATAGTAGAACATCTAATTCTGCTGTGTATCCTCCCTGACAGGATGCACATGTGTGAGGCCTACCTCTGCGTGAGGCTTTGTGGGGCCACACACTGACTGCAACAGCTCAATGCAAATATGTACAGCAGCATGTGTTTCCACAGAGCTGCCGGTCAGAGTTCACTGGACACGATGCGATATTTGTTTGTGTTTAGTCAAATGAGTTATGCGAGTAAAACTGATGTTGCTCTCATGAATGGAAACTTTTCGTTGGTGCGTGCTGTTATAAGACATGTTGTTGGTAAACAGGCAGATTTTCTCTTGGTGTTCAGTCATCTTCAAAAAATGCTGGGAATTGATTAGAAATCTAAATAAAGTTACCGACTTCCAAAAACACAATCTGCACGATCTAAGTGTGTCGTGATGACGAGCCGTCTGAAGGGTCTTTGGCGTGAACTAGTACAACTACAAACTCTCGGAGCTGCTGAAGAAGGGCAGGCTGATGCTCGGTGACGAGCAGTTGCTAAAAACAAGCTGTGAACTGAAACACAATGCAGCTTTTTTTTCCAATGATGTACCGTCACACAATCTGATTTGCATGTTGAGCTTTATGGCATTGTTGCACTGTCGTCTCCATGGAGCGGTAAAATAAGAACGTCATCAACTTCTGGCATCGACCGCACATTCAATGTGTGATCTGACTGAAGGATGTATCCAACAGCCCAGTCTGCTGTTCTTCACTCTATTTACTGCATTTAGGTCACATTTCCATATTATATAATTAACTCCATAACATGACCTGTGCTACTGGGAGAAGTGACAATAATCTGTATAACCTCCTCAACAGTGTGTGACTGAACTGTAGCCATTTTATTTTATTGCGATATGACATATAACTCTTCTTGGGAGCAGCTGTCAGTTGGTTACTGCTCCAGTTACACAACCCTGAGCGAGGTGCTTCATGTAAAGCTGCTTTTGTTCCCGTAAACCCTCCGGTCATATTTTCAGTTTGCACACAGTCCTGAATACCTGGTGTGCAGTCGGATCTCTGCGACTCATGTCACTGATTCTGACGGTCTTTAGTTTTCCTCTTTGTGACACAGCTTCCTCTCAATTAGAGCGAGCGCCTGTTAGCAGCAATGCAAGTGTAACTCAGTACATCTACTCATGGACTCGAGTATTTTCCATTTCTGCCACTTTGTACTCCACTACATTTATTTGATAAAGTATCAGAATGAAAGTGGCAAAATTATAAATCAATTTATTTTTATCTTTAATCAGATAATTAAAAAAAAACAATAACAAAACCAGGAATGATCAGAAAAATCAGATTGACTACTGTCCAATACATGAAAATATATGTTTAATTTACTTGTACTTTGACTTTTTTCTTTCATTTTCATTCAGTAATAGTAATATTTTAACTTTATCTTCACTCAACTGGAGAAGATGGAGGATTAAACAAGTGTAAACTTCATGTCAGTGTTTGTTGATGGAATATTTTGTACCATGCTTTTCATATACGTGGAACTAATTTAACTTTCTGTTTTGTTTTCTTTCCGTCTCTCACATGTCCGAAATAAAATTTGCATTCATTTTGCATTCAGCTGCAGGCGTCGGGTGTTTTTAACAACACGGCCTCTCGGAGGTAAAAACACGGCTGGTGTCACAACATAAAGTGACGTCAGCGTGAAACCTGTCGCCTAGAAACAAGTTCCTGAACATGTTAAATGACCTTTGGTCACATAAGACTGGCTCGTACTGAACTTTCTCAGGCCGACACATGCTTCCTGCCATTTCATTTTCATTCACATCTGATAAACAATAATAAGAAAAGTCGGACCACATTTCTGAAGATACACATCTCTAAGACTACAAGTGAAAACAGGTCATGTTAGGAAATCACAATACTGGTGTCAGTACTGGTTGGACGACACCACGCCCTCGTGTCACAGTCAGCTGATCTTTCTTATTTTGAGATTAACAGAACTTTAAAAATCACTAATGTTTCTGTTCTGTTGCAGTGAGATTCGGTACCTTGATGCCTCCTTTGGCCTTGCGTATGATCTTCCTCTTGTTGGGATCAGCTTCGGCTGGCTGCCTGCCGCTGTTCGAGTTGTCTGAAGCTCTGCGAGCCAGAGCTGAAAAAATAAATGAAGAGAACACAAACAAATGGTAACTTTAATAATTTATTTCTGTGGAGCTCGTGTTACATCGCATGCATTCAGTCTTTAGATGCATTCAGATAACGGCTTAAAAATAAACAAACGTGCAATACTGAACACGCTCGAGGCGTCAGTCCTGTCACATGAGTGGAAACAGTCTGAAGGGTTAGAGTTACAACAGCGTCCGACTCACGCTGCTGCGTCCCGGTAGTCCTGGGGGGGTTCTTCAGGGAGGGCCGTTTAGGAGAGGATTCAGGCCGCGGGGCTACGGGCTGGACCGGCCTCGTTTGTTTAGCCGACAGTCTCTTCAGACTGACGTGCCGCTTCTCAAACATCTCCTGGACGTCCTCCAGGCGCTTCAGTGCCTTCAGGACATTGGCCTGCAGGCAGACAGCTCACCATCAACCCCTCGTCCATCGTCACTTTTACGACAGAGTGTTTTTTTGCTCACCGTACCTTAATGTCCTCGGACAGGACCACCTCATACTGGTTGTGGAGGTTCCTCAGTTCGGTCAGCTGGTTCTTTTCTGCTGACTCCAGGAAGCGTTGGATGTCGGTCAGCGCCGACTCTGCCCCGTCCTGCGACTGACACTTATCCACCGCCTGGGAGGCCAACAGGTAGATGCCAGACTCGCACCACTGGTTCACCTGTACACAGTGACACATGCAAGCAGGTTAAAACCGGGCAGCATTTGGGGTTAAGTGGGATCTTAAGGGACAAAACATTGATTGTTCTTCATGCATTCTTGTGTTATCTGATCACAGGAGGAACGTCTACTCACAGGATATGAAAGATAAAAACCTTGAGAATGTACAAAATATATATATAAACAGGAGCGGGAGAGAAGACTGTCCAGGAAACTCTGCACCTCTTCAGCACAGAAGAAAAGATATTCAGTTTTTAGACGTTATTTTCTGGATAATTAAGTCCTCAGAAGTCGTTCTATTATGTCGACCTGCCATTTCATTTGCCATTGTACAAATTTACCTGCTGAAACACTTTTAGACCAAATTACGAGTTTCAATAAAGACTGTGAGAACATAATTAACAGAACATTGTGGCTCATTACAACTTTTTTTTGGAGTTGTATTCATAATTCCTCTGTAATAATGTCACTGTGCTCCTCAAGCAGCTGATATTGGCAACACATTGTTTATCTGGAGGTCAAACTGAAGGTGAGTGCGACTAAAGTGTTGACTACAGGGCGTCAAGGAAGTAAGTCTGTAAACTTCACAACAAAGAGTTGCCGTAGTTAGTAACTTTGCTAACCTGGGGCTTTAATTACAGCCCGTCTGACCGGTCTGACTGCTCGTGTTTCCTCCCTGTCACTGAAGTCACCGTGGGCCGAGATCTCAGCACATGCAACCACGGCTGGTTTCATGTTTCACTACAGAGCTCAGACAGTCTCACGTGTTTGCAGTGTTTGTGGATGTCACTCTATGACAGCCAGTGAATGCAAAATGGATGAAATTAAAATAACTGGCTGTTTAGATGAAGAGGGAGCAGAAAGCTTGTGTCCAACAATTAATGTTGGGGAAAAACTCGCTGTAAAAAGGGGCTGAAACGTTGTGACTGAGGTGGGGGTGTTTGGGTGGGGTGGCAAGATCTTCTATCTTTACATAAACAGCCTACGAGCTCAACAAATTACTGTTTTTAGCCACGCTGTTGTTACGGCTCTAGCCATGGCGATGACCAGCGAGTTGGTTAGTCTTCCACTCGGTCTAGACGGATTTAAACCAACACATAACTGGAGGTTTTTATCATATTGGTGATGCATTCCCATCAGCCTCATGTCTACTTTGTGTTGATGCTAATTAGCACGTTAGCATGGTAAAATGCCGCTCTATGATGGTGATCATGGAAAATATGCCAATATATATATATATTAGGCGATCTACATCAGAAATTCTGAGCTGACGTCTGCAGACATGTCCTCACCTTATCAATGCCCACGTGTATCTGCAGGGATTTGGACAGGACGTCCGTCTTCTTCTTGGCCTCGTTGCTGAAGTCGTCGCAGACCCGCCGGAGCTCCACGCATTTGGGTCGAATGGAGTCGACGGCGTAGTGGTTACTCTGGATCAGCTGGTCACCGTGCAGCGCGTGGAGCTGGGCCTTTTCTGTTGTGGGCTGGAAGAGAATCAATGCAGAGTATATCAGTTGTTTGGACATTGAAGGCCTCTCAGATTTCCGTGCAACAGTGTGTGTAATGGCTTTGTATGTGTGTGTGTGTGTGTGTGTGTGTGTGTGTGTGTGTGTTGACCGACCCGAGCCTTCTCCTCCAGTGCTTTCAGTTCCTTCAGCAGGTGTTCAACTCTGGCCACACAATCCCCGATATCTGACAGGCCGGTGAGACCGTCCATCAAACTGTCCAGAGACACTTTGACCTGCAGAACCGACGAGAGAACACTGTATTTACAAACTTCCCAACAGTTCATTAAGTATGTTTTTCAAAGTATGATTTTTTCTGTTTGAAGCTGCATGAGGAGCAGAGACAGAGGCGAGATCCAAAGGTTTGAGTCCAGAGGCAGCCAGGCATACTGGGAGACAGACAGATCTGCAGATATACCTCTCTGAAGTCCTGTTCAAAGTGTCGTAGCTGCAGGCACTGCTCCAGTTTCAGATGGTGTTTACACCAGAACTGTTCAAAGGCATTCTCCGTCTCATCCAGCTGGGCAAGGAGCCTGAAACACACAACAGGAAGTTCACGACACCACGTACTGGGAGTTACTCTCCACATAGACTACACGGGCTTAATATAGACTGAGACGCATTATATGATACGTAAAGGAAAGTCCTACCTCTCCACGGTGGTTTGGTTCTCCATCTCGTCCGGGTTGAGTTTGTGGTTCTCTGACTTGGCGGCCTGCTCCTTGATACAGCCCAACAAGGTGGTGCCCTGCTTCAGAGCCAGCTTCAGTTCATCCTGGTTTAGAGACACAGAAGCATCGAGAATAACATTAATGATGAACTTAGCAGAGAGTGCTGCACACACAGGAACATGTAGGTACACACGTTTGATACTAAAGCACATTTATACGTACTTCTGATAATCAAAAACATTTAATATTTGATACTTTTACTCAAAAATGACTCTCAGTCACTTTTTACAACACTGACTGATCTGCTCTATGCAAAGTGTGCAGGATGTTTTCAGGGGGCTGTTACAACTTGCAGTGCAACGCTCTCATGACAGCCAGAAGGCATCTGTCGGCTACTTTTCAGTAAACCTGCTGTATTATATTCATCTACTTCTGCTCACACATACAGATCCAGTCCCTGGAGACACAACGGGATGCTATTTATTGTGATTTGAGATTCAAAAAGTGTTAAAAGGTTTCAACTTGATGCAAAATGTCCTCCGATGTGAAGTGAATAACTGACCACCAATTGGCAGATTTTGATTCCCTTTGGGAAATTGAATCACTTTGTCCTCAATTCAACTGTGAAAGACTGTAAGATGATTTAAAACAAAGTGGGGAAAATGCATCAGAGGCTTTCCAATGGTCTGTGACAGGATTATTCAACTGGCGGCCTTTAACAACCTCATTCTGGCATTCGTTTGATCACAAAAATTCTTCATTTAAAAGTTTTCAGGCTGTTTAAGCAGAGAGAGAGAGAGAGAGTCAGACTGACGACCTACTTCTAAGATTAAAAGAGGTGAAGTGTTTTTTCTGTACTTCTGTATGTATAATGTTTCTTTTTTAATTGCGAAAACTAATAAACAAAGTGGAGAAAGAAAACAAAAAGTTTATGTTTTAATACAATTAATTTCCGAGATTTACCGGTCAGACATTGGGAACGTGACAGTCTGGCCTCTTGGCACTTGGCACAGATGACTCAGTGTGGTGCAGCACATTACCCACTGAAATCAAACTAACTCGTACGTTGTATGTGCGATGATGTGTTGGTGTGTGTATATTACTGTATTTCGATATCCGTTGTGTATTGATTTAATTACACTGCACATTTAAAAGCCCAACGAGGGAAAATACTAAAAAACTATAAACACAGCAGGTTCATTCTCTGTATTGGATCCATGTTAAACTGCATCGTCCCGATTAAATACGATTCAAATAAATAAAAATAAGCCCTTTCAAAGACAAGTATGTCCGTTACGTTCATACATAAGCTCAACAGTAACTACTAAAGCAACTAAACGCAAGCTTAAGGCTCATGAGAGGGGAAAGAGAACCTGCCACTTTTAGCTCATGTGAGCAGAGTTCAAGCTCATCACTTCCAGTAGAGAGGCTCGGCTACTCCCCGTCGTGCACCTGACCCCTGTCATGTTGCAGTGGCTCCTACAGGGTCTTAAGGAGCCATGCTGCTGCACTTTTATGGCTCTACTTCTTGAGAAAGGGTTCGCCTGTAGCTTTCTGACAGTCAGCTTGAAAGAGCAGGAGAAGCTTTTTGAACTTTTTTCCCCCTGATGTGGGTCTGGCTGAAGCGTCGGCACTGAAGGACGTGTGAAAGACATTTTAGGTCCATGTCCTTGTGCTGCAGGCTCGGTCACACCAGCATTTACAACAGAAGAGTTTCAGAACAACATCAGTGTATTTCAGTGAGACTGCTGCTGACTGTGGATCTGCTCTGTTGATCCACAGCACATCATCCGCTCTGTGCTGACCTTTGGTTTACATCATATTTTGGACTCTGGTGTGACCAGACATAAATGTAACCTTAGTTAGTAACAACTAGAGTCTTCTCAAGGAGGATGACTTTTTCTTTATTTGACTCACACACATTACATCTGCGAACAAGTGGAACTTGTTTTTCTTTTGTTTGCTGCTGGAGCTGACGAATCTGGTTCAGCCCAACCAGTTTGAAAATCACGCTGTCGTGCGTTTATTGTCCATGTGTCGGTGCTTAGTCACCTTGAGGTTGTCGTGTTTGTCGGTGTGTGCTGTGAGCAGGTCTTTGGTGCACTGGACGTCGTTGGGCAGCTCCGTCTCAGCCAGGTCGGTCCCGAACTTCTGTAACATCTGGGCTGTGGTTTTCACTGTCATGGCAAAGTTCTCTATGGCCTGAGGAGAAATAATCCACACGTGACTCTGCAGCATCCTAAAACAACTGCTACACTCGCTGCATTGATGATGTGTGTTCACTCACAGTCCGGTGGTGTATCCACTGACTGTGACAGTACTCCAGGCTTCCTCCTAGCTCTCGGGTCAGCTGGCCTTTGTCCACGTAGCCGTGCAGGTCCGACAGAGAGTTGAGCATCACAATCTGCAAAACACACTCAACGGATCAGGACGAGCTCTTCAGATCACGACCTACGTTACGTAACAGTAAGACGAATCATGATAACGCTAATGAATTCAGTAGAAAATTAACCTTCATTAAGAGAAAAATTGTGTTAGTGTCCTTTAAAGGAGAAGTTCACTGGTCACACAGCTCTGTAATAACAGTGTTAATATGTCTGTTGTGGCTCCAGAGCGAGCACTAAGAAGGCCTAATTTAAAAATTGTTGCTTACATGTGATCTGCATGTGCTGCCAATGTTTTTACCCCAACTATTTTAATCCTGTTTGTATTTTCTGTAAGTATAATATGTCACACACTAAGAGAGATACTATCTGGGAGCACGACAGGCAGGAAGGGCTGAACAAAAGATGCTGGTGTTGGTGTTAGTTCCTGTGTTTTTGGACTCCGGCTCATACCAGAGATCTGGCGCTCAGAATAGATCTGTGGTGTGAATATGAGAGTAGGTGCTGAACATAAAAAAGGTGGTGCACATTTCAGCTTGCAGTGGGCACGGCTGTGAGATGAGATGTGGTGGGTTGATAGAGTTGTTGGTGTTAGCGTGGAAGTTGATGCCATGGGAACTCAAATACACTTACAGACATCTCTGCTTTTATCTGTCAGCACTACAATACATACAGTAACCACGTGTGGTCATCTGTCATCATACTTTAGTGTCATTCACATAGTGAAAGTAAACATTTTTGAACGTGGTCTAATTTTTTTTCAAGTTGTAAAGTATTTCTTACACATTAGATTAAAATTTTCTACATGCATGAAAAATTACAGCTGATAATTTGGGTGTGTCCATCACATCACGCTGGTCCCCACAGCACCAACGTGCTTCGACCAGACTCATTAAAACACGTGATATGGAAACAAAACAACAGAGTTTGAGCAGTGTGGGATCAAATCTATCTACGAGACTCAGTCAGAAATCTTCACATACAAGGTCTTTCTTCAAAGTTTTGTTCATGTGATGTTTGATCTCGTTTGACTTCCTTCCTCAGCCTCTGAGTCTCTCCAGGAAGTTACAGCAACAAGTGATCAAACTTAAAATTACAGATTTCTCTGGGTTAGAACACAAGTTAACAAAATATATAACAAAGATTTAGTTGTTTTTAGTCGTTTCTTTGATCAGAACAGGTCGAAGCCGTTGCCAGTCTATTTATTTACACACTGTACATATTGTAATATCTGTCTGCTGCACTGTTTATACTGTACATACTTTGCATTTCTGGTTAGACGCTAACTGCATTTCATTGTCTCTGTACCTGTACTGTGCACAATGACAATAAAGTTGAATCTAATCTAATCTAATCTACTCACCAGAGTAAAGGAAATGCCTTCAGTAAAAGGTAAAGCAGTCTTGTGACTTCACACAGGTTTATATATATATATATAATTATAAAACACTGAGCAAAGCTTCTGCAGTGCATCAGCACCTTACTCCCGGCTCCGAAACAGGTTTGAATCCAAAAACACATTTTCACAGCAATTACTGTAATTCTGCACGTTCAACTGATGCCACGAAAAAATGATTTGCACACCTCCAATATGAGATTTACATCTCTGTCAGGTAAAACTCAGCTCTCTGTACAGCGTAAACCAGCTTCTACATTCATGCTCACAGATGCGTGTGTGCATGAAATTGGATGTTGTGCACAGATCTGGTATCAGACGAGGACATGTTGACTGGTTGTGGTTTTAGTTAACAAAGGCAGGGCACAGCATCAGCCCACAGAGACACTGATACTGCTGCCACTGCCCCTACAGGCTGACACTGTGAAGCAGACAGCGGGCTGCGCACTGCATCCTGTACTTTCTGTACAGACTTCATGGTCACATCGTTATTTCCTCATGTATTCAGAAAAACATACATTTTCCCTCATGAATGCAGCCCATAGAGCTGATATGGTCGAGGCTGAAGCATGCTTACCGGTACCTTCATTTTAAAGTCATCCTTGTGCAGTTTGATCCCGATATCTGCTATGGCCCTCTGGAAGAACCTGGACGGCCTCAGCACCAACACCAGCTGCAGGTTTCCAGGAAACGCCCCCTAGATAACACAGCAGCATGTCAACCTACAGTGAATCTCTACCATCGCCTGTGTGTATACACATAATGTGTGTGTGGTGCTGTTATCAAACCATTAAATATCAAATGATTACATCAGTTTATTCAGATACTCTGACACATGACTAGTTAACGGTGCTGACTCATAATACGGCTGAAGTCCATATACATCATACAGCCCATGAGCTGAGTCGCTGAACTAACCGCTGCCTCGGCTGCAGCTCGTCACTGACTTCTGTTTAAAGGTGAGTCATGTGAAATCTGTGTGTCGTCCTCCTGAAGACATCGTTGTGTTATCTGATGATCACTGCATGACTGTCAGTACAGCAGCCGGGCCTCAGACATCTAACATTAGATCTAAATGTGACACTGGGTGAAGATTTCCCAGGAAACGTGCAGGTGCTGCTGTCGATCACAGAAAGTACAGCAAACATCATGATGAGGGATTTTTTGTTGTTTTTTTTTCTGCTTTTGCTTTAATGGTTTTGAAAAACTATAAACTTTGACCTCTTCACACGAGGGTCGAGGTTAGTAAGCAAAACAGTTTAGTTTTTTCCATAGACTGCCCTCTAGGGGACAAAATCACATATTACAACACTGAGCTTCTCCACAGAGGAGGGGAAGAGTTCATTCCAGTAAAGAAAGAACAGAAACTAAAGCATAAAACACTTTATAGTTCAGACTATTATTCCTTTACATGTGCCGTCAGAGTGAAATAGGCCTTTAGACACCTGGAAACTGATGCATCAGAGTATTTTACATCTTTTGTACTTCATGTAAATCATAACGTGGGCGTGGGCAGTGTCAGGTGAGCTGATGGTCACAGCTGTTAGCTTGTTGGCTAAACACACTCTCCCTTATAATGCAGCAGCAGGTTGGACCTCGACTGACCGCTGCACACTGAGATCAGGCATGTTGGCGTGTGAGATTTTTGGTTTTTAATTATTATCTGTGAACTGATTTGTGGACCGGATGCAGTGAAGACCAGAGGAGTCGCACAGCAGAGAGTCTTTGTTGGTTTGTTTGGTTGCACCTGACATGATGCTGTTTTAGATATAAACATCTAAACGTATATGTGCGCGGGATTTATGTTATATTGTATTCGAGTGTGTGATGCGAGGCGTCTTCGAGAAACTTACAGCGATCCTGGATAGCGAGGCCTTTACCGAGCTCCATTTGTCCTTCCGCCGGTCGATGATGATGACGAAGCCGATGCTTGCAGCATCCAGGCTGGAGTCAGGAACCAGAGAGGGACATGTGACTGGACTGCTGCTTTGTGCATGTGAGCATCTATGCAAGCCATAATCAAACCTGCTATCATTAGAGGTTTACTGCTCCTGAACACACAGAGCTCAGCTGAAGAGCAAAAAACATCTTCCTCACTTTACAGAGTTCACCTGCAGGACCGCTACTACGTGGATGAAACCATTATCTTATATCTGGAGGAGCTGAGGTGTCAGCCAAGTTTAGTTTACAGCAAGTCTATATTGTAAACACTCATGTTTGTTAGTTTTGGGAGTGTGTGTGTACCTGGGGATGCTGGTCAGGTAAGTAACGACGTTGAGGAAGTCGTCCTCGGGCACTTCACTGAAGCCTGAGTACTCTGGGAAGGTGATGATGGGGGCGCCATCTTTCCCTCGCCCTCCTGCAACACACAAACACCACACACACATTTAACACAAACCCACCCTGACATTGTCTGACAGCAACACACAGACGTCTTGTCGTGTATCAATTTATACACATTTTGCACAATATCAGCTTGAGTTGAAACTCTGTCGTTTAAAATAGACGTCTGCTTTGTGCCGACCGTCCCGACAGCAGAGGACTGTGGGTTGAGGAGGATGAATAGTGTTCCTGAAACTTTGATCTGTATCCCAGAAAGTCAACAGATTTTATTCTTTATCTCCAAAAGAACGTCTGAGATTTTATCTTCCATGAATATAATGAACTGCCTCTCTGTTCAGCCGGCTGTAGTGAAACTAAACACTTAATCTCTTTAAAAGCAAAAACATAAAAACCAGCGAGGAGGAAACATTTTAAGAGTTTAAATAACTTAGTCATGGAAAATCTTGTAAATCACTCAAGACACAAACGTTCCCATTCAACACCCACGAAAAAAAGTCACAAGATGGCGACCTTGAGCTAAAAACTCCTCCAACCCCTCAGCTGACAGTCACTGAGCAAAGCTGTGTGTAAGTTTGGAAATAACCAACACATGAAGTGCAGAAGTGTGACTGAGACTGAGTCTGACGCTGACTCACACGTGTCACACATTTCACCTCCTCTGCTGTCACCTTCAGTCTCACCCGTCTTCTGCCAACCACATTAATCCAATTAACTTCCTGTGATGGAGGAGCTACACCTGACGCACCGCAGGAGGAGCAGGACGTGTTTGTGTCATGTGGCCTCACATACTGTTGGAAAGGCTTGTGAGGAAGGTAACGCATTGACCTTGTCTTAGCAAGGTGACCAGAATATACTACAGGCTCTGTGAGAGCATGTAGACGCTTTTATCTGCCTCAGCAGAAGAGGCAACGTCTATTTATCTGAGGCGCTACTATTAGAGAAAATACATGAACTTATCAGTGTGAAAAAGCCTCTTGTCTTCTGATCTGCTCCCATCTGTCTCTGTAAGACAGTTTTAAGTTTAGCTTTGCAAAAGATTGGAGTGACTTCTCTTCACCAGGTGACCCAGAATCATGTGTTCTGACTCTGTTGTGTGAATACTCAGTTGTTTGCAAGCAAATTAGCCATATCAGCGTTCTCTCTGGGATGAGTGAAGATGTGCTGATATTGTGTTTTCAGCTCGTTTCACTGCCCCCATGTGGACAAAAAAATCACTTCACGTAGGTTTGAGAGCTCCTCCAGCATCGTTCCAGTTCATGTGACAAAGTAAAGAAAATAAAGACTATAATATCCATCCAGAGTGTCGACCCACATCCTCCTGAGAAGGCACACTCACACACACACTCACAACAGACACACACATGTGGTGAGAGCCATAAACCAGGCCTGTGTTCAACTTATGTAACTCTGCAGGCAAGTAATGCTGAGAGAGGGATTTTTGGAAACGGTTGTTATTCGGGCTGTTGTGAGAGGACTGAGAGAAGGAATGAGAGGCATCCCCGAGGAACCACACCGGCTGCCGTGCCGCCGGTAACAACACATCTGGAAAAGTCCGAGGGCGGCAATAATCCTACGTAAACATTTAAAAATAAGATGATGTGACTCTCCAGCAGCTGGAAGTGAATAAGCCTATGATAAAAAAAAAGTTGAACTAATTAAAGTTGATATTGTTAAGTTAAGTCTTACTTCATACATGTTCAGACAGAAGCAAACGGACCGGTCGTCTACTCTAACGGCCTTGCGTCTCCACATGGGCGTGACGAGGCTGTGGTGTGTGTGGTGGACATTTACTTTGCATAGTTCTCTCAGGAGGTCGTTGGTAACGAGAGGAATTTAGGATCACATAAAAAAATGCCCCCGAGCTGCGGATCAGGCGTCAAAAAATGTGGGTTGGATTCCCAACGCTTTGGGGAAAATGTGCTCACTCGCTCTCTTGCCGGGATCAAGACGAGCTGATAAACCTCCAGTGAAACACGACGTCAGGTGGGATTAAACCAGTCACGTCCACATTCTGCGAGACTTCCTCCTCTGTTGTATTTTAACAATCATGATCAATCACTCAGCTGATGGGCTCTCTGTGAGTGTTTCCTCTGTAATGAGCATATTACTGATTTCTATGTGGTTTCCTCTCTGAAGAGAACCAAGCAGCTGTTTTAAACATTAATTCCTTTTCTTCTGCGACTTGTGTCAACGAGAAACTGAATGTGCGGCCACATCAGAGGCATTTAAAGAGAAATTTGAGCTCCAGTAAGCGTGACGAGAGGAGGAGGGGAAGTGGCAGTGTGAAGACGAGGAATCTTCACTGCATCAGTATCAGCATGTGGGTCCTCACTGTTTTTACACTGTGACAGGTATCATGTCGACAAGGGCGTATTTGCTGATCACATGTTGTTGGCTGTTGCTCAGCCTTAGTTTAGTCTTCTGCAGGTCCATATTAGCGTCTGTGTTCATATTTCTTTGTCATAATTTCACACCAGAATCAGCAGCAGCCAGATTCAAATGAAGGTTTTCTTGGCGATAGTTATTTTAAAGTGACGGGGACAAAAGTAGTGAGAGTGGGGTATGTGGTAACAGTCACTATAGACTCGCTGTGCTACAGATCAGATGTTCGTGGTTCAACAGCAACTCCACCAATTTTACACACAAAGGCCGTTCTGCTATTTTCGAAAGGATCCAGCCTGAGAACAAACTCAGCTGTATGAAGTCTTCTGTCTGCCTCGAGGAGCTGCAGGATCTGGAGACAGGAGTTTAAAAGTCTTGAGTTTACTTGGTGTTTTTTGAGATAAATCCACAGACGGCTAAAAGCTAAAATCTTTCGTCTGTCTCGTGTGTTTTTAAACTTTTTTTCTTGGCAGATTCTTCATAAAAACCTTCTCAGGTTTTATAAAAAAGCAGGTCAGTAAACAGAGTTTCACATGGATGGTTTTGCCTTCTTCAAATCCAAATGTGCTTTTGATTTCTGGCTGAAGCAGACGCACAAGTCGACACATGCTTCCAATAAAAAAACAAAAAACATCCAGAAACAGAAAGTTGCTGCAGATTATCAACAAAAAGTTGAAATGTGAAGTTTGTTTTGCAGAAATTAGATTTTCAAAAGTTTAAAAACAAATAACAATAAATTCCAGCACACATTTCCAGGTTTGATGCACCAAACAACAGACTGCTCTTTAATGTTGCCCCTGAGGAACTCAACATGATTTCTTTTAAAGTAGCCATGCACTTAAGTAGAAAGGGCCATAATCTCTCTGCTGGAGCCTCCACGTGTGAACAGCAGGACGCTGGAGTCGTGCTACGTACCTGAGAGCAAGGCAAACTGGCGATGAAGCTGCTCTATGATGTCGACAGCCAGCAGGGGCCTGATCTCCTGCTGCATGATCTCATCTGAAAGGAGGAACACACACTGATCAGATACAGACAGACGCAGCTGGGACATAAAAACATTCAAACAATATAAATACAACAGTCAGGGAGACGGAGAGGAACACCGGAGACAAGTCAGCCGGGTGAATGGGTTCGAAGATCCGGTCGGTCTGATCTCTGATCGGTTCAATGACGACACATTTCTTGTGATTTCACGTCTTTGAGATTCTCCACCAGTAGAAGCAGCTCTTATTCAGTTCATCACATTCTTTCAGATTCACTATAAAAAAGGAAAACTGCTGTTTCACAACAAAACCCACCGCGAAACAAAACAGAGGGTCTCACAAGAAGTGGAGAAGTCGTTAAATCCAAAAAGTTTAGCATCTGCCCAACACAAATTGTGGAAGACATAATAAAAGTCCATTAATTGCAGATTATGGACCTCCAGAGGGACATCAGCCCACTTACATCATGTTCACTTGCCAAAGAAAAAGCCGTTTCCCTGCAAAACCTGAGAGTCTGACTAATACCTGAACACCAAGCAAGCATCAGCCGACTGTTTGATGTACTGTATATTTCTCTGTTCAGCTCCATCTTAGAGCTCGACCTTTGAACCGTGGATCACCCTGAACAGTCCACATCTTCATCATATGATTTATTTGATGTAAGTTGTGAGCCTGCTGAGCCGTAGAGACACGTGATTTAAGAGCTCTTCTCCCACAATTAGAAAATACTCTCTGTTCACGTCCTGTCATCACATGGAGCCTCTTCTGTAACTATCCATTTCAGACTGACTCATGTAAGAAGCTAGAACAGAGTGTGTGTGTGTACCCATGTATTATTGCTCTGCTATTCATGGTTATTATGGTTCCCCTGC
The DNA here is from genome assembly GCF_965226575.1 of Pagrus pagrus. Classification (NCBI taxonomy): domain Eukaryota; kingdom Metazoa; phylum Chordata; class Actinopteri; order Spariformes; family Sparidae; genus Pagrus; species Pagrus pagrus. The sequence goes on along the minus strand of NC_140190.1, from coordinate 2,728,754 downwards.
AGCCCGGAGCTCTGAGCGCAGTGTGCGGCGAACAAACCGTTTCTTTGTCGTTCAGAATAAAGACGTGCATTAACACCGACTGTACTTTAATACTCTGAAACATGCTTGTCTAGGTTGTGTGCTGGTGGGGGTGGGAACAGACGGGAGGACAAGGAGAGCACAATAGCCGGTAGTGAGTCCAGACTTTAATGGAGGAAATATCAATGTACCTCTGTTCTTATATCTGAGTCTGCTGACTGAGGATATTAACATACAGCCTCTATCACACACACCAATACATACTCACCCAACATATGTGTTTTAAACAGCACATATGTACCACACTGAACCATATAGATATTTAAAGGCCTGACACAGCTCACGCTTTACTTGGAAATGGCATTTTGTCCGAAAACAACAGCTAAAGCTAAAAGCTTGACGTGTACGTGGATCACAAGTTAAAGGCGGTTCCTTACTGTCTGGTGTGAATGCTTCAGGAGGAACATGAGGTCAAACTAAAAAACCTTTATAATCAGTCTAGTCAAGCTTTATCCTACAATTCACAACAACGTGGGTGAAGACTGGTGGAAGGTTACTGAGGAAGACCTCGCTGAATGTCTTTAATAGACTTTATCTAAAATGAATCCAAAACAAACAGCTGCAGAAAACTATTAGAAATGAATATGATGGTTCATTTTCAAGGATGAAACCCCACCGTGCCCCACAGACGCAGTGGGTCAGAGGATCTTGTTATGTAGCTCTCTAGGAACGTATCGGCAGCGTTATGCAACCAGAGCCAGGCACCTCGGCTCTGCATTGTTGGAAACATCAAAGTAGAGAAGGAGTGGTGCAGACAGACGTGATGTACGACCACTTCAAGGAAATTCACCTCTGGATCCAGGCTGTTTTTAGAAACAGAGGTCTGAAGAGGCGGTGGGCAGGCTGAGTGCAGGAAGCACTCACGTAAGCAGATGTCAGGTTGTGTTATACAGTCAGAACACACTAATGGACCCGGTGGGGTTCTTGATTGGAGAGATTAGGTTTCGAGGGTAGAAGCGAGGGAGTAACATGGCAAGAGTTCTGTAGTCGTTTAGGACAAGCTACAATTTGCTGCGAGCGAGTCAGCTGTCATTTGTTTCTATGTTGGGCGGCTGCTCCTGTTCGGTCCGACCACAATTATGGTCGCAGGAGGAAAGCTTCAAACCCCGAAGAGCCTCTTGAAAGGACGGGACATTTCTCAGTTTGACAAAGGGAGTTCCTACCGACAGTACGAGAGCTCTTAAAGATGGACGACTGCTGCAGAGCGATAAGGAAAGGTATGCTGACACTGAACCGAAGATACTGTACTGAGATACATTAGCGCTTGTACACGATCAGCCCACAAAAACGCACAACCTCCGTCCGGTGCCAAACTTATATGTTAAATGCAAGAAATAGTTTTTAATAGTTTGTAACATCCTTGTGAAGTGAAATCCATTTCAAATTTTAAGATTCATTTATTGTCCACCTCACCTGCAATTAAGTTTATTGACAACAACGTTTCGGAAACCGAAACGTTGTTGTCAATAAACTTAATTGCAGGTGCGGTGGACAGTGTGCGGAGGTCTTTTTCCTGTTTTTTTGTCGGCCTTCGGTCTTCTCCTACGCACCTGTCGACCTCAAGGTGAGCAAAAGCTGCACTCTGAGATGAATTTATTAAAAAACTTCAATTGTGAGCAGACTGGACTGTGATCGTACATTAACCTCATCTTGACGCCCTCTCAGCTTCATCACTTCCTGGATGATATTTGCGGTGCAACGCGACATCCTTGATCAGAATGTCTTTTCTGCGTGCAGGCTATGAAAACACATTTCCTCCATAGACGACAATAAAGAATGAATCTGAATCATAACATGCAGTTTCTTTGCGGCCTAATAAAACTAATAAATCTTCTCCTGCACAGAACATATGCCTGAATTAAAACAGCAGATCTTGGAAGGCGTCTCCATGGCGCTGACAGCTGACTGAGCGGTAACACACACAGCTGATTCAACGCCAAGTTGTCAGGTGTCTAAACTCCATGTTCCCATGGCAACACAATGATGGTGCCAACACCACCTCACCCCATGTCTACACACACGCACACACCCCGTGCACACACACCTTCGTTGTCACCTTCATCTGACTGCTCTAAATATAAAAAGGATTAGGCAGCATGCTTTCACACGCCGCCGTCACTGCCGCCGCCGCCGCTGGTAGTTACAGACAGATGGAGCTCGCTGGGATTTAACCTAATCACAAACACAGCGTGATTTTGGCGAAGACGAAAATCATCTTGGATTAAACACGGTGACACAAAGGCAACATGCCATTTCTTGCTTCTACTCAACTGTGTTAGCTATTTTACTTCTATAAAACATTCAAATAATTTTAAAAAAAGGTTTCTTGTTCTCTTGTTTGTACTTTTTAAGCATTTATTCATACTTCAGAAGTTACAGGCTACAGAGTTAAATTCACCACTACATTTGTCCATCCCAGCTTTGAAATACACACTGATTCAACACAAAGTTCAGTCTCGCTCTATCTTAGAGTAAAAAGTGATGTAAAAAAAATCGCAGTAACTATAAAATCCAACCAGAAAACCAAGACGGACGGCAGTGAGTCTATTTACTGCACTCGGCCCTGGTTGGTCTGAGCGTCGGCTGCAGTGACTGCGGTCTGTGACAGCTGTCTGTTAAAACAGAGATTAAACTGTGTGAGAGCAAATCATTCTGAAAATAGGTTTACATAAGACACAGGCCTTTAAGATGAAAAGCAGAATATGGCAACAAAGTCACAACAATATTTCTACTATTGTTATAAAACATGATAATGAATGTCATGTCAGCATTTATGTTGCATTCAATAGTTTGATGTTTTTTCCATCAGGTTTTTCATTTTCTCGAAGATGTTTGACACCAAATAATCAACCTGAGCGGCAAACGTTGGACATTTAAAACATGGTGGATGAGATTTAAAATGGTTCAAAGGTCATTCTTCAGTTCAGCTCACCAGGACTGTGTTTATCTCCCCAAACAGCCAATGCTTCAACTGTACAACTGTTATCTGTGAGCTAGCCAGCACACACACTGCCCTACTGGGCGGAGTGTGTCTGCTGATCACCAGGAACACTTCAGTCCATTCTGTTCTTCTCCTTTCCTGCATTTTACTTTGTCTCCATAAAGCTCTGGGAAAAATTCCTCAAACCTCCCTGTCGAGCGTCCTGCTGCGAGCGTTGAGCCTATCATTTGCTCTAACCATATGTTTGCTGAAATGCGAGCATGAAACACTGTTGTCTCGCTGACCACATAGTGAGTTTATCACCGTCATCGCAGAAATATCAGTGTTCATGACGACCAACAGCAAACTGAATATGACTCATATCCCAGAGACTGATTCCTGAGGCTGAGCGCCAGAAAAGCTACTTTACTTTATATAACTGAAACACAATAAACAATGTGTGAGCTTCATGTCCAACCCTCCATATGTAGTCTTATTATGCATTGAACAGACCACTTTAAAATGCCAGGGGAGCCATCAGAGAAAGATCCCTGTTAAAGCACAAGTAGATCAGCTGTGACCTCGGGCAGAGCCTCAACGCAACAGTGTGAGGACTCAACTAAACTCCACCACAAGACGTCTGCAAGTAAAAAGGAAATACTTACTGGACTAAATCACTTTACCAGCAGATTGTAAAAAGGAAAAGACTTGGTGAAGTGGAAAAAAGATGACACCAGGCAGACGCAGAGAAGCGTGGCTGGCAACAGATGTGTGTGTGTGTGTGTGTGTGTGTGTGTGTGTGTGTGTGTGTGTGTTTCTCCTCGACAGTCTGCTGTTGTGTCTAAACACAGCCCGTGAGAAGACACAAGACATTGTGTGTGTATATGACACAGCACATGATCATTTACACTGTAAATCTGCAGCTGCACACGACGTTTGACAGACAGACACGCTGGATAAATGAACTTGATGCGTGAACGTTACCTATAACGTGTCTGACACTCTTCATCCTGCCACCTCGCTGGCTCGAACACATTCACAGACGTAAAGAAAGTAAAAATCCTTCCAGTTCTCTCATGGCATCCAACACGACAGGGGACAGCGTAACATCCAGTCTGTGAACAACAGCTGCTTCTTCTTCATCACCATCATGATCCTCATCATCAAACTCAAGCTGTTCCAGACATCCAGACAAACAAATCACGTCTCCTCTCTCTCCTTCCTCCCGGCTTCACACACACACACAAAACGCCAGCCGGAGCAGAGCCCTGAACTGTGTGTGTGTGTGTGTGTGTGTGTGTGTGTGTGTGTGTGTGTGTGTGTGTGTGTGTGTGTGTGTGTGTGTTGTTGCATGCGTCTGTGGTCAGTTTTTCCAGCTCCAGCGGTAGTGAAAGAGCTCTCCTCTGAGCAGCAATCGGCCAATCAGGAGTCAGAGAGGGAGGGCACAGAGGAGTGTGTGTGGAGGGATGGAGGGAGAGAGAAATGTAGAATGGGGCTGAGCTGCAGTGTGTGTGTGTGTGTGTGTGTGTGTGTGTGTGTGTGTGTGTGTGTGTGTGTGTGTGTGTGTGTGTGTGTGTGTCTGCGGTGTGTTTATGAGGACCATGTCGGCCTGCCAAATGTGAACAGCCTGTGAAGGTAAACTTTATAGACCCACATGATGGGCTGAAGCGTCTCTTCACCAGGTTTCCCTGAAGAGTAAAACACCGGGTCCACTCTTTGCTGCGTCTCTAAGCTAACATTAAGCTAGCAGCTGAAATGGATCTGAACCACCGTCTGGCTCCTGGTGAGGTGGAGATTTGGTGGGGACTGAAGTCAGTGTCAGCAGATGCAAAAGATGAATCACATCGTGTGGCTGGTGCAGATGCTTCATACTTTCTTTTCCAATTCAGAAGAAGATCTCAAGCATACAGACTCCTGGGACTGGCCCCTGAGTATCAGGAAGACACAAAGTTCTCCATCAGCTGCCACCAAACGGCTCAACTTTCCCACCAGTGTCAATAAGACACTGTCAACATCAGACTGGACAATCTGGATGAAGCATCAACACTGACATCAACGAAGAAATGCAACATCACGTCAGCTGTGCCTTTGCAAAGCTCAAGAGACAAGAGTGTTGAACACCAAGACACACCAGTACCAACCAAACTGCTGGTACCATGAGACCTGGACGAGCTACACTGGACACATCAGAGCCGTGGATGTGTCAAACATCAGTGTGTTAGAGGAAGTTCACATCGACTGCATCGTCACCATCATAAAAAAGACACATTGCAATAAAGTTTGTGGTTCTAGATCGACTTCAGCCTCGTCAAGACGCATTAATGATGATGATGATGAGACGGTTGGTTCCTACTTAAGAAATGTATCTTTAAATGCAAGTCATGCAGATTATTTAACTTCAGGCTTTACTTTGACAGCTGGGCATTGTAGTTTTTAGCAAATATTACTGAAACAGGAGGAAACTTCACATTAATCCATATTTGGTGCTCTGGTGAGTGTGTGGGTCAGCAGGACAGTGAATGAGAGACCGAGTCAAAATAAACTACAGTGTGTGGTGAAGAAACATGTCACCAGTCACCCAGCGCATCAGTGTTGCTTACTTTTGTGGTTTTCTTTGTTTTTGGACAACAATTGCATAACTCATATGTTGTAAATCAGCTCGTCGTGACAAACCAGAACAACTAAAGAGAATACATGAGACCGAGTAGCACCAAGAGCCCAAAACAACCACAGCAGAGAGAGGGAACAACAAGTTTAAGGAAGTTTGGAGCTTTTTACTTTCCGTGTTGGATCCTTTCACATTCAAGGTTCCTGTTTTATTTTGATTTTATAACCAACACAATCTCCTGGTTTAAAACAGCGGAGGAACCACAGCTGCAGCACCGCTCTGTTCTTTTCCACTGCTCATAGCATCTGAACGAACGTCACACAGTGACAGAATCACATGTAAACACACACACACATGCACACACACACACACACACACACAACCTCCAGGACACAAACACAAATATGGAAACGCTGGACTGTAGCGACTGACACACACACACACACACACACACACACACACACACAGTGGCCACACAAAACTGCACATGCACACAAATTCACATGTGGACACACACACACACACACACACACACACATTGTTTTCGATACAATGCCTATCGAGCTGTCAGATTTGTTCTGGGAGCTGCTTCCTATAAGAACATAAACTCTGCTGTATTCCCAGGAAAGTGATGTGTGTATGTTCATTATTCTCATTATTGTGTACAAGTTTACAAAAAACAAGAACTTTGAGCCAAGGAAGTGAAAAAAGCTCGACCCGTGGTCAGACGGTCCGATCACATTCTTGCAACACAGTTAATCACATGGATGTCTGCGGTTTATCAAGTGGCACCAGATCCACATTAGTTTCTTACACTATCAAACCTTATTACTGTTTCCCATGAGCTGATATATGTGTCGGTCATATACTGCTCATGTTCTTTGCAACATATATATTAAAGGAAACTTGACTTCACGAATGTTTCTGTTCTGGGATCGATTCAAAGTTTGGACAGATATCTAAATATCTAAACGTTCTGACACCAGAGGTTCTGGTAGGGTGAGATGGACTTCAGTCACTTTGGCACTTGCAGGTATCATCCAGGTTCAGAGAGAGAGTGTAGCTGCTGGGTCCTGACCCTGTCACTGACCATGGGAAAGTCATCTCATCACAATGCGATGTTCTGTGGGAAACCTTGGGTGCTGGCATTCATGTGAATGGCGCTTGACACGCACCACCCATCCAAACACTGTTGTGGACCCAGTACTCCCCCTCATCACAACAACACTATTGTATTTTTAAAGCATCCAGCCGCGTTGTTGGTGACAAAACCAGGTGTTTTACGCCAAAACATGATGTTTGATTTTGTGCCTAAACCTAACCAGACCATAAGCACTTCATTGTCACATAAAAAAAAAAAAAAATGTAACATACAGAAAGGAAAAGTAAATTAAATAAATCCTTGGTTTGCAGATGTGAGAGCAAAGGAGGAAGTCAGGTGACGCTGTTGTCGAGCGTTGGGACGGGGGGGCGGAGGATAGTTCAACAAAACAACACAGTAAACACTGTTTTTTGACTCATGACCACGATCACTCCCTAATCTTAAGTATGCAGTAAGTGTTGTACTCGTGAGAACGAAGGTCCCCTTTCAACTCCAATCATGATCTTCCAACAAACCATAACAAGAGTGTTACATACATGTAATATATACAAAATATTATTTAGAAAAAGTACAGTTTTAACAAGGATTCGTAAAGTTTTCAACGGGTGAAGACAGGATGTTTTCCTCCTGACAAAAACAAAAGTAATGAGCGAATGGAAACAGGTGCAAATATGTCTCAGTGTAATTTGGTTCAATGTGTACATGAACCTCATTAACACACAACTCAAACATACCAGACACAAACAGGATATTACTATACTGTGTGTGTGTGTGTGTGTGTGTGTGTGTGTGTGTGTGTCTGCTGGGTACCGACCCTGGTGTCTTAGCTCAGTCTACCTTGCTGGTTGAACGTACCAGCAGACCTCCCACACTCTCACAATAGAGTCTGTGTTGAGGAGCTTACGTAACAGAGGAGATTACACTGAACACTGGGACACTGAGTCTGTCTGATGCTGAACCAGTAGTGGACCACAGGGCTGATGATCATGCTGTGCTGCACCTCTGCTTGTATCTGGACGTGTACATTATTTATTTTTCTTTATCCAAGCAGCTCAGAGTGTACTATCACTTCCAGGTGCTTTAAGTTTAGTAATAGTTGGTTATAATGAAGGTCACAGGGCATAAACTGCTGGATGCTGGGTGTGATGATATACATTACTTGCATGAACATGCATATCGTGGCAGTCTTCAGTTCCAATGCAATGTGTTATATACTGTAGGTACATTAGCTTTAATCTGTGTTTTGTGTTTCTGTTATATTCTGTGCAAAATACGCTTTTACTGTTAATGTTGCTTTTGAGGACGTCTTTAGAAATGCACTGGTGCGTCTGCCATTAAAGCTGGGAGAGCTAACTCATGTCATGTGATCAGAGGTGATAAATGAGGATCAAATGATGGGACATGAAGTCGAGCCATCGCTGTGGTCACCTCCTCTGGTCTGTCGTGAGGCCTCAGGCGCTCACAGCTCACAGCAGAGGTAACACGTTCACATTTCAAATCCTGATCTGCAATCCATGAATAGGGAACATTACGCTTTACTCTTCACTGGTTAACTTAAAGTTTGTTGCTAAGCTGTTTCACATAAAGCCCGTCTCTCCAATATCGACTGTAAACGAGTGTGAGAGTGCTGAAAGGCCCTCAGACCTGCAGTCTGCTGCTGTTTGTCTGAAGGTAGAGTCAACATGGGACCAGAGCAGCCTGAGCCTTCAGGACCTGAACATCTCATGATCTGCCCCAGCAGGGGCAACAGAAGCCCGGACTGCAGAAGCTGCCCACACACTCACACAGGAGGTAAATACACTCATATACACAAGTACACTCTGGATATAGGTTTGCCGCGGGCAACACTTTATCCAGAGGAGCAGCGGAGAATCTCAACGCTGGGGACAGAAGGCAGGTAAGTTTACCGTAGATCAGGCGAGGCGGGCTGGTCAGAGAACAACGGGGAATCAGTCCGAGAAAAAGTGCTGGAGATTCTCGCCTGAAGGCGAAGAACAATCTGACAACGAGCGTGTGGAGGCTGGACTGTATATACACCAGGTTGAGTACTGATGAGGCGCAGCTGTGAGAGCAGGCGAGTAGAGTTGACTGGTCAGGACAGAGAGGCAGGAGACAGGACGATCCTCGTGTGACATAAATATCCTGTATCTAATAATTAAAATATATCAGGTTGCATGGGTATCACCACAAGTGTACACATACACTGTAACAGTTCAGATCAATTCTCACATTTCTCTACACTAGTTCACTTTTTCTGAACTCCTCACGCGGCACATGGATCTGCAGCACATCTAAAAACATACAACACAGAGCGCCTGTTTATGTTCCTCGATGACCACAGAGGTTTACAGCTTATCTCAGGATGGCGTCAGTTTTCTCCATCTCCGTACCTCAACCCTGCAGAGAAATCCTTCTCCTCGTGGGACTGGAAAGTTCATGGCCAATGGGCACATGATCTTACATGCAATGCAGACGATTGCCTCGGAGGGATCAGGGATGCAAAAGGATTACTTCCCAGGAGAGGACAGAAGGTTTACCGTCGATATGAACATGTTGCACTATTGTATTTAAATATCACTAGCTATCCTATGTATGTATCATAGTAAATATCTATATTTTTGTATCGCATCACCTGGAATTTCAATCATTTTGTAATTATTATGTGATTCAGTATTTTGCACTTTGCATTTAAGGGCAGTATTTTGTGTTTACAGGTTTTTAAACTGAAACTCTGAAAACCAAATGCTGAAATGAAGAAATGAATGAAATGGGTCGGAGTAATAACTGTGTGTCACACAGACCGTCCTTAAAATAAATGTGACTCTGTTGCATGAACTCCTCAGATAATGTATGTCGACCATGAGAGCTGTTGACTGACTGTCACATGTTCATAAACCTTCCTGCCCAAAGGAGGACAGCAGTGCAGAGAGTGCTTGGCCTACTTTGCATGAAAAAAACAAAAAAAAACCATGAACCTCTGCTTCGCTCTGTGAGGGAGTCAGACCATGAGTCACTGTAGAGCTCACTCGCCCACTGAGAGGCTGAGGCTCAGTCGTAGTCCTGTGGCAGTGGATTTCAACTCTGGGTCTATTTTGATGTAATTGCATCAGAGATATAAACAGACAGACGCCGAGGTAGATGCTTTCTGACCCTGTTAAAAGTAATAATGATGAATTATTTATAATGTTTCCATTCTTCTTCACTTCTCTCTTTCTTTTCTTCTATTTTCTCTGACTTTAATTGCAACAGCATAAAAAAAGACACTCTTCAGTCACACACACACACACACACACACACACACACACACACACACACACACGCGCGCACACACTGTGCAGGGCTTGTGTTGTTTTTGGGTGCTGGTTCCTCGCGGTCCAGGAGAAGGGGGGGAGGGGGGGTTTCCTATCGCTTCTCAGGAAGAAGGCGTCAACACAAGAAGACAATCAGAGGATGTCTAATGACAGGATCTGCTGATAACAGGGCTACCTCACACACACACACACACACACACACACACGCATTATTCCAATGAATATCATTATCACCTCATGAGACGTGCACTGTGCTGACAAACAGGCACGGGCCTGATAATGTCTTCACACCAATTATAAAAAAAATAATGTAAAAGTCGACGCTACAAATGAACGACATCCTTCTGTCACATGAGGTTTTGTGCACCTATGTGGACGTGTGTTAATGTGCGTGTTATTGTCTTTGTTGTAAATCACCATGAATTTGAGCAACAACAGGGTTTCAGGAATATTATATAAAATATGTTATTAGAGCTGTGATAGTGTCTGAAGACAGGAACAAACGTGCCTCATAATCAGCCGTCATACAAAGTAAATGAACCTTGACTCAACGCTGTTAACGCCGAAAAATACATTTCATGCCAACTGAGTTTATCATTTATTTCTAACTCAGCACAAAATCCATATTCAAAGCTTTGACTACTGGCGCAGGTGTCGCTCAGTGGAGTAACTGCTCAGAGCCGACCAGCTCTGGAGGAGAGGGTCGGAGTGCAGAGCCCGACATTTTGGAGGAATAAACCCCGCTGTCACATCAGCGGGGAGAGAACCAGAGTCTCTGGTGAGTGCTGAGTTTAGTGTGTGGCCTGAATTCAAACACACAGACACACACACACCCTCGCTACGTGCTGTTCTCGCTAGCTCACGGCTACAATCCAGAGTAAAGTTGACTGTTTGGGGTGAATAAACACTGAAGGGCACCATCAAACAACAACCGCTGCTGATGAAAACCCATCTAATGTGACTGAGGGATAAATGAACCTGTGGATTTTTCTCGGGGGTGGACAGTGTTGGAAACAGTTCGGATCATGTAAGAGCAAAACTCAGGATTCAGATGAGGAACAACTCCTGTTACTGTAACGGGAAAAACTAAAGAAACCTCAGGAAGAGCAACAGAGCTGGGACCCCTTTCCCAGAAGCGACACCCTTCAGCTGTGGATGAATTCACATGAAATGAGACATGACTCAGTCCCATCAAGAGTGAGGCTCACTGATGTGATTTAACTGACACTCACTAAATAAGAGACGCCTGCCCAAACTGACTACATGTTATCTCAGAACAATGTGTTGGTATGATCCAATTGTTGCAGCATATTTAATTAGCTGTTAGGAAATGATTACATAACAAACGTTATTTCCAGCCTTTCCTCAGAGGAGATATCGTTGATGGGAGCAGAGGGGGCTCTCTACTCCGTCTAATATGAAAGTATTTTACTTATCTTGTTCAGAGTCAAACTGTAACGTGTCTTCTGTATTATTCATTGAGCTTTTCCTCTACATGATGTCATTATTCTCCCTCTGAGGAACGCAGGATTGCACACGGCTGCCTCGATTTCAGCATTACCTTAATAACCACTGCGACCAGAAAGTTAATCCTCTGGGACTCTGAACTCTGGAGTCCCCAGATAACCCTGACAGACTGCTTCTATTCCTTTTCTGTCTGGTTCTGTTGACAGGTCACAGACCCACAGACACCAGAATGATAATATAACAGGTACAGCCGCCCTCACACGAACTGTATTCAATATGAAATACGAGTGAACAAAAGAACCTCAACTCAGACGTAACACAGGCCCTTAGCTGGCGAGACAGAACCAGCCTTAACTTGGATCGGATCATCCAGCTGGTGTCAACAGAACATGAATCCTACCTCTGTGTAGCTTGTTTACCAGCCACAACTCAAACCCTCCTGTCAGGAGACCTTCTTTGTACACAGTCGGAGGTATTAGTTTTATTCACACTGCGTCCAGCCTCAGTCCTCACTCTCTGACTCTCTCCTGGACGTCATAGCGACAGGCGACCAAACAAAACACACCTCACGTTACCTCGAGTAAATTTGTAGATGCTCTGGATTTGAACATTGTTGGAAACATTTGGGGTAATGTACACAACCCAACATGATATAAGAAAGGTCTAGTCGTTTTTGGACCAAAATGGCTAAATTCCCGATAAAGGTAAGGTAAGAGCTGCTAGCTTGTTTAGGTTGGTACCACTGGTGTCCAGTTGAGTGTTAGAGTAACTTGCCAGGTTCAGCATGCAGGTTGCTAGCTTGGAGGTTTTTGCTGTTTCATGTCGGGATGTTTGAATGATGATGAGTTATGATGCTGAGCTATTAAAATGCTGGAATACCATGAAGCCCATGTTTGCAATCACTGCGATCAGTTAGTTCTGATCATTTAAGTCAATTTGCACCATCAGTGTTCAGCACGTCACCATGTTAGCTTAATATCTACAACAAGACAGGGACCTATCAACTTATCAATAGTTTCAGTGGCCGTATGTGTCGGTGTTTTCATGATTACACCAGCTTTGCAGGGATACTCGTGATGATCCTGCAGAACTTACATTGGGGTCCTCTCAAAAATAGGCTACAGACAGTAAAATACTACACAAATGTTGAAGGGAAGCATGGGATGAAGGATGGAGGGATGGGTACATACTTCTCAGTGTGGCTGATTCAGTCTCCCGACACACCCCCAGGAAGTGGAAGTAAGACTCCATCTCCGCGGTGGAGATCCGCACGGTGGAATAGGCTGGTCCATATTGACCACACTTTGGACAGCGAGACAGGAGGGTGCGGCACTGCAGCATGCCTAGAGCACCCATCTCAGGTCATAACTCCACCTAAGTCCGACAAGCCCGTGTGTGTTTCTATCTACTGTGTCTGCACATGAAGCCTGCAGCAGAAACAGTGGAACGATCCATGGTTCCCCGATGCCTCTGCTGTCTGTGACACACACACACACACACACACACACACACACACACACACTGTCACGCAGACCCAGTTTTCTCTCCCCTCCAGCAGTGCTGCTGCAGCTGTTCCTGCATGTGTACCTGTCCAGCAAGGTGCCTCTAACCTCCCTGCTTCTCTCTGTCTGTCTCTCTGTATCCCATAATCTCTGCATTACAAAGTAAATCCTATTACAGGACATTTGCATATGCCCGCCCCTGTGATGACCTCAAACAAACAACTACAATCTGCTGCGAGGGAGTGACTCCACGCTTTTACCTCTGTCCACTGCAGACGTGTTATTTTGAGCAGCAGTGCACCTGGATTACAGCGATGCAGTCAATGTGAGACGCATCACGCCTTCTGCAGCTTTCTCAAACTCCTCACCGATCTGAGACGCATCGTTTTTATTTATAATAATTGAAAAATACATTATTTTTATGGAAAAGTTACACTTAACTTTATATGTAATAACTGAACAAGCACAAGTTTATGTTTTAGTCTGCATTCATTTGATTTAATAAGACTAAGTTATTTAATTTATACACATTGACTCAACATGATCGCAAAAAATTGCATTAAACGTGACACTTTACATTGAACTCATGTAACAATTAGATAGAAAATGTAAAGTATATGTAATTAAAATAGTCACTATAGTTGTTAAAAGTCGCTGTGTTAGGCATGAGTGTTGAGACACACGTAAATGTCTCATTTCAAAAACAACTTAAAACAGTAAACATTGCGTGGATCACACAGAAAACATGTTGACAAGAGGATCTTCAACATGTCCAGAAAACGTGTATTCAACTTTTAAAATGTGTATTAACACATAAACAACAACAACAATATATATCTCCTCTGAGGAAAGCTCTCTGCAGGGCTGACAGTAGTGATGTGTTTGGCCGGGACTGCCTCAGACTCTAACGTATCCAACATAACATGATGTATTTATCTTCTGATCTCACCAAGTATCCACCAAGCACCCCACAGGCGAACCTGGCCACAGAATAACCAAACATGCATTCGACACGCCCTCCGGATCCACTCGGCACGGCACACCGACTGCGTTTGAACGTGTTTAAAATCAGTAAAAAGTAACTTCATCTTTTTTCTTGAAATCAGTTACCTTTGGTCAATAATGACTCATGCGATTGATTAATTAATGTTTAATGTATGTATTTTATGGGATGACCCTTATTGATATACATATACTGTGTTGGTTTGTTGGTTATGTGATGTCGCCTAGTTACCTGGACTCCTCTGCTATCTGCATCTTCTCATAATGAAAGATTATCTAAGCCGGAGCAGTGGGACCTAATTTTCTTTGTTTCACATTACATCATTGAACTTGTTATTAGCAGATGTTTCTGTATTTGCAATGATGTTCAGACTGATGCGGCAAGTCAAGAACATCCAGCTGAACGTTGTCGACACTGATACATACAGTAGAGACCTGAGGTCTGTCGGTATTTCCTTTGCACATCACACATGATTAAAGTGATTAAAGTGAGTGGAATCATTTGTCCATACTGCTGGCAATTATGTCAAGATGTTTTGGGGTTTTTTTGTAGATAATGACCTCAGTATCCCCAGTTCCAGAGAGTTTGGACATTATGTGAAACATAAAAAAAAACATCGAATTCAGCCATTTGAATAAACAGATCTACTCAGAGTTCCTCATCCCATGTAGTAATATCCTTTATACAAACATGTGCTTCACAGAGTGGTGAACCTCGCCCCATCCTTGCTTGTGAACGACTGAGACTTTGGAGGATGCTCCTCACATACCAAATCACGATACTATCTCCTGTTACCAGTGAACCTGATCACCTGTCCCAACTTGTTTGAAACGTGCACTGGATCCTGAAACATTCTTCACACTGGGCGTCTGTTTTGTTAAATGTTTAGGGGGTCCGATCCCCATCATGTCCAAGTGGCACCGAGCACACAGACAGGAGTACATCATGTCCCGACAGGTGCTGACCCTCCATAACACATCTACAAGTTACCGGGTGTGTCGCCAACACACTCCACACACACACCTGTAACACTGTACAAACAGCCAACATGTTCATTACTTACACATCACTGATCCCATGCTGCTGCTGCTGTTCTTGCTCTGTGAAAAAATCCACACAGACAGGAGGGTCCGAGCCACGCGGCTAAACCAGCGCCGAGTCCGACGTCCGCAGTAACATAACACACGATGCACACACGTACAGGTCCAGTGACACAACAGTCCAGTCCTCAGGGCTCTCCCTGAACACTTCAGAACAAGCCCTCCTCCTCTGTGGTGTGTAGGAGAGCAACACAGAGAGGGAGAGGGGAATGTGTGTGTGTGTGTGTGTGTGTGTGTGTGTGTGTGTGTGTGTGTGTGTGTGTGTGTGTGTGTGTGTGTGTGTGTGTTCACCAGAGCAGGGGTCTGAGCCTCTCCTGGCAGCCTTGTGACCAGCTGAGCGGCTCAGTTTTTACACAATACTCCCATCAGGCAGCCGGGACTTCCCTTCCCGTCGGCATCCTTCCCTGTTTACTCCCACCTTTCCTTCCCCCCCTCCTCCTCTTTCTTCTATGCTCCCCCTGAAAGATGCTTGTCTCTTTTGTTTTACATGCTCTTTAGGGAGAGATAGAGAGATAAAAAAAAAAAAAAGGCGTGTGACAAAAGTCATGAGGTCAGACTAAAAACTACTGTTGGCTCGCTTTTGTTTGTTTTTCATGGAGCATCACCTCCACTTGTGTTTTTACTCTCTTTTCCCCTTTCGTCACCTTCTTTACCTTCGACATCTGATCTTTTTTTTCTCTTTATACTGGCTGTACCCTCACAGTTTGGTTTGGGTTTGGGTTCACACTGAATATCTCCGGTGGTCTCCTGGGTGAAAGTCCCCTGCTTCTTTGACCTGACCTCCTCCCTGTGGAGACTTGTTGAGACTCTACTGCTTCAGCTGACTTCCTCCTTTGCTGCCATAATAATTACTTTGGCCACTAGAGGTCACCACCTAACAAGAAACATGAATATGAGTGTAAATAAACTTCACAGTCGATCGTCTTCCTGATGAGGACTGTCTGAGTGGAAGCAGTGCAGCAGCAGCAGCTCCAGGCAGAGTCTACGCTGTGCATGTTCAGCCCAGTGACTGAAAAAATAGTTTCAACCACAGAAAAAACATGTTTTGGGTTGCTGGTACAAAAGTAAAACGCAAGCTGTTACATCGTCTGTGAAGACAGCTGTTATTATTTAAAATGAAAGTGGCTCTGTTTCATCAAGTGCACGTAAAAGCAGCAGCGGCGTCGGACCCCCCGGGTCCACAGACTTGGGCAAACTTGCTCACCGGGCACCAAGTTTCAATGTGCTTCTTCACATTTCTGTGTTTTTGGGTGCACTGGAAATACACTTATTGTTATGTGTGTTTGAGCCACAGGGGGTGTGAACTATCAGAGTGTTTTCATCTACATGTCACACACTATTTAGGGAAAATGCCAGCCAAGCACATCTGGAGCTAAATCATAAAAAAGCTTCCCCTTGCTCTGGGTAACCACACAGACAAATTCTGACCGACTTTCCTTTTTTGTTCTTCCTCTTCTCGACCTCCGTTCTAGGTGTTTTCCATCATGTTTATGAGAAAGTGTTTAAAATCAGTTTCAGTTGTGCCTTTTTTTAAACTGAGTTTCCTGAGTGTGGTTTCACAGTTTCCCAGCTTTCTTCCCTGAGGTTGATGCCTGCATCTACAGTCTACACCCCACCACCAGTGTCAGCACCTCGGTCACACAGAGAGACGCTCTCCCTCCTCCCTCAGCTGTCCCCCCTCCTCCTTCCACCTCTTCCTCCTCTCCCATGCTCCTGAAACAAACATGCGTCACAGGCCCGGGCGTCAAAAATAGAACTTTTTCTCCAATAAATCACCGCTCGACATCGGCTTTGTTGTTCAAGTGCCACGAGTATGTACGATGCCTGCAGCTGAAGCGTAATGGACGCAGGCTTCCAGAACAAAGATTCAATCGCACAATCAGACGCCGTCCATCTGATCTTCCCACGAGTCTCCGGTTAATCCTCTTACTGTAGTCTATTTAGAAGCTGTTGTAAGGTCGTGTATTTAGCCATGCTGCTAAAACTACTACACACATGCAGTCTATACAGACACCAACAGACAGCTCACATAATGAATATCCACGGCGAACAATATGGATTGAGCCACACTCAAAAATTTGCTTTTAGCTCAGTCAATATAAGTCTAGACACAGCTGTCGTTCAATCGATGCGTATTTTGGTTTCTTGTCACTGCACTGACCATCGATTTCCTCAAGTTACATCTCATTTTGCAGGTTTCATTGACAGTGAGTAAACGTGAACCTGATTCCTCCTGTGTTGTCTGAGAATAACACCAGAGGCACAAGCAGAAGAGCAGAGACAGAGACTATTATCCTAGATGTTGATGAAGGTTCTCAGTCATCCAAGTCATTCAGGTGAATCTAAGTGTTGTATCGTAGGCAACTGGATGTGTTTTTAGTTTCTTGAAGACATTTCACCCTTTCATCCAAGAGGCTTCTTCAGTTCTAACTAACTGGAGGGGAGCTGCAGGCTTTTAAACTCTGTGTGGGAGTGTCCTAACAGAGTCGTTAAGGACACGTGTGTGGTTGTTGACCCAACCAGCCTTCTTGTGGGTTGCTAGGGCTAGGTGAGCCCAGGTGTGAACGGTTGTTAAGCTGTCTGTTCTAGTTTGAATACATCTTTGTCAAACTGGAATGACCGTCGTTAAACAGGGGAGGTGGCCTATGACATTACCTATCACCCACCTACAATGCAGTACTGAGTTCCCTCCCCAGACAGCTTAACCACCATTCACACCTGGGCTCACCTAGCCCTAGCAACCCACATAAAGGCCGGTTACTAAGTAATTGCTGAGATCTGGAACATGACGACATCCCTGCAACACAGTCTGACAGGGCAAGAAACACGAGTCACCACTTCATTTGAAGGCGCCTCTAAAATGCTGGTTTAAATCCCACAATGTCAATGTTTACCTCGACTAGTCGGGATTAAAATGACCCAACACAAACCAACCTGTGGAAAACCCAAAAGCTGAGGACAGACCGGGTCATAAGCAGATGGAGCCTGACTCAGCTCAGTTAAAAATCAGTCTCCTTATCTTTCCACAAGTATGTGTTGTAATAATCAGCTGCAGGGAGGAGGCTTCATTACATCATGGGTTACATCACTGCAGGCCTTGGCTTTACCTCACTTGAAATGACCTTCTCCTGTTTCAACCAGTAAAAAAACACCAACAGATTTTAAATGGTGAACCAGGCCAAACATTTAAAGTCACGATCCACAGGACTAACACGAGGACGTGAGTGAGTATGGAAAAAGTCTGCGACCAGTCGATGCAGTTTCATATGCTACCTTCAGCACTTTGAATAATTGATGAGCAAAACATTCCCACCAGTCCCACAGCTACTGGGAGCAGCTGTTGTTTTCTGCTTTCTGCTAAGCCAGAGTTTTATTTTCTGAACAAGCTGCTTTTAATATATCTCCACCCGAAAAAACTTGCAGCAAAACCTCTGATACTTCAAGGCCGGCCTGGGAGCAACACTGACGACACAGAGCGCTGGAAAGAACTGACAAGAAAACATCTGTAGTCGTCTAACACTCAGGACCTTAAATATTTCAAAAGTAATTTTCATATCATATAGCAGCAATGTTGTCCTCACTAGAGGGACATTCTGGCTGCTTCCTGCACATTGCTTTTTGGCCACTTGTTGTGTTTTCATGCACACTGACAGGAATTAAGTTTAGGTTATCCATTTTCAGGGTTACTGATCACCACTGCTCCAGCTGGTGGATAGATAAACCATTGCAACTGGTTTCCACACATGGCGCTTAGGGGCGATACTATTCGGCCCAGTGTTCACTACGTCATCGCAGGGGATCTCATTCCAGTCAAAGTCTCTTCCAGGTCTGAGCACGGACCTGTCACGGTCCCGTCACGGGCCGATTAGGGCCACGTCACTGAGGAACGGGAAGCTTTCAGAGGCTTCATCTGTAAGAATTTTAGTTTGTGTCGATGTTGCTGATGTTAGCATGCTAAACAGCGATCACTGGGCCTGAAAACCTCTTTCTCCGCTGGTGGTCAGGCTAGCTGAACAGCTAACTGAGCTAACAAGCTAAGAGTAGCTACAATCATGGATAAAAAGAGTACAGTAAGCCGCCATGAGCAGTTACTCTGGTGGCCAATTCTTACATATTACACCTTTAACCAAAAAATAAAATATACTACATTATAAGCTTCTTACTAGTCTTGAGGAACCTTCTCAGCTTTACAAGCACAAGTACAAAGTACGATGACTTTACTCCTCTACTTCATAAATTCAACGGATGTCATCATTCTTTCCACCGCTGCAGTCAGCTGAATCTGCAGGACAGCGTATAATGAGAGTTCTGTGAACAGTCCACAGGTTCTTATTAAGCAAACCGGCCCAACAGGACTGAGGAAGTGATTCATTGTGGTCCGTCACACACATCACACATGTATGCACACAAACTCAGGCACGCATGCCGTACAGCATGGGGTCACTGGGTTCAAGTTCACAGCAGGAAAAAACACACAAAAACACACATTCAGGTTAAGATATTCATGTTTAAATATAATTGAACCATTAGGTGCAAATTGATTATTTAGTGTTTAGATTGGCTAAAATTAGATTATATGGAGAGAAAAATTCTACTACCAGTAAGAAAGTACCATCAACATCTACTCTAAGAGATGTACTACTGGATTTCTCCACAGGATTAACAGCTGGAAACATCTAAGAGTGGTGAGTAATTTGAAATCTTAATGGGAAAATGTTCACAGCAAGCTTTATATTCTATTGTTGGTTTCTCTCTGTTTGAAATGGTCAGCAGATTGTCAAAACGTTGCTGACAGCACTTTCAAGGGAAAGTAACAGTCATCACATCTGAAGAAGTTTGTAGTGACTGGAACAGATCAGGTTTACAGTAGCCCCAAGCCACCCGCGAGTTTACTTCAGTGATATATGGTAAATGTTTCCATAACAGTCTTGGGAACTAACCAATTACATGTAATGGGATCAGGATACAGAAACAAAAGGTAACTGTATTCCAGTAAAGTTAGGGGGGAAAAAAGTAAGATTAAATTCAGTAAAAAGAGGATTACTAACAGGATTACAATTTTAAAATAAAGAGAGATATATCCATCATCACCACTCCTGTGGCCCTGTGAACTACGACTAAGGCAGAAGTAGCAAGACACTGTTATACAGCCTTTAAAGGTGGTAGGCAGGAAACCTACAGTGTGTGAGTACCATGGGCAGTGTTGGGCAAGTTACTTCCAAAATATAATGTATTTCATATTACTAGTTCCCATTACTTGAAAGTAATGAGTTACTTCACAGAATAATTGTGCTTTCCGTAGAATTAACGACTGAATAGTGGAGTAACCAACCAATATAACATCGTATACGAACTATCTAGCCTGTGCCTGTGGGTCTGACCAGGTTGAAAAACAACCAAAAACAATCCATTACTGTTACACATTAATTAGCTCGTTGCCCCAAACACTGACCACGGGAGACCCTAACCCCTGCTCAACTTTACCACAATCTTTCTCTAACCCAAAACTGGCAACAGACGAGTCATTTACTTTAAAGTATCATTATGAAGTAAATGTTGATCATATAATGTATTGGCTTTAGAGTAATGACACTTTGCTATGTTGTCAGCCAGCAGGCACAAAATCACCTGGAAAAATGAAGTGCCTAAACCAAACTTTAACCAAACTGTGTTGGTAGATCAAGTAATTATCAAATTAATCATTTTTATGATGTCTGGAAGCCACTGACGCTCATATGTGTTATTTTGGCTAGCAGTGAAAAACAAGGTATACTCTTGTTTAGTTCGGACGACTGTGTTGGCAGGAAAGTGCAGATTATGTCTACACTGTGTTCTCCTGTATGAGATCTGTCCATGTCTGCAAGGTTTAGCACCGACTGTATGAGCAGCACAAACGAGTGTGCGTCCATGTTGAAGTACATTTTTTCCTTCTTCTTTCAGCGAGCCCGGTCTGCAGCCTTGTCAGTCAGCCCGTTGGCCACCAGCTCACTTGACCTTGGCCCACTTGATCTGCTCAGGAATGACCCTCTTAGAAAATCTGCGCAGTGAGAAAATGAGGCCAGACTGTGAAATCAAAGTTCTCTCGTGGCCCGAGCGAATCTCTCCCATTGTTAAGCCGTGTTGTTGTGTGCAGAGCTGGCCTCAGTCCAGCTGACAGGCAGCAAGACAAACGCTTTTCCAAAGGATATGGTGACCCGCCCCTCTCCACCAGCGCTGCATCAGAGACAGGAAGAGGAAGCAGAGAGAATGCAGCTCTGACGTCATGACAACAAAGGTTGGGGGCTGCTCGGGAGGGACTCTGGGTAATACCACAAACCCCTGAGCAGCTATCAGAGGGTACTTGAGCTTGTACAGTAGTTGTTGATGGTGAGAAAATCCTGTCAGATGTAAACCGCATGTTTAACATTTTAAAGAGAGAGCGCAGCGATTACTTTTTAACTTTTGAAGGATCTTTATTTATGTCACATATCATACAAGCATCTCCACTTCTGGGATTGTTGAGTGGATCGATCTTCACTCCTGTTTATCAACCTGACTGCAGCAGCGATCAGGTATGTTACCTGATGAACGTAACGTGACAGAGAGGAGAGGGGAAAATATAGAGAGAACCAGAGCCTCAGTGAAGTAATCCGGCTGTTTGGGGACAAATAAACAATCGCATGAGTAACGGCAATAAACACAAATGATCCACTTCACCATTAAACAACCAAAGCTGCTCATAAAGAAATCCTTACGATGTGCCTCAGACGCAGATGTTTACAGATGAGGTCATGTTTTAAAGTTTAGTCTCTTTCACCGACTGACTTTCTCAATCTGTGCTAATAAACTTAATTGATTATTCAAAACTCCTGACTCGTTTCCTTTGGAGAGTTTATGATGACAGCTTTTATTTTTGTTCATTAAATGTGCCAGGATATTTGTGACATTACCGCGCTCATGGAAATGTTTCAGATAACTGAAATCAGTCTCTCAAATCATAAAATCAGAGCGTATGCACACATGTCTGAGCTCGCCTGTGTAGGCGCGTCTTACTATCTGAATAATGTGCTATTTAAATATCAGGAAAGAGACTGCGTCTTCGACTTTAGAGCAGCTTTTTGTTGGTCTATGGCGCTGACACTTTCCGCTACCTCAAGATAGCAATCTGCCATCAGTGCCCCTGACCAAGCCTCACCATGAGACCAACACGCTCAGGGGCGCACAGGTGGGCGCAAGTACGTTTGCTGTTTACACAACGTGGGCGCACGGCGTGAAAATTACAACTGCGCTTTGAGCCAAGTGTAAGACAGAGCCCTCAGAGTCTCTCTGGGTTTGAATATTGGTGCAAACAAGGACACAACTCACCAACATAGAAATAGGCTCAATACTGGGAACTGGGAATTGCAAACTCTTGGCAAACAACATGTCTAAGTCTTATTGTCACAATAACGTTGCCAGGTTTGGTTTTATTGTGTCTGTTCAGAGATCAAAACCTAAACCGTTGCTAAAGTGAATGATGCACTTGATTGTTATGAACCCAGTGACCTGAACTTTAGAGTGGACTTTACCAGTCGTTAGGGTTAAAAATGTTAAGACCTCATCCTTTAGTCTTGTTAACAATGAGGTTTGTGTTGCTGTATCATTACATATAACCATGTTCTGGATGCATCTCTGGTGCTGTTGTGATGTGAACGCTAAATCATGATGTAATCACTGAACCATGAAGTGTGCAGGAAGGAAACCGTATTTAAAAAAGGAAACCATCTGTCCACGCTGCAACCTCTGACCTTCCCATTCCTCACCTCGCTGTGTGCAGAGACACAAGTACTTCACCTTTCTTTGTTCCAGGCCACAACAGCTTCACCTCCGTGTGACTGAGACCGAACATCTAGTCAGCTTTTAGCTCGTCGGTGTCCTGTAGCTCCTTTTTAGCATATGTTTCCTTCCATGGACAAGGAAAACTGGGCATGTAGCCTGAGCTACTGATGTTGTCTGATCCTGCCAACAATACAGCAGAGCAGAAAACTTCCATTATCCAGTCAAGCACACACACACACACTGCTCTCCTGTCAACAACAGCTTCCACGCATCTGGGAAAAATATGTTTAGTACTTGAAGCCTTTGCGGCCGACATGTTGTAGTCATTACCCAAACATGTTCATCTTTTATCCAGCTCTGTTGTCCTCCCTCCCCTTCATGCCCCCAACTCTCTGTCTGTGTCTCACAGTTGTTACTATGTTCTCCTACGTAACCGACTAACTTAGCAATGTATTCATCAATTTTGTTGAAATATGCGAAGAAAAATCTCTAAAGTCACCCCTTTAAGATTTTGCCCCAGTAATTCCATCCTCACCCCGTCAGTCGTGGCTGTCATGCTAATCCTCTTAGCCACATTACCGACAGATGACTGAGGGACTCTGACGCTGACATTCCTGTATTTGTTTGTGTGTATTAAATCATTCAACTCACTCGTCTGTAAACAGAAAACAACCAGGTTACTCCATGCAGACCGTTCATGCTCCTCAAACTAAAACTGGCTGAAGGATAACTGGTTCGTTACAGTTTGTTTTCTGACACTATAAAGTGAAACACTTCATTTCTTACTGTAAAATGTCATTAAGTTACCCTACTGATTATGTAATTAAGGTATAGGAGTATAATCATTTGAAATTGACCTAGTTTGCTTCAATTCCATTCCTGAATTCAAGGTGAAAACTTCAATGAGCCATTTAAATTATTTGTTGTATCTACTGTTAGCAACAGCTCAATCAGCCGTGCAGCTAAGTGGTGCCATTAGCTGATGGGAGTCTGCCAACACTGCAACCTCGGATGGCGTGGGGAGTCAGCTCGACCGGGCTCATCTGAAAATGAGGAAAAAACTCATTTGAGGAGTTTTTTTAAGTTTTTCGGTGTGGTACTGCTCATGTTTCATGCCATTGACGAGTACAACGTCATTATTACCAAAGGGAATTATGGCAAAATCATACGAATTTGACAGAATAATGCTTTAAGTAACACAGATCTCCACTCGCATGCCTTTGACTAAACCCTTACAATCCACTTTACCTTGTGTCTGTCTCCAAGAAACCAGCCTTGCTCTAAAATTAGCCACATTTATACTTTGCGTTCAAGGACAGGAATTTCCCTGCACGCTCAAAGAGATATTGTCCTCTCCGGTCTACTCTCTAGGTTGCCCGGAGCAACAAAACACGGCAACATTCGGCATCACTCCCCTCTACAGCCTGACCTTTTTCACTGGAAACTCTGAAGGTCACTCATGAGGTCCCTGTAACACACCCTCCTTTGATACACCACCAGTTTTGGAGGCGCTGGCAGGCTGAGCGGGGGCAGGGTGTTCGCTTCAAGGGCGCTTTAAATCGAACAAGAATATGATTGTCTGCGCGAGCAGCGGCTCTTATCTGCAGGCCGCAGCACTAATCATCCTGACAGCGCGCCTCAGTGGGACAGGGGGAGCCATTTTAGATCGGGCATCCATAAAGCACCATGCGCGCGCTGATGAATTATGCATGAGGGGAAGGCAGGCGTTACGGTAAATTGCTGTGATGTCATCAGCCACCAATACGGGGTTTCGCTGTGAGTCATGCAGTTACATGGTCTATGGGCAATGACAAACAGGGGGCGTTTGTGTAGGTGTGGATGTGGTGGAGTAAAGTATTGTTGTCATCATAATGATGCTGGAGGGAGAACAGATGTCCTGTAATATACGTGTATCAAAGAGAAAGTACGTTTCTGTAGAGGTTTTACAGCAAAACATTAAATATATATATAATAAATATAAACCCTCCACAGCCAGGCTCCCCCCTACCTGCCTGAGCTCCTCCACCTGCACACTCCCGCCCACACTCAGGTCTGCTGACGCAAATGATCCCTCTCATATCTATCTATCTATCCATCCATCCATCCATCCATCTATCCATCCATCCATCCATCTATCAAAAATTCATGTTGAGCTGTTGTTTTTTGTTTTGTTTCTGTTTGTTTTGTTTGTCAGGAGGCCACAGCTGACTGAAACTGACCAGAACTGGTTAATTAGCTGAACTCAGTGGTTATCAAGGAGCGTCAGATGACTATGTGATGTGACAGTCATACGACATAGACAGAGCTTCCCATGAGGTCAACTTAGATCAATTATGTCCCATCATTTGAGCCTTTTGCACCTCCTCCACTGTCCATGTGACACTAACAATGGGCCGACTTGACAATCAGACGACAGGCATGTTCGGTGACCGCCTTCAAAAAGGGCCGCACAAAGAAAATGTGAGAGAAAGGGGATGAGCTGCCATCGCTTTGAAATCAATAAAAAGGCAGGAGGAAGTCTATGATCGAGGTGTGCATGTACAGTAAGCGGTCATCACTGCCTGAAGCTGTGCTGCAGCGCTGCAGCCAGCAGGGACGAGTGAGCTCCCTGCTGGTGAAGGAACAACACTGTTGTTGGAAAAGGAAAGTAGACACAGGGAAATAGAGACGTAGAGTAAACCCCCTGTACACATAAATATAAATGGGCCCATCCAGGTTTCTGATTATCTGTGGTGGTTTAGGGACGTGTTTGACTTGAACCAGCCCAAGTCCTTCAAACTAAACTGTAACATGTACAAATGTTTTCTGAATCTTTTATATGTGCTTCACAAATCCTTATTTATATATTTAATATTCTTATTACTGTTTTTCTGATGTTTGTAATTAAAAACATGTAAAACCTCCCCTTATAAATACATGCTGGGCATCCAAACATTGTCTTGGTGTTACATTGCTTCAGTGCAGGGTTGTAATAAGCTGATCATAAAATGTATGACCCTGTCAGACAGTATGAAATAAGATACATTATTAAAACATTAAAGCTGCTTAATGGGGAGAGAAGAGAGAACAGTACGTTAAAATCCTCCTCAGCACTGACAGAAGTTAAAGTGTTTTTCAGTGAAAATGTCTAAAACAATACATTAATAAAATATTTCCAGGTGTTTGAATGGTGCAGCCATAAAAACATTACATGACTTCAGCTTTAGAGCCACTATTCTCTGACTATGGTGCTGGTACCACTGGTGGATCACGAGCTCCCTGTAGTGGTTTACGCAGGGATCCCAGAAGTAGGCTATTTTTTGGAAAATGAAACGAGGTTAATTTAAAAATACATAATGCAGTCAAAATACTACATGTACTTGATGATTGAAAATACTTCAACTGAAATAGTAAAAGATGATTTGAAATAGATTTTGTCCTTTCTGTGATATATTAGTGTCTGCCTGCTCATGTTCATGCTCATCGTGTGTGCACGTCATCCATGATGAGACCTAAATATGAGCAGATCTCAGACTGTGATGGAGTGATGGTAAGTGGAGGGAAAATGATGCAGTGAGCATGAGCGGCTGCTGCGATGTTAAACAGTGCAGCTGAAGCTTTCACAGCACCTCTGACATCATCAGCAAACAGCGCAAAACAGTAAGGAGATGTGACTTCACGTCAGACCTATGACAGCCTAATATTTGGTACATAGTGTAGAAAGTGTGAGAAACACAGAGTTACAATAATTTAATAATTATGATATTTATAATTCATTTCATTTTCTTTCCCTGAGAAGATCGATGCTCATGTGAGTGGGGTAAATAAGAAGCTAGCTCCAGTAGCCTGTTAGCTTATCTTGGTACAAAAGTTTTCACTCGTGTGTGTGGACGACACAAATAACATAAAACATGCTAATTTTGTGATTTTACTGATTTAACCTTTGGATTGCTCCCTGTCTCCTCTGTCTTACAGGGCTAAGCTAATGAACACACATGACAGCTGTAGCTATCAATCTTCTCATCTGACTCTCAGAAAGAAGCAAAATAACATATTTCCTTTAACAGTTGGGACAGACGGGTCTAATGTCGTGTTTATGGGATGTTTTCATGAGTATAATTTTTCTTCATAACTTGAGGAGCAGGGTTTAACAGTTTAAGAGGAGATCTGGTTCTGGCATGAAAACTACTTCACTGCTACCAGGTACCAGATTCAAGGGGCTTTTAACTGTCATATACACAAGTAAAATGTGTAGTGAGATACTCATTAAGACTATATCTAAATAATCATGTGACGAATAGGCTAAGGACTGGGGAAAAGAGATTAAAAGGATAAAAATGCAGAAATTGGCCCACTTGGACCAATATATAGCATGAACATAACATGAATAATATGCAGTTTTACAGTATGTGTAGCTCCATCTAGGGGCTCCACCATGTGCATTGCAGTTTATGTGATGTTAGCTCGATGTAAATATAATTCTCTAATGGTTAGGCACTGGGCCATAAAGTATAAACAACAGGAGACAGGGAGGGTTGACAAGAATATATTATAAGTGAGAAAAACACAAAATCCCCACAAAGGAAGAAAAACTGTTCTGTCTAATCGACACCTTCAGGCAGCCGTTAATGCTGCAAACACTGTTAGCAGCATCCCGTGTGAGCCCGGCTCCCAATATATCAACTCTCTCTTGGCAGGAGCTAGCTCAGAAGCTAGCACAGTTTCCATAGTGACGCTCTGCACAAGCCCTCCTCCGTCCTCACTACCCATCTCTCCCCTGCTACTGAGCGATGCAGGAAGTGCAGTGATGGAGGAAGCAGTGCCATAGTCTCCAGCGTGGCACATTAACCTACTTCCCCACCGGCCCGGGATGTAACCCGGACGCAGAATGGAAAAGATGCAGGACGAGGAAAAGGATGGAAGGAGGAGAGGATGCGGCGGAGAGGGGATGGAAGGGGAGATGACGGGGAGGCAGAAAGAAAGGGAAAGAGAAATGGTGGAGATGCAGAAGGAGGGAAATGGGGGAAATGGAAAGACGTGACTAGGAAAGGAAAAAAGAGCAGAGAGGGAAGGAGATGGCAAAAAAAGGAAAGAAAGGGTGATAAAGGATAGAAAATTGAAGCCGCTAATAGTAAAGAAAGACTGTAAATATGCTGCATGTTGATCCTTTAAATCTTTCAAAATAAAGCACAGAAAATCATCTCCTCTGCAATGTATGAATCAAACATCAACACAATCAAACCTCAGCTCCTAACGATGAATCTACGCTGCATATAGAGAGTCACCTGATAGACTAAACAGTGAGACGATGCCAGGTGCTATATAATTTAGTGAGCTGGCAACCACAGAAAAAACCCACACTGCTCAAACTCAATGACTCCCCGTTTGTAGCCCGATGACACAGTTTCTCTTCTGCCCATGTGCAGAGCATCCCTCTGCATCCCCCCTGCACTGAGTGGTCCTGATGAGAGGATGGAGATTCCCTCGCTTTCATCTGCTCGCTTCACATTTTCAACCAGGATTCCCAGAAAAAAAGATACAACCTCATAACACAGCATCCACCATGCAACCAACGACAAGAGGAGCCGGCTCTCTTGAACATTTTTCCACAGAGGAGACCGGCTCTTCTCCTTCTGACTGGAAGTGTGAAATATGAAGAGATGAAGATGATGAGGGGGAAAAAAAGGAGGAGAAATTTAAACGCCTCACCGACATGAGTGATGACACACTGCACCCTCTGTAGCAGCTCCTGGACCGACATCTCGTCTTCTCTCAGCCAGCACAGCATCTCAGGGTGTGGGTCGCATCCACTCTCCTCCCCTTCTCTCTCGCCGCTCTCTCCCTCTCTCTCTCCCTCCGCCGCCACGCCTCCTTTCCTCACCCCTCCGTCCACGACAATCTCCCGTCCGTTTGCTCCGTAATCCAATTTTCTCCCCTGAGCTTTTTTTTTTCCTTTCTTTTTTTTTTTACACCCCTTTCTTTTTCTTTCTGCTGCTTATTGTTTCTTTATTCCTTGTTTTTCCCCCCTATATCCAGCCTCTCCTGTCCAAATCCAAACAATCACAAAGCCTGAGGATGACAATGTGAAGCCACTCCCAGCCAGTCAGCAAAATAGTGAGCCTGGGAATAAAATGAACAGTTTTGTCAGCCAGGAACAGGTGAACTAACCGAGACAGCCAGTCAGGGAGTATGACAGCAGGTCGCTCATTCAGCCAGTCGGTGAATTAAAAAAAAAAAAAAAAAGCAGCAAGCCTGTGTTTACTGAACAAACTAGCAAATTAATTTGTCAGCCAGTCAACCAGCAAATAAACCCCGTAGCCTGTCAGTCAGTCAGTGAACAAAAGAGACCATCAGTCGTCAAACAGGGCAGTTAGAAAAAAAAACAAACAGTAAGCCTCAGTAATCATTGAAGAAAAGAGGCAGTTTGTCTGTCAGAGAACAAATCACACACTCAAAATAAGCTAAACAGGTTAAAATAAGCTGTTTAGTCAACAAAACGTCAGCAGACAGAAAGTCATTCAGTCCTTTTCATGATGCTGAAGCAGATCCACAAAGTCAGAAGAAGCCTCCAAGTCAAAAATACAATAATCCTCCCAGAAAGAGACAAAAAGGAAAAATGACACTCCCAACAAAATGTTCAAGCCATGCCAAACACAGACAAATAGGATGCTTCCAGGGATGTGAGCATGTAAATTGTGTGTGAGTCCAGTGAAGAGCTCTGGGTGGGGAAGCACCGGTGCTGCTGCTGCTGCTGCTGCTGCTTTGATGATGCTCTGTTTGCTCTAATAAAGAAGCTGAGTCACAATGAGAGAAAAACGAATCACAGGGCTGTTATACCTGCCTCCAGGGCGGAGGGAGAGGCACAGAGACAGAGGGGAGGGGGATGGATGGATGGACGGGTGGGGGTTAATAGGTCCATGAGCGAAATCCTGGTGCCTGGAGCTGGGCTCTGCATGGACTGGAGCGAGTGGAGCATCCACTGACACTCAGACTGAAATATTTCATTAGATTTAAGGTGGAAAATAATTTTTATATCAGCACTGTTTGTTTTTGAGTCAATTAAAAGACTAACCTCCTCTTATTCCACCGTCATTATCTCATGAGGGCTCAAACAAAACAAATCAATAGCCTCCACCCATCATTTGTCATTCTTGTTATGGCTGCCGGGGTTCATTCACAGATCCCGCTCCACGTTTTCATTAACGCAAACAATGCCAGGCAGTGCATTTGCATCTTTTCCGTGAGGCTGTGGCTCCTGGGACTGTGGAGATTGCCTTGGGAGACGACCATTAGCCAGAGACATCTGCACTCAGCCTCCTCCTGCCAGCCAATTACAGGCCCGAGCGAAGGCTTTCAAACAACAGAAACAGCAGCTGGCAGACAAAGCAGAGCAGGGCACAATCCTGGAAAACATGTGCTCTGTCCATTACAGTGAATCTGCAATTTATACATTCCCAAATTCATAAATAAAAGTGAATGTTTGCTTTTTTTCATTTATGATTTATAATATATTATGAAATAATCCAAAAATGTGTAATATAATATGTGTTGTGCATTAACAAAGCAGAGCAATATGGTCTGAGAGAGGAGAGGAGAGGAGGAGAGATAAAGGAAAGAAAAGGATGGGAGGAGGCATGAGCGAGGAAATGAAGGGGCGGGACCCACTCCAGCATCCGCGGCATCTGATTGGAAGCCACGAAATGTCGTCACCGGAAGTCAGTTTCTCCGCCAGGGCGGGAAGACGCTGCTGCTGCTGCTTCCCCTGCTGCTTCACATGTCAACAAGCCGACTGTCTCCAACCCTGAGACAAGCAGCTATCACAAGATATATCACTGTTGGGCTTTGGCACGCAGTAATTCAGACTGTGGGAGATTTAAGTCTGAGTTTGTCTTAACAGCGGCTGATTAAAGTAAGTGCGACACGTCTGTGTGCAGAAATAAGCGCTAACGAGTGGCTAATACTTTTAGCTAATAGTAAACAGGCCACTACTGGCTAGCTTTGTTAGAAGGCTGTTGTTAGCGTGTTAGTTACTATTATATGTAACGGAAACTATCATTTATTCCGTAGCAGCCAAGTTAATTTACGGCAATCGTTATAATTTGTGGCGCTAAACGACAACTTTCATTCTCTGCAGGTAAAGTTAGTGCTGCCAAACTTCGTTCAAAAACGGGTCATTTTATTTTCATTCGTCAAATATCTAACATGGCTACGCGATTCAGAGAAAGTTACTTTGAGATCATTTTTAACTCGTTTGAATCCACTGTTCGGCATCCAGCACTAACCTTATTATCTGAATATGCGCGGTGTAATTCGTTGCATAGGTTATCTCTTGTAGGAAACTAACTGATGGCGAGATGTGACCTCTTTTTAAAATGATCAAATTGGTGAATGGAGTTTGCCATTTAGCCATTTCAGGTCTCATATTCACATCGTTATGCACTGCAGTGCTACTGTGTTTATCACAACTAGCATTTGGACTGTTCTCAAGTTTTCGTGTTGGTTAAATCACTTTGACAAATGAGCTAATTATCAGAAGTCTGTAATACTTAACAATGAGCTGACTCTGAGTTTGGACCTTCTGACCAACCATCTGATATTACATTGTGTATTGTCCATCCATAAGAAACGTTGAGCTTTAACTTTTTAGGTATTTTTCGTCTAATACGTATGTGTATGTGTGTCTTCATCTGTAGGTCTGTTCGTCCCGGGGTGTTTCTGCTGCGTAGGAGTCATGCAGGCCTTTTTGAAAGGAGGAACTGTTCAGTCTACCAGACCTCAGAAAGACAAGGCAGCAGGAGGACCCAGTACAGAGAAGAAAGCCAAGGCTATCCCATGGGTAGAGAAATAGTAAGTGTGAACCACAAAGGTAAACTGTACAGTATGTCTGTTTCTGTAGCCTGAATCCACAGAGTCACAGGCACTCTTCTGTGTGTGACGGCCAAGAAAATACACTTTTTTTTTCTCGATTATATGGATGCTGTTGTAATGTGTTGTGATTGAGATCCTCACTGCCGGGGACAGATGCTGTTTTCTGGGCGGAAGTGTGACGAAGAGTGGGTTGGACAGACAGGATGACAGCCACTTTTCCACGTTTAAATTTGCCATTTTTTTTCCTCATAAGTTGTCGAGGACAATACCTGCTCCTACATTACTGTTGTTCACATAAACTCCTTGGCAGAGGGTAATGAGTGTGTATAATCTGGGATGATGATGAGTCATTCCTTTGCGAGCCTTTATCAGATGTGTTAATTAATTACTGAGTCAGCATGCTAAATAAATCTTAATGGGCTGTGTTTTTGCAGCAGGCCAAAGTGTGTTGATGAAGTGGCCTTTCAGGAGGAGGTGGTGGCAGTGCTGAAGAAGTCTTTGCAAGGAGCAGATGTAAGTACCAGGCTCTTATGATGGCATTCACATGACATTATTGTATTCCTGGGTGTCATCCAGTGGGAAAATGTTGTTTATAGTGCAAACTTTAAAGACACAAAGTATTCCACATTTTATTTGGATTTCATTTAAGCTGATTAGTCCCAATGAGATCACAGATCTCCTTAACAAAGGAGACCTGGCTAAGAATGGCAGCAACACAGAGTTACAACAGTAAATTAACTGAAAAAGCTCGCTCAAAATAATCAGATAAAACATTAGCACACAGACAGCCTGAACTCAGTGGATACCATCATAGTTTTAAAATTGTTTAGTGGTTCAATATTCTGCAGTTTAAGATCAGTCTGTTGATTGTTCCATGCGGTTTGACTAAAAACATAAAAGCTTTCTTTCCCAATTCAGTACAGACTGTGGGAACAACAAATCGCAAAATGTCAGAGTAAATATATGCAGAATATATTAAACTCTTCTGTCCACATTTGTTAGTGTGTTTGAGCGTGAAGGTGAACTCAAGTTGCTCCCAATGTGTGTACGTTAGAAATCTCGTTAGAAGTCTTCTATAGACATAGATTCAACACATGGTAAACTTATTTTTTCTTGCCATCTGCTCAAAATTACAGTAAAGCAGTAATATTTTACAAAGTATAAAGGCATTGATTAAATAAAATAAATTAAATTATTATTTAAAAAAGCAGTGCACAAAGACAAACATCAGCTACATCATGCAGTCTGTCTCTGTTGTCCTATAAAGCCATGAAGTCTCACCAGTTTTTGTTTTTTGATTGCAGCTTCCCAACTTGCTGTTTTACGGCCCTCCTGGAACAGGAAAGACGTCCACCATCTTAGCTGCTGCCAGAGAGCTTTATGGGTGAGTGAACTGTGTTGTTGGTAAGAAGCAGTGATTTTCCTTCTTTTAGTTTAATCATTCACCTGTTTTCTTTCTCTGTATTTCCCTCTTGTATCTCGTCCTCCTCCACTGTCTCTCCTCCAGTCCACAGCTGTACAGACAGAGGGTGCTGGAGCTCAACGCCTCTGATGAACGTGGCATCCAGGTCGTCAGAGAGAAGGTCAAGAACTTCGCTCAGCTCACTGTGGCTGGGACTCGCACAGAGTGAGTCAGCATCGATTGCATCACACGCACGCTCAAATTATAGGAGAGTTTTTCTGGTAGTTTCTCTGTAACAACAATGTGAACTTGAAAAACCCTTCATCCCTCTTGGGATGAGTCGTTTCACATGCTTCTCTCAGTCAGTAAAATCCAAACAAACTCTAAAGCTTCCACTCACTGTGTTCGTTTGTATCTGTAGTGGGAAGTCATGTCCTCCTTTTAAGATCATCATCCTGGATGAGGCCGACTCCATGACGGCTCCAGCTCAGGCTGCTCTCAGGCGGACCATGGAGAAGGAGTCGCGCACCACCCGCTTCTGCCTCATCTGTAACTACATCAGCAGGTCAGCTGACATATAACAGTCACCTACACACAAACGCACTGTGTGATTGACCCTGACCCCGCTGCATGTCTGTGTGTGCTGTAGGATTATTGAGCCTCTGACCTCCAGATGTTCCAAGTTTCGCTTCAAACCTCTGGCAAACCAGATCCAAGAAGAGCGCCTGCTGGACATCTGCGAGAAGGAGAACCTCAAGTACACTAAAGAGGTAAAATATATAATGTGACAGTGTTGCTGTAGTGTTTAACTGTCAGAAACTTCCCACCTGCAGCTCGGCTCACAGCTCTACAACAAGTTGAATGTTTTTAATTAATGAGGAAAGTTGTTTGTGGTCTATTTTTTAAAAAACAATTTAACTACAATTAGGCCGACATATTCTTAACTAGATGGTGAATCAGAAAACAAACCGTATAAAACTTGAGAGAGTTGTCTGTCTTCACTCTGGTATGAAACTCTGGTGATGTAATGTATCAGATCAGTCTGATCTTCTGCAGTGTCTAATCAATAACTGATCTCCAAAGCGTGTCAGCCGGTAAAAGACTTCTGTGAAGGCCTCTCTTGTGTCCTCGACCATCAACAAATACACCAACATTAGGTGGAGACATAGTGTGCCAGGAGAGGGCAGCAAAAATCCAGTATATATCTAGATTTTTTCTTTTGAGCTGTGTGCAGTTTTCAGGGGCATTCATTTTGCCTAATATCTGATTTTATTATTTAATTATTGTCTTAAGGCGGCAGGAACAGCTAATGTAGCAGTTTACTTCAAAAAGTTTATTTTATTTACCACTCTTATACGCAGTATAGCAACGATCCTGCTGAAATAAAACTCAGAAAGGCCGACAGTGCAGTGTTATTGGAAATACGCTGCCTGGCCAAGCCACCACGTGGATTTAACTGAGCAAATAGGTAAGAGCCTATATGTTGATATCTTTCAGCTGGCAACAAGTTATTTAACCCTAACTGATGCAGTGAGTAGCTTCTCATTACTTAAACAACAATGTCTGAAGACATATCCTGTGGTCGTGGAAAGGATGTTACTCTGTTTGATGCAGTAATTTGACCCTTCTGAAACAAAGAGAACAACTAAGGAGATTACTGAAACTACTAAAATTGGGTTCAGAACTGTCCAACGCATTAATTAAACCTGGAAGGCTCTTCGAGGAAGAAATGTTGTCAGAAAAAAATCTTCAATGATCGTGATCGGAGATGAAAAATCATCAGGAGAACTCATGGATATGTTTAATAGTGAAACTAAGAGCATTTCCACCAACAATGTGAAGAGGACTCAAGTGTCGGGACTAAACAGCTGTGTAGCCTTAAGAAAAAAGGCTTCAATTTGCAAGGGAGCATAAAGATTGGACTCTGGAGTGATGGAAAAAGGTCATGTGGTCTGATGAGTCCAGATTTACCCTGTTCCAGAGTGACGCACCCATCATGCCTGGTGCCTACCATAGGATGACCGTTGGTCAGGTTGAGGTTCAGCAACGTTATGTGACCAAAAAACTAGGTCATCTTTTTCCATTTTTTCTTCACTGATGGCTCAGGCATATTCCAAGATGATAATGCCATGATTCATCTGGCTCACATTGTGAAAGAGTGGTTCAGGGAGCATAAGACATCATTTTCACACATGGATTGGCCACGACAGAGTCCAGACCTTAACCCCATTGGGAATCTTTGGGATGTGCTAGGAAGACTTTACGCAGCGGCCCGACTCTCCCATCATCATCAATACAAGATATTGCCCTCCTAGCTTGTATCATTTGCCAGGATAGTAGAACAAGTTAGTAAAAAATGAAGTATGAAGATTTCAAAGAAGAAAAAAAAAGATCCTAGCATGCCAGTAAAATGCTTCAAATGGTATGTTTAAAGGGCATCCTAACCAGCTCAGTTGATTTGATCTTTAAGTCCAGTAGAGTTGAGGAATGTGTTTTTCTTCACCAGGTGGACATGGGATGTATGTCAGTCATGTTTAATGGAACAGATCAGATAATGCTGTTATCAACAGCCGCCATGTAACAGCACGCACTTCATGCATATAACTGCAGAGCTGAAGAATCCTTTTATGCTTCAGGTCCCTCTTTGCACAGCTGTTGAAGTCAAGGCGTGATGACTGTTTCTGTTTCTATTTAGAGTATAGCGGCTTTGGTGAAGGTGTCTGATGGAGACTTGCGGAAAGCCATCACCTTCCTCCAGAGTGCTGCACGCCTCAACGTCGACAAGGAGATCACAGAGAGCGCCGTCACTGAAATAGCCGGGGTGAGACGTCTGTGTGTCATGAAGACTGATGAGCTGATGTTGGGCCATTTATTGACTGCAGTTAAAACGTCCTGCACACCTGGAACCTTTCACTATATTCCAGTCATGTCACTCTGTTGTGCTCTCATAGGTCGTACCCGACAAGATGATTGACAGCTTGCTCCAGATCTGCTTCAAAGGAACATTTGAGAAACTAGAGGTTGCAGTCAGGGTAGGTGTTCTGACATGTCAGTGCTTTGTGTCTGTGTTTGTGCCACTTTGTTTTCCACTTTTTAAAATGACCAAAAGAGACATTTTTATCAGTGACACATCCCTGATGTTGACATGCAGTGAATGTGCTTTGGCTCACGTCCTGTAACATCACAGTCTCACATACTGAATGTGTCCTCTGTCAGAACATAGTGGATGAAGGATATGCGGCCACGCAGATCCTGAGTCAGCTCCATGAGTCTATCATAGAGCAGGACCTGAACGACAAGCAGAAGTCAGCTATCACAGAGAAGATGGCGGTAAGTGATTCTAGTGGAGCTCCAGAGATCCTGGAGGAACACTGGGCTTCCTTTTTGACTTGGCACACGAATGCAGTGACTGGTGGATGGATCATATTGTGTGCTCGCTGTACAATAAGTGATCAGAGCAGCAAATCTCAGTATAGGCAACAAATAAAACCATGGTGGGAGAATGGAAACAAATGGGTTTTTTAGTCGGGGGTTATGAGTTTGATTGATGAAACATAATCAAAACCAGGGTCAGTAATTCTCCCAGTATTTTATTTCTCTCAACCCGCACCTACTTGCACACGTCCAAAGAAAGAAATGAAAAAGTTGCAAGCTTTCTGTTCGCCTGCAGCTGCACTTCCAGATACTCCAGACATTTAGTTTCTTTTTCAGAGATCCATTGATTCGTTTGGGAAGAGTAGCTGTACGCTGTAGAGGCCAACTGTCTCACGAGCTGTATTGTAACACTGTAGAGAACAGCATTTGATCAGGTTCATTTTATTAAATAACAATAAATTAAAATACGCCTGGATGGGCCTGAGTGCTCCTGTTCACAATCTTACCTGATGAAAGGAGGAAACATAAGTGTTACTACATTTATCTTCCGTTTTACACAAACTAATAAGTTTGACAGATCGTCAAACTGCTGTCTGGCTTTTAATGCAGAGGCAGATCTGACACATTTTAAATCTATGTGAAAACACAAGACTGCATTTAATTCAGACCAACATGAGCGTAATTTATTACTTCATACAGTATTATACATTTCTATAAGACAGCAGCTGGGTTTAGTCTGCAGCTAAGTCTTCTCTGAAAATTAAACCTTTTGAAGGCAGTAACAGGAAAAAGCAGCGCTGCTGCTAATTAGTTTGAAAGGAACACCGCAAGAGGCAACATCTGATGTGAAGTGTCTGGGATTTTGTAAATAATCAAACACACTAGTCAATCATCTCAATGACTTTATTATATTTTGCCATAATACACTTCGATGAGTCATGTAGAAGTTACTAAATCCTCCGGTTGTGCTTGTGTTTCCTCTCTGGTTCAGGTTGTGGGTAAATGCCTGTCAGACGGTGCAGATGAGTACCTGCAGATGTTGAGTCTGTGTTCGGTCATCATGCAGGAGGCCTCGCAGAACAACTGAAGCTCCACGAAGCAGAATCTCCTCTGCAGGGAGAGCAGGACCAACAGCCTCACTGACATGTCAGCGCTTCACTTGGGATTCATCCGCGTTACAGTTCAGGATGTCTGCCAGTGGATAACAGACGATAACGGTGTTTACTTTCTCTCTGTCATTTAGCAGACGCGGCACTTCAACAGATAAAAGACAGCTATGTGAACATACTTTGAGTTAACAGTAAGACGACTGCAGCCATCAGGTTTCTCTTCATCCCCTTTCATTCATGTACCTACTTACCAGCACATTGCTGTACACTTTGTATTTTGGGAAGTAATAAATAGTTTGTATCTTTTCAGTCTTTGTTTCCTTGAAATCATTGCTCATGACTCAGACATCCACTGGAGGAATTACCGCATCGTGCTGGTATGCCTCCGTGTCCTAGTCAAGCTGCTGCTCCAGAGCTGGAGTTCAACAATGGCCTGAACATTATTTGCAGAACATTATGAGGTCACAGTGCATTTTAACCTCAGACCATTTTGATATCAAATGTCATAACTTCATCATTTTATCCTATTAGACTCTTAGACTTAGACTTGTATGGCCAAAATGTGTGTTGTGAGGGTTTTAGCCTTTTCTTTATTGTGTTATGAAGCATTTTTGTGCATGTAAAAGGTCTGCAAAGTGAAAGTCCACACCGGAGGGAGTTACTCTCACACACTGCTCCTGCACTGCCTGAAACGCCTGGTTTGGAGTCAAGCCTTTACTTCTGTAACTTATGTTCATCACTATGTAACAGATGTTATATAAATATATTTATGTTTATTCTGAATTATATACCCTCCAGTCAGTCAGCAGACATTCGGTTGCTAGTGCTGTAGAGGCGTTATTTTAGATCACACTACCTAGCTGGGCATGACCACCCTACTCACCTCACTACATCCTCCAATTATATCAAAGATTGAACAGAGATGAGATGTCTCACTCCATAGCTCAAACAGAGCGTTCAAAGGCAGTGTGAAAAGAGATGCTGCAGCACTGCACCATATGAGAAAAATAATGTGTTTTTTTGTAAATTTAAGTACTGTATGTACAGCTTTTCTACCAGGACCCTCAAATTAAACGTATGAACGTGTAAATTAGCATAATAAAACCTCTTTAATACAGTTTGGATTTGCATTTATTTTGCTTTTAGCTGCAATTTTAAATTTACAGTTGAACAGTTTAGCTCTCTGACGTTTTTAATTAAAATGTAAAGATGACAAGGGGCGCTCAATTAAAAAAATAATAAAATTTAAAAAATCCACCGGATGACACGCCGCCGCACCGCGCACACGGTTTCCATGGCGACGCGGGGGGGCAGTGTAGGGTAGGGGAGGGGGGGGGGGAGGTTACACCCACCGGAAACGGTCTCTGCAGTGCCAGCAGAAAAATGAAAAGGAGGCAGACCTCACATCTCTGTTACTGACTCTTGTTTCCCCACATATCGGCCCCGCACTCACGTGTGCTGGATGCCACGGTCGTGCCGGAGCAGCGTGGAGGTACCCGGGGGCATGACTGGACTCCTGTGCGCGCGCTTTGATGAAGTAGTGCACCGACTGTTTTGGAAACATCGCACCGGCCGAGAGTAGACTGTGTGTGGGAGAAGGCAGAGCGGTCCTGCCCCCCTTCAATGACCAACCATCACTGCTGCTAGCGATAAAAGCCTCGCTGGCGACACCGCAACCATGGAGGGCTCCCATGAGTATCCTTGAGTAGCCGTGCTCCTGAGCTCTTGGCCCGTAGTAGAAAAAAAAACAAAACGGTTTCAGTATGCCCGACCGGTGGTCCTCCATGAGGCTCCCAGTTGCCTGATATCA
This sequence comes from Pagrus pagrus, assembly GCF_965226575.1. Classification (NCBI taxonomy): domain Eukaryota; kingdom Metazoa; phylum Chordata; class Actinopteri; order Spariformes; family Sparidae; genus Pagrus; species Pagrus pagrus. Next base: position 2,689,323 of record NC_140190.1, on the reverse strand, counting down.
CCGAACCGGGCCTGCTTTTTCCATCTGGAAATTTCTTGGCAGGGGAAAGCAGGCCAGCTAGCACCGCTAGCGCTAGCCTCTTCCGCGCCGCATCTCTGGGCTTTGACGGCGCAGGTCTGTCCATGACCACAACATTGACACTGTCGTCTGTCAATTCGAGGACATTTTAACGCCAGAAAAAAAGTATTTTATGGGATTCATATCGGCGAAAGAGAAGCGGGCCTAAGCCAAAATGGTGAACTGGAGGCGGCTGCTGCGAATGTCCAACCGATCGTTTCTGGCCTTCATATTCTTCTTCTCCATGTCCACCACTTGTCTCTACTTCATTTATGTGGCTCCGGGAATAGGTCAGTTACCAGAGGCTTTACACTAAACGCATTACGAGGTTGCAGTTAATGTGATTTGTGTCTGGATTATCTCCCGCAGCCTAACGAGCTCCGGCTGCTGTCACAGTCCATCCTATCCTAACGCTTAAAACCCGTTAGCTAGCAGAGCTAACTAGCCCAGTGCTAAAAAAAAAAAAAAAAAAAAAGGTCCAGCCCAGGCATGTTGGCCAGCGAGCTCTCGCTCTTATGCGGTGTTAAAGGGCAAGAGGAGAGAAATGCTGCCTAAATATTGTGTGTTTTTTGTGGATGATGTGTTTCTTTTGCTTGGCACTGTACAGCACACCTGTGAGTGAATGAATGAAACATCACTGCTAATGGAAATGTCAGGGATTCCTCACATCAACACACAGGTCGAGCCAGCCCCAGACTGGGATTTAGACGTGTGGGCCATCATGTGCCAGAGGTTACCTGCTCCAAATGAGTCCACTTACTTTGAATTTCAGCCTAAAAAATGAGTCTCTGTTCCCTTAGAGTTGTGTAAGTTGTGTCTTGTTGGTGAAAACGTGACTGAAACAGTACTGTAACATGCAGCCTCCATAGTGTGATGGTTGACTTGATCTCATTCCTGGTGTACAGTGAGATATGACCATGATGTTTGATCAGATCTGTCCGATCCACTGCAGCAGCTGCAGAAAATACTGAAGTGAAAGTTTCTGAGGATGTTCACACCCTCAGTGGCATGAACATGTGGTGGGCTGGGCAGGTTTCGGGTAGTTATATTGTTGTATATGTTTTACGGGCTAGTTTCTTTGGCGGTCATCTCATGCTGCAGGGAAGTGGTTGTGAGTGGACAGGAAGGACATGCTCGTAGTTCAGGCTTTTACTGGCAGTCGGTGGTAGTCATGCTTCGGGGGAGGAGAAGCAGTTCTGGGAAAATTCACTATAGATTGATGAAATCCAGTCTGATGTCCAGCAGCATGATTGCAGATGTAAAGAGATAACATGACTAAGACGGGATGAGATTGCTTTCTATGGCCAAAATTTTCCCAGCCACTCAATAGATGAGTGAAGAAAATCCACCAGTTAATTGCATATTGTACCAACATTTGACTGGTGGTCTGTGATCATTTCTTTGGGCCCTGTTTTTCTTGTTTTGATGTACTGAACTAAATCATATAAAGTAAGTAAAGTATATATATGAGGTAGTTATGTGGGTTTGCCCACCATATATAAAGGAGATTAACCCAGTATTGTATTGGTGTTAGCAACAGTGGACGCAGTATAACAGGTCTACCCATATTATGTGATGAACTATTATATTATGGATCAGTTTTTAGAGTAGCTTCAAGCCTATGATCACACAGATTACCACATATATATGTATAAATATATGTATAATATATATTTACCACCAGTAACAATCAATTGGGGAAAAAAGGCACATCTGTAACTTATTCTCAGTATCAACTCTTCGTAGGGCTGGGCAATATATCGCTACATCGTTATCTTGATTTGAGACTACATGGTCATGATAAGTGTTGTCTTTTCCTGTTTTTAAAGGTTGCATCACAGAAAAATGGTGACATTTTCTTGCTTGGAGGCTTCAAGCCAACCAAAACCATAATGTACACAGGTCATGTGTTCAGAGCCTTGTTTTTTTCAGAAAGATGTGTTGCTGAAGCTGTTTGGAGGCTTGTGCTGCCTCAACACCTTAACCACACTGTATGTGGTGTTTTGCTCCACCCATGCTTACACTGGCGCATGGTTTGAAACTGCAGGCAGTTGATGGCTGTAGCTGCTTATGGTGGAGATAATGTGCAAATCATAGTTAAGAGGACAAAGTTTTTTTTATATTCTTTCCCCTGAGCTGTGAAACAGCAGTTTGTGTGGACATGTCTGTGGATGCAGGTCTCTACTGTATGTTGCTGACACATTTTCTACATTCTGGGTTTTCTGCGCAGCAGGCTGCTGCACAGGCTCTGCTCCACGCTCCAGCTGAGAATTTAATTTAACGACTCAGGACCGTCATTTCACGCTTTGCTTGTTCTGCCTTTGCTGTGACAAATTTGACTTCTCAAGCACGTGTGCAGCTGCGAGCTGGGGCACATATTGATAAGTGTGGCAGCAGATACTAAGTGGAATATTTATCTTTTTGAAAAGCATCTGCACTTTTTCCCATTGGTTCTGAACCGAGGATCACACTTTTATATTGGTTTCAGGGATTGCAGTAAAAGTTTTTACTGTCATTTCATCAGCTAATAGTCAGGTGAAGTATCTTTATCTGCCGTCCAGCCTGCTCCGACCTGCCTGTCGTCTTAACCCTGTCACCGGCTCACTGACCAAGGCTGCCTGGATGCTTTATGATAAGACTTATCATCCCCGAACACCATCCTGTTTACTTATTCACAGACGCACTGAAACTGGGGTACTGGCCAATAGGACGAGTGACAGTCTGAACTATGGCGATATGTATTGTGCATCTATGTAAAGTTGACCTTCTGCTGTACAGTTTGTACCATGGTAGCTATTCCTTTAACTTCTGAGGGTGTATTAGACCATTGCAGTTAACATTTTAAATCAACAAGCAGGGCTAAGTTATATAAATACTAAAGTGGTATTAGTATTGTGACGTACCTTGATTTGTCACATATTTAGGTTGTTCTGTTAGCCGGAGCAGATGCTTGTCTTTTTATTTTATCCATAAACATGAGCTCATCTGAATGAGTCTCAACACGTTACCGAATTAAAATAAAATTAATCATAATGTAATAACATTGTTTAATAATGTATTGAGAGCTTCAGCAATATATATATTTTTAATGTAGCATCTTTTATTGCCCTCCATATTAGACACGGACTTTAGACTTTATTAGACAGTACAGCTCTCTGTTGAGACGGCATGTGTCTAATACCTCTACTGACCCTGATGCATTTATTGTGTTTCTGTCCGCTGGTTTCTGACAACAGGACTTCTTCTCCTTTTGACTCTGGAAATTTATAAATTAAATTTGTGTGCATGGAAAAGGGCAGCCAGTAGAGCAGGCTGATGCGATTGACACGTGATGATCAAATCTGTGGAACGTGCTGCAACTCATGAGGAGAAAAAAAGTGATTTTATCAGAGAAATTTGATCATCCTGACTGAACACTCGTACAAATAAAGCTCAGAAAAAAAGTCAGAAATTTAGGAGAAGAATATGAAAATGCTCTTGTATGAGGCCCAAAAGTGTGAAGGGTGAATATTGGGTTCAGTTTGGGTTAACAGTTAAACAGACTGCCATCCCTAGAAGTGAGTCAGCTTCTTCTAGGAATGCAGCCAGACGTGCAGCACTGGCAGCAGCCAGATGTTGTGATTTCTACGGGAGCAAGTTCAGCAACTTGCGGGTTGTCTGAGCTGACATTGATTAGTTAGTCTAGTGGAAAAGGCTGTACATGGACAGCAGTTTGATGGTGCTTTTGGTTTCCTGACAACTCAGAGGACTTTACAGAATATGTCACATTCAACCAGTAACACACATTCATACACTGATGGCGCCAACCTGCTCATCAGGAGCGATACAGCGCTCTCTATTCAAAGCGCTCCATGATATTTCTTTAGCCATTCACATTCACTCACAGGACAGTTTCAGTGTTCAGTATGTTGCCTGAGGACACTTCAACATACAGACTGGAGGAGCTGGGTTTCCAAACAACAAGTATATGTACTTGGCCTAAATTTAAGTTAAATATAAAGGTGGGAATTAACCAACTGCATGAATGAAATCAATATCCAACAAATTCCTTTACGCACACCATTTTAGCAAATAAGAGTCCAACCTCAGCATCCTGCCGTTCCATACTTAAGATGGGCTGCAGATGTATCTTAATAATACATGATTAAGTGATGCAGTAATTCATTGACATTGAGAAGAAGGGGTTAGCATTGCCCAAGCTCATGATAGTCATTCATTAAAGCTTCAGCCATAAAGTAAGTTTTGCAGTCCATCAGTGAGTCACTCTTCATGTGACTCTTCCTCCAGCCTGCTGCCATGTCTGAATAAAGCCACAACAAACACCTATCAGACAGAAAAACATTTTATTCTTATATCGCTGCATCTTTTCTATTTAATAAGATCCTGAAGTATGTAAAATAAATCTCAAAGGTTTTTTGTAGCAGGACATCATGGTTGTTACAGGACTATTGAAACACCAGTGCAACCCAGATGAACATTTTGCAGATACCACTATTTGAATAGAGGATGTTTATTATAATACCTCGAGTCAGTGCAGTTATGATTGTTGCTAAGTGACTAAAACAAACCAGGAAACAGACTCTGTTGCTGCAAAGTGACATTTTTTGTTTCTCAAGACTCTTTACCTCCTCTGAGTCATTAACAACTGAGAGCCTTCAGCTTCACTGTCCTGCTGCTACAGTTTCAAACTTGGAGGTCTGCACACCGATACCTTTAAACCGCCTGAACGGTTACATATCGATGTGTGTTAACCGTTAGTGTCCACTTCTGTTGTAGTTGTGATAACTGATCTAAACATTCACTGTTTCTAGCTGCAGCTTGACAACATCTACATCTTAAGTTGTGTTTTACAGTAAGGGAGAACGTGTCATAGCTGTTGCTACTTGGAGCAACAGTCATTGAATACATGCAAGTCAATAAGACAAACAAATTAAAATCTCGTTTGCTTTCTTTCAGCCAACACATACTTCTTCATGGTGCAGGCTCAGGGCATCATGTTGAGGGACAATGTGAGGACAATTGGCCAGATGATCCGATTGTACACCAACAAGAACAGTACACTCAACGGGACGGGTAAGTGATGAACACGTACATGATAATCTGGTCATGGGTCACCTCTACCAAGAAGGCGAAGAGGAAGTGAGACGGTGCTAGAGAGTGGGGCAGATCGTGTCTTCTGGGAAGAGAAACAACGAGGTTGCTGAGCAGCAGTAGTGCAGTGTACATGTGTATTGAAGAAGTGGATCAGCTGATTGATCGCAGCATGTTTAGTTTTCGTTGCTGTTCCTTATGTTGCCGTCTGCCACGGCCAAGCGTTACCGTCTGAAACGCTTCTCCTGGTGTTTCATATGATAAACACTGATGATTTTGAAATACAGAATCCCGAGGGGCACATTTGCTAGTTGAACAGGTGCTACTTGTTACAAGATTTTGTCATACAGTCTAAAATCTTCAGCGTCTGGGCCCTGAGAGATTCTGTATACATCATGAAGTTTAAGGGAAACTGTCAGTTACAGTACTGGATGTACAGATTACTGCCTGCATGCACCATAATCAGTGTTCATGAGATTAACAGCCACAGCCATCTTTTTTATATATTAACAAAATAATCTTTGCAAGTAATATGTTGGATTAATGTTGATCTGTGGAAAGAAAAACTACATTTCAAAATATTATCACAAGGTTGTAGATGGTAAGAGTCAATGCCAGCCACATTTACTAACCTTAATAATCCATGTTAGTGCTTTTCTAGATGCGGTGTGGTGCTGCTGCTGGTTATAGTGAACATTATTAAAGAGCTCCAAACACTTCTAGCTTGAACACACCCCCCTTCACAATCTCAAAACATCCATTTAACTCCTGACGACGTATCAGTCTTTTGTCTTCAGTGTGAATGTGTACAAGCAGCATTCACTTCCAGGCCAATTTGTGGCAATACTTATTGGACTATAAACCAATAAGCAAATGTCTCTTCAGGGGATAATCAAACTGAAATGTGCTCCTACAAGCCCCAGTGAAACAAAATGTGAAAACTGAACTGGGGCTTCGGTTTAAAGGGGTTCAAGAATAAACAGTTTCCTCACTAGAATGATGTGGAGCAGCCAAGAAAACACAACAGGGCCTAAACAGACCAGAGTTTCAGGCTGGCAGTCTAATGGGATGGATGAGGTTTGGAGTGAGTCAGGGACAGATTCAGAATGAGTGTGAGAGTCCCCTGGGTGTCATTCCCCACCTCTTTTAAGCCTTCACAAAAGGGCGTCGTCACACCGTGATTGGCTGGGAGGGGAATGCCCCAAGCTGCTTCCACTCCTCAATCAGGAGTCGGTCTCCCCACCTGCACACAGGTGATCTGAATCCACTGCAATCAGTCATGAGGGATTTTTGAACATCAGTCCAAAACAAAGAAAGAGAGCAAGTCTCAAACAATGGGACTGCTACAAATTGACTCTGCAGTAGTCACGGGTATTTATCATCTCCACCTCAGATCAGATGTAATGTGAACACAATATCAGTGTGAACACGCTTATATTTGCCACCCCACAGCACCGGCGTGATGGTATGATGTGCGTTAAAGTGAAGGACGCTGGCTTGTGAACATCTTTCCATCCGTCTCTGTTCAAGTGGTGCTTGAGCGTTGTTCAGTCAGCACTGAGTTTGAAAGAGAGAAAGATGGCTTCTCTGACAAAATGATGCATCTCATTCAGAATTGTTTTGATTAAGACTATGATCTGTAGCTTTCTACCGGTTTCTGTTTTTCTTGTGCATTTGTGATGACAAACATTGAAAAAAAAAAGAAGAGAAAGGCAAACTCGTCCACTGGTGATGTGAAATGAGCTAAATGCCTATAAAAGGCATGTTTACCCACTTTTAAAAACCCCACATATGTATAGCCTCACGGTTTGGTGTAAAACTGGTATCAGAGAGGCTTCGGTGGGGGCAGTGGAGAGTTGTAATAAACACTGTAAAAATTGGATTAGCATCATGAGATGGTGATAAAGTGACTGCACGTTGTAAGTTATCAACTCATTAAAAGGGGAGTTAATGTGAAGGCGTGGAGTTTCAGCAGCAGAGAGGGGGAAGGATTGGTGTAAAGTGCAGTGGCACCAAGTAACATCAAATAAAAATATTCAAGCACACATGGCTCAAATCTGAACTGAAGTACAGACAAATGAGCTCAGGAAAGGCTTTAATTCAAGAGTATGAAGAGACCAAAGTCCAGAATCACAGACGATATTAAAGACGGCGTTTTGAGGAATTAAACTTGTCTGTCTGTATCATATGATGTAGCTCATGTGGCTCTGAGTATTCTGATGTTTGTTTTTGCTGTAGACTATCCAGATGGCAGTAACTCCAGTGAGTACCTGGTCCAGCCAACCACGTACCTCCCAGAGAACTTCACCTACGCCCAGAACCTCCCCTGCCCAGAGCGATTACCTTCTATGAGTGAGTAGACTGGTACTTCATACTGCTGACTTAGCAAATCAGTCCCTGAATCTGTATTATTTAAGAGACTTTAACTGCACCTCGTGCTTTCTTATGAAAAGTTGGTCAGTAGGTGACTGTTGATCAATATTTCATATACCCGTTGCTAGTATTTAACTTTGATTTTACTTTGTTTCCCAAGAATCTTTGGCACAAAAATGTCTGTCGAGTTCTGTCTCTTCTCATTATTTGGTTGTAGCTACAGATTGTGAACATGACACTTCCAATTTAAAACTGGCCTGCAGATTGCAGCTTTTTAGTCGCACTTGTTTGCAACTTAAGTTTTTCAGCTGCTGAAAGCTAAACCTGAACTGATTCAATAAGGGATTTGACTGGAGTGGATTTGATAAGAAGATTCAATAGTGAAATCAAATTTAGTAAGACGATTCGATACCGAGTTCAAGAAACCCAACACTTAATTGTAACACATTGCAAAAACGATCAGCCTCTCCTCTGTTTGAGGTGCATTAATGAAGCGCAGTGTGTCATTGCTTCCTGTGGAGGTTTTCTTAATCAGAGCGAGCCGCAGAATTGATGTGGTTTGCAGTTTCCTGTTGATAGAGGCAGGTACAGCCACAAGCTTCTTGTTAATAATCAGATTCAGATGACCTTTCATTGTTGTTTTGCCATGCTGATATATTAGTGGAATAACCGCCGGCATAAAAACAACTCTCCACAGAGGGCCTTATGGAAGTGAACATGACAGAGATCCCTATGGAGGAGATAGAGCTGAAGTTCTCCAAGCTGTTTGGCATCGAGTTTGGAGGCCATTGGAAACCAAAGGACTGCAAACCTCGCTGGAAGGTGGGCTTATAGGATATGTAATGATTATATATCCTATTAACAGATACACTATACAAAATATGTCTGTAATGCAGAAAACAAAAATAGACCCAGATGGAGTCAGTTAATATGGATCTGGTCCTACTCTGATATCTGTGCTGTAGGTGGCCATCCTGATTCCATTTAGAAACCGCCATGAACATCTGCCCATCCTCTTCCAACACCTCATCCCCATCCTGCAGAGACAGCGACTGCAGTTTGCCTTCTACGTCATCGAACAGGTACCGTGTGTGTTGTGTGGAGGCTTCATATGACTTCTTTATTTCTTTAATAGCAGCTCCAGGCTCATTGACATTGATTGTGTGCATTTGTGTGTGTCAGAGTGGGAGCCAGCCCTTCAACAGAGCCATGCTGTTTAACGTGGGATTCCTGGAGGCCATGAAGGACTTGGACTGGGACTGCTTAATCTTCCATGACGTTGACCACATCCCAGAGAACGACCGAAACTATTACGGCTGTGGTCAGATGCCACGCCACTTCGCTGCCAAGCTGGACAAATACATGTACATGTGAGTGTGTCATCAAAACGTACTGTAACATATTTCTTGACTCTCCGTCATGCTGAAATAAATAAACATTTTGTCCCATGGCAGATAAACCTGAGAGTTGACATTAAGGTTTTGGACGATCCACAACATGTAGATCTTTGTTTAACTTGTGTTTCTGTTGTTGTTTGCAGTCTTCCATACAGTGAGTTCTTTGGTGGTGTGAGTGGACTCACTGTGGAGCAGTTCCGCAAGATTAATGGCTTTCCCAATGCATTCTGGGGCTGGGGAGGAGAGGACGACGACTTGTGGAACAGGTTAGTCTGCTAAGGGGGAGCGGGTGTTTAATGGACCCGACTGTCAGAAACAGACTCCATGAGGGTGGCGTGAGGGCCAGACGTCCTCTGGTGGGACTTGTGCTCACAGCCCAGCACCGTACAGCTCGACTGCCATTGGCGAGAGAAAACCAGAATTTGCAGGTCTGCCATTGGCTCCCTGTTCTCTTCACAGGGGAGGCATATGCTTGGAGGGTCGCACAAACCTCCATGTCATAGTCAGGAGTACCCTGACTGCTGTTTAGTGCCGGGATAAAATCCTCAGAGCGATTATCAGACCTCACGCTGGTGCAGTGGACCCTGGGTTCCTCCTGCCCGGCCTCATGTGGCCAGAGTGTGTAGGCAGTTCCTGGATGACGAAGGCATTGTTGCCATTGACTGGCCCTCCCGTTCCCCTGACCTAAATCCAATTGAGCACCTAAGGGAAGCTATGTGTCGGTTATCGGACGCTGCCAAGTAACGCCACAGACTGTCCAGAGCTCACTGATTCCCTGATCCAGGTCTGGGAGGAGATCCCCCAGGACACCATCCGCCGACTCATCAGGAGCATGCCCAGACGCTGTTGGGAGTTCATGGGGGCTGCTGAGTCACATTATGAGTTGCTGAGATAAAATTCACTCGAGGTGGATCAGCCTGTGATTTCAGTTTTTTAGTATCAGTAAAGATTTTCAACTTTAATAATTCGATCATCAAGATCTGATGTGTTCACAGCTTCAGTTCAGCTGAGCACATGAAACAAACGGGCTGAGGCTGATTAAATGCTCATACTGGTTTAATGTTGTAAATATTAATACAGCCTGGTTTCTCCTCAGGGTTCACTATGCTGGTCTAAATGTGACGCGACCGGAGGGAGAGATCGGCAAGTACAAGTCAATTCCTCACCACCACAGAGGGGAGGTGCAGTTCCTCGGGAGGTAAGACGGATTTCTGTCTCAGGTCTTCAGAGACGTATTCTAGAAGAAACAATTAAAGGACGGAGCTTAATCTTCTGTCATTTAAACTGACACTTACACACTGTATTTGATCTAAAACCCACTAGATGCTGCCTCCAAAGTAATTTAACTTCTTTAAATGAATAAATGGAAATTATTTTAGATCCACAGAAGATGGAGATAGTCATGCAGCAACAAAGTTATATAATGCATGGTCTATATCACATGAAACATCTGCACAAAAAACAAGCTAGCCCAACCACACACACACACCCACACACACGGGAAGTTATTTACACTAAACTCCATATATACTCTATGCTCTAACTGGTAGTGTGGTTCCTCCTCCTCTCTATGAGCTGATCAGAGTAACTTCTAGATTTCAAAGTTTTGTTTTCCTGTAATACACACCGAGTCTTAGCCTCCTTCAGTCGTTGCTGCAGAAAGTTTGCATACACTTACCATTTAATGAGTTTTGACCACTATGGAGCAACTTTGTCAACCCTAACTGGCATTTGCTGAAAGTAATGCATCATGAAACAGTGAACAGAAGCAGTAGAGAAGACAACTAGCTGGACAACATGGATGTAAACTGACTTTGCACATGTTTCGTGTGGAAGTAAATACATTCAGCACATTTCCAAGATGTTAACGACTCACTTTGCTTTTTGCAGACAACAGCTTCATATTATTAGTCCCCAGTACTATGAAAGTCCATGTTTCCCATAGATTGGAGGAATATGTCACAGCATCCCAGTGCTGTGTGTGTTGGTAGTGGTAACATACGGCCAGTGTGTCTAATGAAACTTGAATAGTGATGTTGCTATCATGGAAAAATAATAAAAACTGGTAGCCAACAAGGGTTGGCAGGTTTCCAGACTAACTTTTCCCACTAAGTTGGCTACTGAAAATGTAGGAGCACCACATACAGCGCCAAGAAATACTCTTAGCTTTTAGTCTATAAGTAAACAGAAAAATACGACCGTACACCTTCTGAATTCAAGTTTCTCTCTTTTATCGAAGATAAGCTTAATTGGTTCATTAAGTCAACGTTAAACACACTCGACATAAACAACATAAAACTCACTAACAGTTCCAACAATCACCTCTGGTTTGGTCAAATTACATCTTTAATTCACTGAGTTAGACGTGAAAATGTTCGGCTGCTTTTCCACACTGATGATGACCGACCTTCCTCTCGCTCATCTCCCTCTTCACTTCTCCACCTGCTGTCTTTGTGGACCCTGTAGTCATAGTCAGAACTGTAAATCATCTCAGCCCTGTCTTCTACAAACTGGCATTCGTCATGTTAGGCCCCCACTGGCCACGTTTGCTGGGAGGCTGCTGAGCCCATCCTTCGATGTAAACACCAACACTCCCTCATTTCTCCGCACTCAGCTTATAGGGCAACTACCTGCATGGCTAACTGAGCTAACTAGGTAACTTTGCTGATATGCTGCCCCTTAATTGGTTGCAAGCTTGACAGGTGGTCAGTCTACAAATGGTGCATTTAATCCGCTGCTGAAAAATAGTTCCCAACAAACGCACTTTTACATCCCGTCTTAGTAACGTTTGATAAAAAACCAGAGTGACCAGTTGTTTTAGGAAATGACTGAGCCCTTTATAAAAATACAACTATTTTTTTGAGCTGTTTTTCAAGCTCAGTGTCTCCAGTAAAACCAATGAGGTTTGGAGCTGAAAGCCACAGGGGTAGCAGTAGTCCTGTAGGTGAGTGCGGGGCAGGGCAGAAGGAGGGGATGAACACTGACGTGAGCACTGTGTCATTGTGTGTTTGTAGGTATAAACTGCTGAGGTATTCCAAAGAGCGGCAACACTTGGACGGCCTCAACAACCTCCATTACACCCCCCTCATCTCCCTCAGCAGCCTCTACAAGAACATCACGGTGGACCTGTACCCCGAGCTCGCTCCTATCGCAGACTACTGAACTGCCCCCACCCGAACCCCCACCCGAACCCCTGGTCCACACCCCCAAGCTCACCCAGCTCCCCTCCGGCCTGGCCCTCCTAGCGCCCCGTTCAGCCACCCAGAGGCGGAGCGGCGGTGCAGCGGAGGAGAGGAGGGGGGCGCAGGCCGGGAGGGGTGAAGAGGCGCACCATGTAATGCTGCCAAGAAATTTTAGTGAGGAAAAAAAAAAAGAAAAAGAAAATCTAAACCGAAAAAAAGAGGAAAAAATGAAGAGGCGACGTCTCTCACAGTGAACTGTTGATTGTGTGTCAGTGAATCTGTGTGCGTGCGTGCGTGTGTGTGTATGCGTGTGTGTGGTGGGTGAGTTGCTGCATGTCTTTTTTGTCCGTGCTGGCTTAACTACTACGAGTTGACATGAGTCTTGGTTTAGGTTGGAGGGAGCAGCAGCATCTCAGCTCTGATGTTTACTGCAAAGCCTTAATGTGGCAGAACCACAGCTCCCTCCGCTCGGCTCCGCACTGCTTCACTTCTGATGTATCACCGTCACCTTACAAGCCAACAGACAAGATCTTGTCTCACTTTTTACTATAATTTGTTTTATACATATCATTTTATTAGGCCACAGTATTCCTCTTTCAAAGGAGGGATCTGAGCGAGGTCGACGATAAATGTTTGTGATGTACATTTTTTTTATTTACATTTTTTTATTTTGATATGTGGTATTTATTTTCTCTGATTCAGGGTGTTTGAAGAAGCACTCCTGTCTGTGTCACACAAGTGTTTGCTGTTTGTTTTGCTGCACTGCTGCTGAATCCGCATGAACATGTATGTAAATATCGGCCTCTTAAAGCTCGAACACAGAACACAAATATGTAAATATGGGCCTTTAAATGCTCGGGCATATTACAGTGATATTCCAGTGGGTTTGAATTTTATTTTGGCAGCTACCTTTGTTCTGAGGATTTAATAAGAGTGAGTGGTTTCTTCCTAACAGGAAGATCTTCTAACAATATAGGATGTTTGGCTTAAAAAAAAAAAAAGAAAAATACAGAAGTATCCAAATCTCAAGATTTGACATTATCTTTTGCATGCCTTAATTTATTTTGTTTACCAGATTTTGTTCTTTTCAAACCTAAATTATTTCATCAGTTGGAGATGTGTATATTTTTAATTTTGCCTTTTGTTGTGCTTTGTTGCGTTTTCTTCTTTGAGGTGCACTGTGTGAAAAAAAGAGTAGAGCTGCTCCTCAGAAGGAGGGAGGTGTGACCGAGGCCCTCCTCCACGTACACGGAGCAGGGTCGGCCATTACAGCAGGAGTGTGTCCACACAACATGCTTTAGTACAGGTTCATGGTCTCATGTGAGTGTATATTTTTTGTCACAGATGTGTTTTTTTATGATTTTTATTCAGATGACTTCGTGCTGGACCATGTGATAAAGCTCTTCATTGTACTGTACCGTGCACTAAAGCATGGGGATCTGGGCTGGATGCTGTGTGTGTCTGGACTGTGGTGTTATTCTTACTTTCGAAGCTTGCGAGGCGTCAGAAGGGCCAGAATGAGAGAACCGTAGCGTCGGCTCCTTGCGGCCGAGGCTACTGCTGTTCTTGAATGGCACATGCTGTGAAAAGTTTAATTTCTTAAAGCTTTGAGCACTATAAAGATGAAGAGAAACATGTAGATTATTTTTGACCAGATGTTCACTGTTAAGATTCTCCTCTATATCTCTAGGTTTTGACTTTGACCATGAATTGTACGTTTGGACATTTTCTTTGATTGTATGTCCCGAGATGTTCAATTAGAGCTCTGGCTGTTTTTCCACCCAGGCCCCATGTTTCCTGTAACACTGATCAATCTCGTGAACTGCTTTGAGATGAGCCCTCGATACACTGTGTGATTTTTAGTCTTTGGCAGTCAGTCCAAACTGTCGTCCTACATCTCACTGTGAGTCCATGACTGACCGATTTAAAGCTTTGGTGACCAAAGACATGTCGGAGCTTCAGAACCACACGGTTTCTGTGTAACCAACCAATCAGAACAAGACATGAAACTCGCTGCCCAGCCCAACACATTAGCCGTTTACTGCATGTCTACGTTGTCATTTTTTGATGTAGTAAAAATGTTGAGAAACCAACTTTACCACATTATGGAGCTTCTGATCATATCGCATGATCTTTATCAGCAGATGAGTTTTGCCGTGTTGTCATTGAAGTGTAGTAGCAGAGAGACAACTGGGCAAAATCTACCTGCTGATGAAGGTCGTGTAATAAACTTAATGATCCGTAAGGTGAGATGGTCCTGACGAGGAACGAACGTAGCTGTTAAGACATACGTGGCAGCAGATGGACGATGTGTTTTAATGATGTGTTTCTGTTCGCAGATGTTTCTTCTCAGAGATGAAACGATAGATTAATTAATTAGTTTATTGACAGAAAGTGCATCTGCAGCTAATTGATTCGTTTGAAAAGGAAATAGGCAACTTTTCAAACCCGGCAGTGCCGTTGGTGGAAAAATCCAAAAGCTGTTTCACGCTGGACTCTGGAGGTTTTTGCATTTAATTGGCCAAATACTGATTTGATTCATGAAGAAAATAATCAGCAGATTGAGAATTTTAAAAGTCGCATCACTTATTGAGTTTTCTGTTTACATTGTGACTGACTTACATTCTGACGTGCCTCCACATTGATACGATACAGTCACACTAACTGTGACAAAGACTGTACGAGAGCCATCTCCAGTGTCAGACAGTGAACGATCACACAGTGTGCAGGGTCTCCACTCAGTGCGTCTCCAGTCTGTTCTAGCAGCAAAGTGGATTTTAAAACCAAAAGTGTTCATATTGCACCGCAGTTCAGAGGTGCTTCAGTGGTGTTTTTTGCTGTAATGTCATTACAGAAGTATTTTATTAGGATGACAGTGTGTGTGCTGTTAATATTTGGAGTGACACACACAGTTTCCCCTGTAGTGAAGCAGCTGATGGAGGAAAATGGGTTCCAGGTGTGAAACGGCCAGAGTGACGTTTTCTAATTTTATTTTCTCTAGTTTTAAAGCATTACAAGTCCGTCATTACACCCAGGGCTCCTCCACAAAACACTGCAAGGACTTGTGGGAAAGACCGTCTTCGAGCCCTCCCACCCCTCAAAAGCCCTTGCAGCAGTGTTGGTCGGAGCGGCCTGTATATGTTTACAGAGTTTTGTGTTCGTTTTTTTTTTTCCTCCTCAAAAAGCAGACGTGGCTGTGAAGCTCGCGCTACCAACACACAGTGTGGCTTTTTGTTCAGCCACAAAGCTTTAACATTTCATAGCAAAGATTAGAGAGGAGCGCAGAGTCACCGGTCAGTGTGATGTTAGTGCTGAGGTCGTTCTCTTTTAGTCTCTCCGGTCTGGGGGGAACTGAACAGTGTTGGTTTAGCAGGTGACTCTCTTATGCGATGCCTTTCTTAGCTTAGTGCCACATTTTTGCATAAGAGAAGAAATCAGGCCTGTTAGTAATGTGTGTGATCTGACTGTGTAGCAGTAATATGGAGTGTTTGGTGAGAAGTGGTTCACGTAGCCTGGCTGCTCGCTTCATCACAACGTTATGTTCATGACTCTTGGTGATCAGCTGGTCAGGGTGTATACAGTACCATGTAGTCGTAGACTCCCCCCCCCACCCCCGCTCTGATGCTACAGTGTTTAATGAAGCAGTAATGCCTTAATTATGAATTACTGTTTGTGGTGACGTATCAAATATCTGAGAAGCAGTATTCAGATTTTTTCGTTTGTGTTAATGTTCAGAAATATGAATCCCACAGAAAGCGCTCATGCCCTGCCACTGCTTTACACAGACATCGCTCTTCATTCTTGGTATCCGGGAAACAAAAACGGGGTCCGTTCATTGAAATGACGTTCTGAAGAGCATGAACTGCATGCAAACTGAAACACTCCTGAGTGAGCTTTTTACCAGGCTTCATCATGTTTTCCTGACTTCAGTTTTCTATCTCCGCCTCATACTTTGAGTCTCAGTCCACCTCGGTCACCCACCTGTTCTCTTGTGTCTGTAGTACAGAGCAAGAAAAACCTTAATGCTCTTAGTCGAATGGAAATAACTTTAGTTTATATAAACGCATTGAGCATCGTTTCTTACTCTCTTCTGGCAGCCCAAATTTTGTCATGTGTTACATTTTACCAGTATGGAGTGGAAATAATTTGGCGTTTTAAATGATCATCAGCAAACATGTTGTTTTGGTGTCACTGTTAAAGGGTAACGCCACCAACAGTGCATTGGTGTGTACTGCTGCATATGTGAAAAAAGTAGTATAAAGCGTTTTGTGGCTCCAGAGGAAGCTGCATGTAATCTGATGAATTGCCTCCAGTGATGTTGCATTGTGGGTAATGTTGGCGCTGTCCACTGGTCTGGGACTCCTTACTGACAACAGGAGATAACCTTTTTTTATTCCTCGCCCTCTTGACTGGAGGTTCATCAGGTTACACACAGCTTCCTCTGGAGCCGCAGAAGACTACGACCTTTTCCACATGCAGCAGTGACGACACCTGCAGACACACTTCACCGTGGACAGTCGGGGGGAGTTACCCTCTAATAGTCTCCACAGACAGTCGAGTCCAGAGGGGACCGCTCAGAACTGAATCACACAAGTTTACACCTTGTTTTCTTCTCTGAGCCTTGAAGAGAGGCATTCTGGGAGATGCAGGTTGTTTTTAAAAAAGGGTTCTCGAGCAATCAAGCATTTTTTGTTTTAGTAAAAATTGGACGGAGAGACTGTTTAAAGAAAAAGTAAAATATTGGCACCAACCTTCAAAAACACTGAAGCACTTCCCATGATGCAACTTTTATCAGACCCTCTGTGCCTGCTGTATGCAGATTTCTTTTCTGTTATAAATGTGTAGTCTCCACGGCCCAAGAGGATCTATAACCCTGATGACATCACCATGACATCAGTTTAACTTTCTCCTCCACAGCCACAGAAGGCAATAATCAAACCGTACTCCCAGGCAGAGTAGTGCTCGACTACAGCACCGGCCTTTATATGTCATTTTGGTGGAGTTTTCCTGAAGCAGCATAGACGAGGCAGGTCAAACTTCAGTGTTGACATCACTTACCTCAGAGCAGCGTCTAAATGACTAAACCAAGTGTTTCCCAGCATGGAGAGGTGTGACAGGGCAGTCAGCATGTAGCGCTTCATATCAGGCTGTACTCCATTATGGATCTGCTTCGTATCTAGTTTGCATGGCCGAAGCCAAAACACTGGTCCAGGTGCCAAACTGGAAAAAAAAAAAAATCTCTCTTGGATCATTTTTAGAAAAAAATTGTTCATATTGTTCCTTGACAAGTGTTGAGTGTCGGGTCAGAGGGTCCCGGTGTCAGCTGAGGTCGACCAGCACCTTTTTATCTGAAACTAAAAGTATGAAACAGTCCAGATGATGTGTTCACCTTCAGACAACTGTACTCCATTTTGCAGTATTTATTTGTGCCTTGAGTTCTTTTTTTTTTTCTCTTTTCTTTTTCACTTTACATTCAGACTGAAGAGATTAAAAATGATTTTGTTTTTCCTGAATCGTCGATTTGTTTTGTCCCCTTCATCTGAATAATATCATGTCAGACTGAGTGTCAAATATATTCCTGATAATAATCCAAAAGATCTGACGAGAAACATTTATTGCTCAGCCCGTCTGCAGCTTTGTCCGCTGCTTTGACGGCGTGTAATAATCCACTGTGACTGTCTGTGGCTCGTGTTCAGTGAAAGCTTCGCCCGCGTGCACTAAGACTGATATACGAGGGCAGTCTTCATATTTTATGCATGTCACTGCTCAGAAATTGATACAAACTTAACTGTCCTCCAAAAAGATTGAGCACATGTCCTCCTGTCATCAACAATTTCAAGCACAATCTGCTGAAGCTGTGAGGTGAATCCAGCAACAACCGCAGCCTAAAACCTCGTCTGTAGCCTTTAATCTGCATGGCCTGGCCCACAAAAAATACATGTGGACAGAATAATGTTAGTGACATGCATTAACCATGTGCATGATGACCACGGCAGGTACATCGAGGCTTTCGCTTGTGTGAGCAGCACTGCAGGCAGCTCTCCACCGATGAGCAGTTACTGAACATTATGTTGCGTTGTGTTCGTGTCGGGCTAAATAATCTGGCTCCAGTGTTTTTCATGGTTCTGCCTCAGACTGGTTGTGTGGATGTTTGTAACACTGGTCTTTATTTTGTCCATGTTCATCCAGCACCTCTGACATTGTCTGAAAGTCTTTTTTTCTTTGAGCCTCAGAAATGTTGATAATTACAACCTGACTGATATCACCATGTACCGCCCTTATCACTGATCCCATTATCAGCGTACGTGCTGGTAGACGGGACAATGTGCATTCAGAAAAGACAAAAAATCTGTGAAGTAATTTAGAAACAGTGTTGCTGTTACAACAGTTGTCCACTGGAGGGTGCTGACTATTTATTGACTGCAAAAATCCCTTTGCTCAGTAAATGTCTGGATCATAAAAGGAATCTGTTGCAAACACTGAAATAGTTTAACAAACAAGGTGCACAGTGGAAATGTTGCAGAGCTTTCAGCCACATCGTGTCGCCTCCGTCTGCATCCGGAGAGTCCACAAAACATGATGATCATAACGGCAGAGCCACTGAATCAGCTGAGTTAGTATGCTGCAGATATAATTACTGGATAGTCTCACAGAAAATGCTAAATACATGTTTGAAGCAACCGGCAGAACATTATCAAAAGGAAGCCCGTAACAGCCATAGGTGCAATCATTTAGTTAATGTCGAGATCACGAGTTAATCATTACGATATCTGAAGACAACAGATCATTTTCCTGTGAAAACAAAATGTTCCTATTCATTAATTAAAGCTTAATGTTCAGTAGATCAGCGCCATGCCAGCATACATACATGGAGAAGTGTAACAACTGGTTCAAGCTGAAAATCAAGGAGTGTCCATTATTGATCAATGCGTCTGACTGTACTTCAGTCTTATTCATTTATACACACACACTTTATTAATCTATACCGTTCAGTGTGGGTAGTTTCTTTTCCCACGGCCAACAAGAGGTTATGGCCCCACTGAACAGAGCTGATCACTGTATGTACGACTTGTTTCATCCTGTCTCCACACAGAACAGTTGATTAAAGCATTTTTGGCATCCAGAGCATAATGAACACTGCAGGCAGCCACTCCCCAAGAGTCTCTGCCTGAGAGTCTGTGTGGACAAACACTGATGATGCTGTTGAGCCACCGATCCCACAGTCGTATAATGTAAATACACTCGTATCAAATCAAAAAGGTAAAAACATTCAAATGATAGAGGTTCATATGAAGTCCATACGGTCTGCTATTGAAATTCCCCAAAACCACCACACAGAAAAGGAAAAAGTTTGTTATCTCGGGAAAAACATTTATTTAATCATAATAACATAAATAACTTGTGATCTCGACAATTTAACTTCATGGGACAACAGAAGAAATAATGTATTTGACCCTTGATCGTTCAGGGTCGTCCGTCACATTAGTGTCTGTTCTGGAGCTTTCAGTTTTTAAACTTGATCTTGCTCAGCATGAGTGAAACGTCCTTAAAATGCCTTCAACATGTAGAGTTCTTGACAGATCAGACTTCCTCTGACATCACATGAAACAATCCTGAAATGTGCGAGTTTCTTTACGAACAGTGTCGCCTGGACATCGTTTGTCCACTAGAGGACGTCGACAAGTTCAGTTTCTAAATGATCAAATGATCAGATTGAGGTGATCCTTATCTGAAATGTTTGTTTTTTATTTAAAATGAATATTGGTCAATATGTTATCAGGTGTCAGTGGGTCTGCATTAGTCTCCATTTAAAATTAACGGACACCATGCGCTGATGAAGACCGTGAGATGTGGCTGACAGCCTCAACATTTCCAGTAAGTTTCTGTTTTTTTGTCAAAGTGCTGAACCCTCAGTGTTTGGTTGAGAGAATCAGCTGATATCCTGTCATCAGATGTGTTGTGGATATCAGTATTTTAAGATTGAACAAGGCTGCTGTTGTAAACATTGTTTATGGCCACACTGAATAAAAAGCAGAGACATCTTTAAAACAATGTCTCGAGAGCTTTATGAAGACCAAAAGATTCGGACTGAGACAGAATCGGTCAGTCTGTGTTTGACTGCATCTCCTCCACCGCAGCCTGATGTGGGACGCCCAACACCTTTTCCTTTTGGCTCTTTGAATCTCTGTACGTCACGATCACCTGATCACCAAACTCTTCATGTCCAGGTCACGTAGAAGAACGAAGTGGAGGTCGACACTGAGCCAACCCTGCGAACATGTTAATGTAGCACCCACTCTCCACATGCCCCCCTCCACCCCCAGGCATCACTGAACCTTTTCTTTTTTTACATGAAGTTGCTCCATTGTCAGACTTCTGCAGTCTCTGGTGACAGACGGTATAAACAGTTTGAGTCTGGTGTTGAACCGTTACTTTGTAAAGTTTTTTTTTTTCTTTCTTTCTTTGTCAACAGAAGACAAAATAAACACTTCATTGCCATATTCTGGAAAACAGAACAACCTGATGTTGGTTTCATTTATTCTCTTGTGTTTATGACGTGACATCGTTTAAAAAGTTGAACTACCAATGTAATGATCTTATGATCTGGTTATGTGTAGGCACAAAAACCAGTTGGTCATTTTATACAAATATTGTATTCAAATATAATAAAAAATGCTTATGAACAGAATCACCAGTTTTAAATGTGAAACATTAAGATAAAGTGTGAGTTTGTGGCAGAATGGCTGCAACAGCCTGTCCCTGTGCATCGTACGTAGCTGTTTCAACTGATTTCACAATGTAAACCAAATGTATTAAAGAATATAACAACAAGCATGTCAAATTTTGCAGAAACAGTTAACAGTAACTAATACATGCTACTTCGTTGACGCCCGACTTTTTAGACTTCATAAAAAAACGCCGTCTGCAACAGATTCTTAACTATTTGGGCCTGAAGGTTTTTCTTTCTTTGTGTTAAATGTTTTTGTATTAGTTTGTTCCAGTGACGTAGGTGTGTATATTTGCATATAGAGCAAAGAGGTGAGATCAGGACGCATGTCGAGACGCATTTAATGTCAGGTGTGAACCGACGGGCTTAAATCTGTCCACTTGTGATTGGATCAGAACGGATGCCAAAACCAAATGTGAACAGTTTTTTCAATCAAACTTAACTCACGCAGGAAGAAACTGAACATTTACATCTGGTGCTGTAGTGAGTATTTGGGTCAGCAGGACGACACTTGAGATGAAGTTTAAATAAACATCAGTGTGTGTGTTCATGGTGATGAAGGAACACGTCACCAGTGGCTCATTGATGTGCTTTAATCAGTTTTAGACAACAATGGAGCTTCATGGCACAGAGGAAAAAAGTTACATCAGGCTTTTTGATACACAAAAAAATACTATATTCGTTGTTGGTTTGGATCAGAACATGAGAGAAACAAGATCTCAGCGTTGTGTTGTGGCAGCATGATGTGTGTCACTCATGTACGTTGGAGACCACGGCTGTGGTGGTGTAAGAGTACGGACTGAGCAGCAGAGCCAGGGTGTAGTGACGATGGCCTTCAGCATGGGCGTCGAACACCACCTGCACACACACGCACACAGTTTACAGATGGCTGAGAGGAAAGTTCTGAATTTCAAATATATTGTATGTGTAAAGCTTTTAAAAGCTGCAGCAGACAGTATTCAGGTCTTTGCAACAGAGTGAGAGCCGCTAATCGATTAAAAATAACGAGACAGTGAATAAAAAAGGAAAAGAGACTATCGATGATAACAGATGACTTTTAGCCACATTGTTCTGAGAAGTGTTTTCCCCCCCTCACACAGCAGAATAGCAAACAGCTGCAGGAACATGCTCATGTAAATACTGCTGTTTTCCTGACAACAGCACTTTCCTGATTTGCTACTGACAGGCTTCAAGATAAGATCAGACAACAGAAGATAAGCCTGTGCACAGGTTACACATGGTGTTATAGTGTGTGTCCAACAGGGCCGGTATACATCAACAAAACTGCTTGTTGAATGGATAAACTTCAAAAACTGTATAAACTTATAAAAGTATATAATAACATGCAATGCAACACTAACTGCTAATTGATGGGTCCCCCCTCCTCCATGTGCCTCATAGTGGTTTGGTCCACTGCCAATCAACCTGCACCTCACACACCTGTCTCTCTGGAGCGTTTCAGCGTGGTGCCGGTGGACCATTGTTGGATATTTTGCGAAAGTTAACTTTAAAGAAAGCTGATATTTTTCTCTTGTCTTGAGTTTTAGATCTGAGCACAAAAAACGCTCGGGTTGGGTCAGAAACACAGTGTGTTGGCTTTAGATAACTCCCTGTTTCAGTCGCCACAGTCGCTGTAAATGTCCTGAGGTCTCTTTAAAAACACCTGATTTTGTCACCTCAAACACGCTAGAAAATGTCCTGTGTTGTCTCAGGTGTCACGTTTACAAACACAAAATTGTGTAAACCTAAAACATGCAGAAACTACAGCTGCTAAAAATGTTATCCTGGGACTGGACTGAAAGATGTGTCTGACATTAATATTTACCTTAATAACTAAAACACATGTACAGGTGTTGTAGTCTGTAGGTTTGCTTCACTGCGAGTGATTATTGCATGATTTACTCGTCTGGGGCAGGAACGAGGACAAACACAGCTCTGTTCCTCTACACCGCATAGAGATTGATGATGATTAAGTCTGACTTGTGTAATCTCCTCTCTACAGGTTGAGTAAGCATACTGAAAAAGGTATGTGGTCTAATATGATCTAAATGTAGATGAGGTGTGATGACTGGTTCATACTCACTTCAGCTACTTCATGGAACGGCGTGCTCCCCTGACTCCTCCAGTAAGCTTTGGTATCAAACTCAACACGATACACTCCTGCTGGGAACTGCTGCTCTGTGATCAGATTGTGGATCTCCCCAGTGGCGTCTGTCACTCTGCAGTGAGGAACAGTGAAATATGTCTACACGGTTTGTACGTACTGTATTAAACAGATGTTGAGATATTACAGTGTACGTACCCGGTCGCAATTTGTGTCCACCCCCCGTCAGCAGTCTTCTGAGACACTTTGAGGGCCACTGATCCGGCTGGAGTCCCTTTCACTGCGTCCAGGATTTTTACCATCAGAGGACACCTGGTGTCTGAGCCCCCATGTTTCTCCTGTTGCACACACACACAAGCCAGGACAACCCATAATCCTCTGCTGCCTGTTGTCAAACTGAGAACATCCATCCCCACATATCCAAAATACTATGACCAGGGCTGGCCCGGTTTTTAAACACACTGCGTTGTTAATTAAATGGCTGTGATGTCCCGTTTATGGTCATTTAACAAAAGGCCAACAGAAGTGAGGTCAGAGGTAAAAAGTACCCGGTTACATGCTGGCCTTCCGACATCCCAAAATTCCGACATACCGCCAATCCGACATACCGCCATTCCGACGTACCGCCATTCTGACAAAGTTCCGTCCCGGCATTCCGACAAGGCCACAACCCGTGACCCTAACCTTAACCCTTTTGTCAGAATGGTGGGACGTTTAATTAAAGGTTTAAGTGTCGCCATTCCGACAATTAGGGCCTCATGTCGGAATGGCGACATGTCGGAATGGCGGTTGCCCCCCAAAGTACCCGAAAGTCAGAAAGATGGAAGAGATCACCAGAAAGTCACCAACACAAACATCACAGCTAGCGGTCAGGTTGCAGATTGCCACCAACTGAACACCCCTCGTCTCATCCTCCCCTACGGTGGCTGGTAAAAAAGCAAAAAATTTTAAAGGCCTTTTTAGAGCCAGTGTTTGGCTCGTCTCTTCTGGGCTACCGTAGA
The DNA here is from genome assembly GCF_965226575.1 of Pagrus pagrus. Taxonomy (NCBI): domain Eukaryota; kingdom Metazoa; phylum Chordata; class Actinopteri; order Spariformes; family Sparidae; genus Pagrus; species Pagrus pagrus. Next base: position 2,665,390 of record NC_140190.1, on the reverse strand, counting down.
AACATGGCGGCGCAACATGGTGGCTTCTATAGAAGAGGACCCTCAGTAGATATACTGTAAAAGTTTCGGGTGATTTCACACTATTGAAAACACAATTATGAATGCTTTATTCCATTTCTGCCCCAAATCTTCTACAAAGTAGTATCACGCTAGCTGGTTAGCATACTAACTTAACACAGACGTCTTTGACACGACGCCAACACTGTTAATTCTTCACATTCTGTTGATAATGTTAGTGTATTTTTATTTTTAATGTTTTAAACTTGCCATGTCATGCGTTCTCATTCGACTTTATCCAATTTATATAGCCTTGCCTAATCAGCTCAATGAGTTCAGTAAACCCAGCAGAACTGTTATCTGTTCAGTCGGGATGAACTAACATGAGCAGAGCAGTATGTACATTATGAGAGCGACCCGTCACAGGCGGGTCACTGAACTGATTTCCGCCTCCACAAATCGATTTGGATCCCGGCCCCTGCTGTGCATTCAGAGAAGTCTCTCTTTCAACAGTTTAGTGAGTTACTGTGTATTGGTGTTGTTAGAAAGGCGTTAAGAAGAAAGAAAATAGCAGTCAGTTTTTAACTGTGGTGTGTTCAGGTACATCACATTTCCCTGAACATTCAGCTCCTGCGCAGTAATCCGAAGGAAAACTCAAAATTAAAATAAAGCGGTCGAACTAACTGAATGATAAAGTTCTACTTCCCTTAGTTTAACATGTTATGATGGTCAAGCCTTGTCTAATATTCCTACAGAGTATGCAGTGAAGGATCTCGACTTTACAAGGATGAAACGGTGTGAGAATATCTTCGAACAATACTGAATAAACTCACATATTGGAAGAAAACAATCACATTTTTCTTTCACCCCAAAATCTACTCACATGTCGTCTGACTCTGTTATTTCAAATACATTGTCAGCCTAAAATACTGAGCTACAGACACACTATAAAACCTACAGTACGCACCACAAGAACACAAATGCATATCATACTGACACATTACTGTACATAGCCACAGAGACACTGACCGTGGAGGTGGGGGCGGTGTTGCAGAGCAGCACAGCGGAGGCGAGAAGCAGACAGTGCAGTGGTTGAAGCATGTTGGCTGATGGAAAGACCGACTGACAGAAGTCACTGGTGTTCACACATGACCCCCACAATCTCAGGCCTCTTATAACAGCAGCCGTTACCCCATCACCCCCTCGATCACCCACGCTACTGCCAGCTCCGTGGACCACGTCAGTAGATGGACTTTGGATCAGCCAGACCTCTCACCCACATGAAGAGCCATTTATTCTACTTTATACAGATTCTCCTTCTGCTGGACAAAAGTATCCACAAGTGTCATTCTATCTGTCACAGGGCACTATTGTCTAACCATGAGGGAACTGCTCACGTCACCAAAGAGTTCAGATAAAGAGTGAAACTGTTGAAAACATTGTGTGTTATGATTTTAAATATGCAGCAACTGTAGAAAGTTAAGTTTGATTGTCACACACTGCCTCGTTTCTTGTCTCTACATAGTGAAGTTCAAGTAGAGAGATTTCTTGTATGTGCAAGAGGTAATGTATCTGTTGGTGAGATTAATAACTGGAATATGACAACTTTGTTTTATTGAACGTCACCATTCACACACCTGGGTTACATGTTAGCCTACAGGTAACAGAGTTTGTAACGTGGTAATAGTTTGTTGAGTTTCTTTTCTCAGACTCAATTCATCCTCAGCAGACAAAAATATAATGTCTGGACTTATTATTTAGAGTATAATCCGACTCTGTGACAGACATTTAGAGTAACTATATAAAATAGCCAATCTTCCAGCTGATGGTCTGGAAGCATCAGTATTATATTGAGACTGATTTCTGTGGCAGTCTACGGTTGTTGGTACTGATCTCTAATCTTTGATTTATTGTGATATTGGATCATAGACGTCTGAATTGTGACAAGGAGACAACTACACACTGTTTTATCAGATGCCCAAAGGTGTTGTATGTTGTTTAATCTAAGATCTTATAAGAAACCAGTGTCTGTAGCTGTCAGATAGATTTAGTGGTGTAAATCTCCACTTAATTGTGGAGTTGAAGGATAAAGTAACAGAAACTAGAAGTGCTTCAGTACGACCACTGTGCACTGGGCTATTCAATCATATGTACTTCAATCATTCCACCAGTAGGTGGTGTAACAGCCTCAGGAGCTTTATCCACCGACTCCGACTGTACATCACAAGAGCTTTGACCTCAGTGAGCATTTGTATAAGATAGGAAAAATCAATTTGTTGATTCAGTATTTTTTTTTTTCTTCATTTGCTCTTCATGTCCCATCATGCACGACACAAGACGTCATCTGCAAACATTACAAGGGTGCATTTCAGGTAGGATACCATGCAGTGTGTGTACTCTGGAGCACTGTTACAGCATTACTGCAGATATTCACTTTACAGAACTACAGGCCCACAATTCAGCCTCAGAGGAAAATAATGTAATTTAATAAGCCTCCATGGGAAAAGATCAGATGTGAACCTTGTTAATAATTTAGTGTAAGCCCGTCAGTACGACGTCAGGATTGTTCAGTACTTTTTATTTTTCAATTTAGAAATATCGCTTGAAAATACACGTTACATGAATCCAACATATTAGCAAATATTAATTCATAAAAAAAAAAACATTTCATTTGCACATTGATGATAGTCTACCCATAGTTCCTCATGCAGTCATGTGCTGGGTATGTTTACATGTTCAACACGTTTCTGAGCCATACAGAGCTGATGTCACGCCCTGCTGGTGGGCCTCATGGGACCTTATCTCAGGGGAAGGGGAAAAAAAAAAGTGAGCAGTAATCAACGGTGAAGATACAAATACATTTTTTAAAATCACGTTTGAGTTGTTTCATGAATCACACATGATGTTTGTCAATTTAAAGAGTTATTCAGGTCAAAGAGTTATTCAGGTCAAAAAAGTCGCAGCTTGTCATAAATAAAGTAAAATTCCTTCTTGTTTTGTCTTAAAAACAAGTGAACACGTCACCAACATGAACTCCAACACCTGCACAGAAAAGGTCGTAAAAAAGATGAAAGTCACAATAAATCTGCTCATATTGACAACTGCAGTTCTGTGAAAGGAGAGTTGGTTCTGGTTCAGTTCTGTGAGCTGCTGATATACAGGAGCAGCTCTACAATGATTAAGTGATGGATTTTGGTGAAGACGACATCACTTATGGGACTTTTGGGTGTGAAGTCTTTATAATTATGTATTTTCACAGTCTGATGTTTCATTAGTTTGATGACAAACAGACTTTCTTGACTCGGAAAATGATCTTTTAAATTGACAAACATTGTGTGGGTACTTCATGGCACAATTTCAAATTCAAAATGGATAAAAGAAAAGATCATTTGTCTCTTTATTCACTACCTGACATATTTTAAAATCAAGCTCATGACATCAGCTCTCTGTAAGCACAGAGACATGAGCCGTCTTTGTTTCCCTGACGGTTGCGATTTAAGCAAAAGCTGATATTATTCTCAATCATTTGTTATATATGTATCTGATAATACACTGAATCAACCAGATTTGAGCTCTTTTAGCTCTGAAAATCACCCTCCTTGTGTAATTGTCAGTCCTGTGACTAAACGCAGGCCTCCTCATATCCACGTGACTGTGTTCATGATTTTCAGGCGAGCCGACTGTGTGTTGTTCTGATTTAAAATGCTGCTGTACAACAACTGTGACAGACAGGCGTTGTCCTCACTCCTGCTGCAGCTGATGAAAGGGTTGATCAAACATCAAGTGCTGTGAACATATTACCGTCAGATTGGCACGCATACTAATAACTTGATTATAAAATGTTCCCACAGCTTTAACAAGTGGGAATCCTTGCCAGTGTGTTGCCAGTGTTCATGCAAATACAGGCTTTAGCGTGACACTGCAATGTAAGCAGGTACGTCTTACTGCCTTCAGGGCAAAAGAGTTTCAATTCAAAGTGACATGAGAGCTAGACGCCTGAGACGCTCTCAACATTTGATCCAAACAAGTCATTTTAAAAAGGCAGACCTGCTGTGATGCCTCATTTATAAGTCATCACTGCTTATACACACATTTATTCTTTAATCTTTTAGATATCTTATTGATTCAAGGACATTTCACAGAGCCCATTTTTCTTTTGCAGGACAGCCCGACCACCTGGAAGCTGCCCAGCACTGCGGCGCACAATCTGATCTGTTGGCCAATGAGTCGTGTTTTGCACTTGGATCGTATGATGATGTTACTTTCCCCCCAGAAAAAAAAACCTGAAGGATGGGTTCTCAGGCTGGGAAACTAACAAAGCACTGCACAAATCACAAAAAGGGTCAAAGCAAACTGGTCCCTTGGTGTCTAAAGAGGGCGGTGGGAATAAAAACACAACCACCCACTGATTCTATCAAAATGACAGACAAACAAAAGGATTGGACCCAAAACAACAAAGGTGAAGTGGGAGTCACTGAACAGACACACAACCAGCTGAGCAGGAGGACTGCAGCCCCCTTATATAATCTCCCTGAGGCTGATTGCAGCCAGCTGAGGGAGAACATCACAGGTGCACCCAATAGCTCCTGATGACCTGAGACCTGGATCTTGAGAAATCTCTGTTCCCAGAAGGGAAATCTCTGATCTCTGTCCATAACAATGACAAGAACACATTTTTCATTGTAGTAAGTATTTCACCACTGGAAAGATGGTCCTACATAAAACTGGACTCATGCTGATGGGTGACGTACAGCGAGCTGGGTGGTGCTTGGTTTTCGCTCGTTGTCTGTTCTCAAACACGAAACGGTGAAGCAGCGAGCTAGTAACAAACAATATGGTATTGCAGCCATAAACAGTACATTAAAACATGTTTTACTATCTCCTGTTATCTGTATTTCTGTAAGATTTGATGCCTCTTCACGCTGATCTTTTCTTTTTAACTGCTAATTATCTTGTGTGTCCTGCCCTCTTCCAGGTCACCACGGTGGAGAGGAGGTCGTGTGGCTCGGGCACCACTCGGCGATGCCTCGGCCTTCACCATCAGTTTAATTTATTCAGTCACGGCTGTTTTCAGTTTTTAGCATCTCCAATCTGTGGCCTCATTTTAAAAAATTACATGAAGTAAGGTTAAAAAAAAAAGCGCAGGTATTTTTATATTTTGTCAGATACAGTATCTACTATCTGTAATCTGTAAAATATACAACTTATGTGAATGTATTTCTTTATTAAACTCAATCCTTTAAAATAATAATCATGACAATATACTGTATTCTGAAAAAAACAATATGCAATCTAAACTCAAATGTGTTAAATTATTAGTCTTTCTGTGTACAGTGACCCACGTTTGAGTCAGAGATCATTTCTTTGTATTTTTTCCAGTCGGGGGGACGAGCTGCTGCTTCACTTATCTCTTCCATCAAAACACTTGCCTGTAATTATAGGTCGAACAAAAGTGCCTCACTCCTGAGAGCGCTCAGCGACTTTTAAGACGCCGTCAGCACACCACTCCCTCATTATAGAAGTTTAAACAGGAAGAAAAAAGTAGAAAAACAGGAAAAAGCACATTGACTTTACATTACTGTATGTCAAATTTCTGACTTCTTAAATGAAATGATGACAGTATTCAGAATTCCCAAAATGCATTTTTACTAAAAAATAGTGATATAGTGAAAAAAAATACTGACATGAAGAAGAAATCACCAATCTACTGCTTTAACACACTTCCCCCACATGCAGGTGCAGACAAGTAGACCCACGCTCTCTCCTGCTCATCTTCCACAACCTGTTAAACATGTTCTGTCAAGCAAAAGTTTACATTTACATTTCATCTGATGCCAACGAGGAAGAGACGCCGCTTACACAATTGTGGTTACATGCTCAAACAAAAGATACATTATGTGAGACACTGCAAATGATCAGTTCACCAAAAACAAATTAAATTCAGTCATTATCTACTCACCCCAGTGCCAATGGAGAGTTGGGTAAAGTTTCATCATCCACATGATATCACTTCTGGATACAAACTGTATGGAGCCATTGTATGTGTTTTTACTGTTTTTTTTAAAGATTTTTGTTAAATTTTAAAGTGCCCATCTATTCAATTGTTCAGGAGAACGCTGCAACACTGTTTTGCTGTGAATCCATCGGCATGAGGTGAGTTAATAATGACAGATTATTCACCTTTGATTTCTTTTCAGCTAAATGTGGAAGTTAATTGTAAACAGGTGACCCACCACCAGGAACACACCACTGGTTTGTACAATCAAAACTATAAAATGTGCATTATATTTTTTCGATTATGATTAATTGACGTTCCACACACTTTCCATCGGTATTTAAAGTCCTCAATGACACGTGAGAATTTACCTCAAAAGGTATGACCCTTTAAAAGCCAGCTTTTTATTTTTAAAGGTGTTTCAGATTTAAATTCAGAAATATTTGCAGTGTCACAAGTAATTTCTTATAACACTGATGCATAAAGTTGCCCTTGAACTGTGTCGTACTGCCTCCATATTTAACGCTAAAGGGAAACTATGGTACAGTTGTTAACACAGCTTCAAACTGACAGCAGTCACTGTTGCTTACACTTTCCAGACGGGCTTTTTGGACTTTTGATGGAGTCTTTTTTCCCCTTTCTAGATTTGTTCCGAGGAGTTTGGCTGATGACTGTCTGAAGCTCAACAGGACTCACTTCACCACCGCTTGCAGCAGCCACACACACGTCATGAGGAGCACTCAACTCAACCTCTGTCGAACCAGCTTCCCCCACAGTGTTTGGGCCTGCCTCTGCCGCCGCTACAATCGTCTGCACGCTCTGACTCTGAACGAGGTGTTCAGCCTCTTCAGCTGCTTCACTCGTTGCAATCAAACCTGCAGCTCCTGTCTCTGCTGAGCCTGGGTCTGTTTCCAACACTGAACATAAGGTCTCGTCAATTACTTCAATCTCTGAATTATATGTTGATGATACCTGACTGGATGCATTATCTAATCCCTCTCTCATCTCTTGGTCGTAAGCGATCTCTTCTTTGCCTTCATCCAAAGTGAGATCTCCAGCCTCACTCTGGTCAGTTTGAATCACATCAGTGTTCTTGTAATCAGACTGGGTTGTTTCACCCTCAGCTACCTGTCCAGATCCCATTATGCCTCCACTGGTCCCTCCGTCTTTACTGGACATAGACACCTGCCCTGTGGCCACCCTGGATGATCTGAGTTCGTCTGATGATGTGACCACATCATCCAAACCCTCCATGTTAGCACCACCCACTAGTTCTTCAGGAATATCAAGAGCTATGTCACCTGTCGGAGAAGAGTCGATTCTTTGTTTTACCTCATGTGTTGTAACTTCACAAGGCATTTCTTGAATTTCAGTCACCATCAATGTTGCTTCCTGACTCATCTCCAAACATTCACTCTCCAGAGAACGAGAGTCCTCTTCTAACATCTGGTGAAGCCTAATGCCTTCTTCCTCTAAGTGAGAACTTGTGACTGATGTCTCTTCTTTTGCACTTTCAACATCTCGGTCATCATCTTGGTCTGGGACACTTGTATTTTGCAGCGAAGGCGACGCCACAATAACCTGCTTTTCTGCATCATGTATGTTATCTGAGTAAGTGACATGATCCTGCAACTGAGGACTTGTTCCTGGTGCATCTTCTCTGTCACTCTCTTCATCTTGTTCATCTGAGATGAGCTTATCGTCCTCTTGGGACCCTGTATTGGAAGCATCTTCTTTTTCTTCATCTGAGATGCGAGTCGTTTGCTGCACAGGCCCCACCTCGTCCTCCTCTTCCGTTCCCTCTCTGATGTTGTCTTCTGAGATGAGCAGATCATCCACTGGAGGACTTATTCGTGATGCAGCGGCTCTTTCAATCTCTCCATTTTGGTCAACTGTGATGTTAACATTTTGCTGTGGGGGTGATGAAACTACCTCCACAGTCTCCCCCTCGTTATCTGCAAGAAAGGTATCGTCACCTGGCGAACTCTTGCTTGATTTATCTTCTTGGGCACTCTCTTGGTCTTGGTCATCTGAGATGCCTATATTTTGCTGTACAGGTGTCATAATGTCCTCCACAGCAGCCTCGTCTTTTTCTTCATTACTTATGTTGTCGTCCGAGATGAACTTATCCTCCATTTGAGAACTTGTGCTCAACGCATCTTGTCTTTCGATGTCTTCATTTTGGTCATCTGAGGTGCTGAAACTCTGCTGTGACACTTCTTCCTCCATAATTATCTCCTCTTCCCTTCCATCAGTTATACCGTCTTCACCTGACTCGACTTGATCCTTTTCTACTCCTGCTTCTGCTGTTGTACTATCATCATCTTCCTCATTGTGGCCAGAGTCTGTTGCTGTATGTAGAAGTTGCCCTGATGTTGCAATGGTTGGCACCTCAGAGCCCTCTACTTGTGCATTTCCAATTTCTTCCGACGCTGATGTCAAAGTCGAAGTCTCCAGATCTTCTTCCTCACGGCACACAGTCTGCAATGATGGGTTTGCTTCAGCATCAACAATATCTGTGCTTGCTTCACTAGGATTCACCTGTAGTTCCAGCACCGTGTCTTGATCAGGGTTGGACCTCTCTTCAGACTCATTCACAGTGTCTGTTGAAATCTCATTTGGATGAGTTACTGACAATTCATCACCAACACTACTGAGTCCCACTGCAGAATCAAACAATTGCTCCCTCTGAGCTTCAACCTCTTCATGTGCATTACCGGTGACACTTTCCTCCACATTTTCTTCTGCCTGGATACTATCAGATGTTGCAATAACCTGATCTGTTTCTATGTCTGAAACAACTGTCTGTGCTGGAGTGACCTCTTCATCAAGCTCCCTTCCACTTTGATCCTCTGTGACTTCATTTGATTGTGGTTGTGATGAAGCTTCAGCTACGTCATTTGGAGCTTCAGGTATGCTGAGCTGAACAGGTGTTACTTGTTCTTGCACTTCTTCTTTCAAAGGTTCTGCTTCCTGGTTGGCTACACTTTCTTCTGTGCTACAGTGTGTTTGATCGTCTGAAGTAATGGCTTCCTCTCCTTGAGGAGATGCTGATGTCTCTTCAATCTCTTCTTCTGTATAAACTAAATCAGTAACTTTTGATCCAGGTAGGACATCTTCTTTGGAGGACGTTTCAGTGACCACAGAGATATCTTCCTCGGAAAAACCATCAGAGGGAACACGATTCTCCTGCTGCTCAGATTGCGGAGCACTTTGATCCTCTGTGACTTCATTTGTTTGTGGTTCTGATGAAGCTTCAGCTACGTCATTTGGAGCTTCAGGTATGCTGAGCTGAACAGGTGTTACTTGTTCTTGCACTTCTTCTTTCAAAGGCTCTGCTTCCTGGTTGGCTACACTTTCTTCTATGTTACAATGTGTTTGATCGTCTGAAGTAATGGCTTCCTCTCCTTGAGGAGATGCTGATGTCTCTTCAATCTTTTCTTCTGTACAAACTAAATCAGTAACTTTTGATCCAGGTAGGACATCTTCTTTGGAGGAAGTTTCAGTGACCACAGAGATATCTTCCTCGGAAAAACCATCAGCGGGAACACGATTCTCCTGCTGCTCAGATTGTGGAGCCTTGGTTTCTTCCTCTGGGATTTCTTGTGGGTCTTTGGATTCTGTTGTCACATCTGTTAAATTGCTTGATGGAGCTTCAGGGCTTTTATCCAACTGATCTGGCACTATTTCTTCCATTGTATCTCCTGGTTTCTCTGCCACTGTATCAAACTGCTCGAATGATGTCTGTAGTACATCTGCACCTGGTAATGATTTCACAGCATCTTCACTTTGGACAACTTGCTCTGATATGTAGGTGTGGATCACATCTTGTGATTGCTTTTCTTCAACTTTATCATCAAGTATGTTCTGAGCTGGATCACTGTCATCTTTAAACAGATCTTTCGTCACAATCTCTTCCTTTAAAGGCGGATGGGTAATGACGCTATTTACAACATTGATGGTCCCGCCTTCCCTTGGTAAATCTATTCTACATGCTTTTGGGATACCACTGGCATCCAATGTTTGTTCCAATGGAGGAACTGCATGGAGCTGGTTTACACTGACCTGCCTCATCCCAACTGGACTCATCTCAGATGGCCAAATTCCAGTTTGTCTGACTTGTGGTTTCATTGTGACTACATGTCCCATTCCCATTTGTGGTTGCCCAACACCAACCCCCAAAACGACCGGCCCTAACCCCATCTGCCCAGACTGCCCAATCCACGATTGCCCCAAATTTCTATTTACAGCGACAACACCCCCTGCATTAGCAATAGTGTGTCCTGGCAGAACAGTACACACTTTCCCTGGGGCTGCTGGACCTAACGCCCCCTGAGGGGGAGCAGCCTCTTTTACCAGGATAGCACCTCTGGGCAAAGTGCCCTGAGATGAGCCTGGGTCCACTCTCTCTGCCTCACCTGGACTCCTCTTATCCATAACTACCATGTAAGTACCATCAGGATTTGGCCCTATCATTTTCCAGCCATCCGCAAGGCCTGAGCCCTGAGGCACACCTGGGCTCACAGGTAGCAACAGGGTGGGGCTGACTGGGCTGGTGGGGCTGGCAGGGCTTTTAGGGCTCATTGAGCCCTGGAGAATAAGCCCAGTAGGGGAACGTTGGGGTCCACCAATTACAAGTCCGGAGGAAGGCGACTGGGGTCCACCGATTACAAGTCCGGAGGAAGGCGTCTGGGGTCCACCGATTACAAGTCCGGAGGAAGGCGACTGGGGTCCACCGATTACAAGTCCGGAGGAATGCGTCTGGGATCCTCCGATTACAAGTCCGGAGGAATGCGACTGGGGTCCACCGATTACAAGTCCGGAGGAGGACGACTGGGGTCCACCGATTACAAGTCCGGAGGAATGCGTCTGGGGTCCACTGACTACATAATAGCCTGGAAAATTGGCACCATGCATCCCATCTGCCAGCAGAACTGTGTTCTGAAGCTGTGGTTGAACTACATAGTGCATGGGCTGTAGTACAGGGCTGGTAGTGTAGTAAACTGGCTGCTGCTGTAGTACCATTCTCTGGGTTTGATGGGGCAGAGTAGCAGATTGACTGATATTGGAGGAATGACTGATGTTAGTAACCTTGGATTGAGGAAGTGTCATGGATGACCGGGCAGTGCCAACAGTGCTGACAGAAGATTTGGAGATGTTAGTAGATGACACGACTTTCTCTGTCTTAACGTCGGTATGTTTTGTCTGAACACTTTGCTTAATTGTAGGCTTAACAACCGGTTCAACAATGTCAACAGTGGTTTTGACAGTGTCTACTACTTTGGCTGTCACAGAGGGTTTGGGTGCTGGTGTAGGAGGAGAACAGATCTCAGACAGAGTCTTGAACTTTGGCCCAAGGTTGTTGAGGAACTGCAGGTCGTTGTCAGACTCCAGGAGACTACAGCAGCCCACTGAGCCAGCGGATGAGCCCTCACCCTCAAAATCATACAGCAGCAGACTGTCCTTCACCGGCACTGCACATATCGCTTTCTGTTGAGGGCAAAGAAACAGCACAAACACTGGTGTCAATGAATTGTGTACATATGTTTGTAGGTCAAAGATGCGGTGGAAAAAAAGAAAGAAAAAAAGACAAAGCTGCTTGAAAGGCAAACGAAGTACCTGCGAGTAGTATTCATCGAGGAAAGTGTCAGGTAGGGCTATGTCCTCGTACAGAGCTGTCATGTTTTGGGTGCCATGTGTTTGCCTGTATGTAGCACTGCCATGGTTGATTGATCCTCTTGATAAGAAGTAGGCGTTGTCGACCTCCATCGCACTTTGGCTGGTTTCCTGATACTTCTGAAAAGATTCATTGTAGGTTGTCGTCTGATGAGTTTCTGTGAATTTTGAAGGTATGCTGCTGAAGTTCGGTGCTGCTGCCATTTCAACCTTCGACTGTTTAGCCAACATGACAGGGATACTTTGGAGTGGCACTTCCTAAAAAGAAAGACCAGAAGACACATTTTTATCTAATAACACAAGTTATGTATGTTAATAAAGCACATTGGTCATGTAGGGCTTAAAAGTCATCGGTCTCCACACAATAGAAAGCACCAGTTGCAGCTGTATTTTTAATTTGCAGCTTTAAATCTTTGAGCAGGGACGTCATACATTTTTTCTATATTTTTTCTATAGAAAGTAGTCTGAAAGTAGATGGAACAGGCTTATTATGCTATCCTGGTATAGGTTGGTGCTATTTCAGTTAAACCTTTAACCTAATTTATTGTATTAATTCTACGACAAGTACTTGAAAGCTAAAATGCCTAATACATTTTTAGAATTGGTGCAGAAAGGTTGAACCCTCCATGTTCTCCTCGTTCATGACAACTGAGAAGACGTGAGTTTTTAACTCACTCGCTTAAATGTATAATTAAAGGGAGCGGCTGCTTTGAGTGACAGTTGGCCACAACCAGTCTGCTATGTTTCATCTCAGCTAATGCAAGCCATTGGACTTGACCTTTCGGGGGGAAGACCCTGGAGCTTCTGAAGGAGTAAACACCTGGAGTCAAGGAGCGCTTTTCTCTTTAATCCCTTTTCTTTAGGGATTACAACGTGGATTTATCTTCATACTTGCTTCTCAACCTGTCTGCAGCAACAAGCAGCTCAGCCTTGCTTCCAGTTTTATTTTGCCCATTGGCTACAGGCAGTATTGCCGTGAAAAGTTCCCCTTCCGCCCCAAAAGCATTTTCCCCATAGATCACCATAATAAAAGAGATGGCTGTTCAAATGTAGACAGGGCCCCTCGAACAAGATCAGTTATGCATCTTTCTTTTATGTATTTGGATCCATGGGGGTCTATTCCTGTAAATATTTCCTTGGGCTGAGAAAAGTGATTTACAAAGGGGGCTGAGCAGGAACTCATGGACGGAGCCAGGTATTTTTTGGTATTTTTGCCATCTTTACTATCTATTTTTATGGTCAATGGACAGGAGTAGCCCATATGATATTGCAGTGAGCATTCATTTTCAATTAGATTATACGTATCTGATTCTGTGCATTGTTAAACTAAAACTGAATTAACTGAAAATTTAAAAAGGTGTGGTATTCCTTTTTCTTCCCTTAAGAAGGAGGCAAAAATGCAAACCTTGTCTTCGCCTCTGCCTTCAGTGTGGTAGGAAATGAGATGCTCCTTGGCGTCAAATGGCAGATCATTAAATTGGTCAGCAAAGACGGTGTCCATTCCTCCACACTGGCAGAACACCAGGAGGAAAGGGATGACTGCAGAGGGAAGCAAAACATTCAGATCACTGTAAAGTAAGCTGGGTTTTTTTGCATCTTGTGTCAAAATATTATAATTACAAGAGACACAAAAGCATAAACAAGATATTAAATATGAATTTTATACAGCAGTGATGAAAAATGTTGAGAATCCTGTGATGTTTACTTCAAGCTGACTCACAGAGGTTTGTGCCTTTATGCTAAAGTCATTTTTTTAAGCCATACTTCTGCATACTGCATAATGCAATACACAATGCTTCAATTTTCAGTAAGTACACTTGCTGGTTTGCTAACAACCAGCATTATACTCATCCATTATACATAAAACTGAAGAGTTTCATGCGGTATTCATTTAAAACCATTGTGAATAGTTATTGAGGAATACTGTTCTGTCTGTGCTTGATGCCTTTGATAATTATCAGTATAAACAATGACGTGATTTTCCTTCACCCACTTTGAAAGAGAGAGAAAGCAGGAGGGAAAAACTGTCCTTCACTTGTCGTCCTGAGTTGTTGTTTGTGATGTGTGGAGAGAGGAAATGAAAAGGAGCATGTTGATGCTCAGTTCACTAACATTACGTCTCCATGTCCCATTTATTACTTTCTTATTAAACCAGCTCAGTTAGGAGAACCCAAGACACTCAGTTAAATTTGTGGCAGCAGTGTTTCTTTCCCTGCCGGCTGCTGTTTCTCTCAGTCAGGACGTTTTTATACACAGTTTTCTTAGCTTAGCTTCCTTGGCTAGTCGACCAACGTTGTGTTATGCATAGTTACGGACATGTGGTGCGGATACGACTACGCTTTTAAACCTGGCACAGGGATGTATATCAGTGGTAACGGGAGATAGTTTCCTCTGCAGGGTGACACAGTTGGAGATTCGTGTCAGAGCAGCGGTGGGAAACAGCGGCGGCTTCATTGCTGAGCTAATACGCAACTAATACGAGCTATAGGCGAGACTTCAAATCTCTCTGCAGCCTCGCTTGACACGTGCATGAGCCGCACGGTTCGCACCAGCGGTGTTTCTGCTTTAACCTGTTTACATGGGTGCCAAAATGAAAAGCAAGACGTCCTCCCACACACGCAGCTGCTCACGCAGGATGCGTGTTTCACCCGTGAGTGTTTGTGCTTGCTTGCATAATGCAAAGAGGTTTATGTCTTACACAGTGAAGCTGGATATGTAATACCTTCAGCAAATTGAGTAGGCCAAAAACTACAGTCTTTAGAAATGAATCAACTAAAAACCAGTAAAATATTTGTTTTAAACTGTGATAATAACGTGTAGCGGCGTGTTCTGCTGAAGCTCAACTCACACAGCAGTAAGCACATTGCCATTATCAGCAGGCCAATGGCTGGTGCAGAGAAATTAGATGATGTAGTCGTGGAGCCCTGTCCATATGAGGCTGCTGATCTGGTGCCGCAGTCCTCTGTGTCCACACAGGTGCAAACGTCCAGAGTGAAAATCTCATCGGCTGGGCAGGACAGACCCTGAGCATCAGCCACCTCCACCTGCAGCTCATATTTGCCGGGCCACAGCAACTCAAGTGAGTGAAGGGCAACAGTCGTGTCTGGAGACAACAAAAAGAGTAGAAGGCTGTCAAACTCACACTGTATTGTCATTATTTCTGTTAGTTGTGACTTTAGCAGTAATACCAGCAGAACAGTTAATACGATTACCATTTCTACTGCATGCTACCACACAGGCACATCAAGTAAAATATTCAGTCAGTATTTTGAATTTGTGCATCAGGCTTTGAACTGAATTGAGTTTATTTGAGTGACTCAGCAGCTTTGCAATGTTTTTTGGCACATTCAAAATCAAAATCTTCAAACTTGTACTCTGACTCAAAGGTGTAATTTGTAAAATATGGCCCGAATTCAAAGGTGGCTCCAAAAATGCAGGAGGGGAAGCACATCACCATCTCTGCTAACTAGTGCCTCTTGAGGTTCAAAGTGGTATTGGCAGTCAAGACAGCCTGGGGATAGCTGGTTAGCATGTTAACTTCTGGAACACAGTACATAGATGTTTCTGACATTACGTTCACACTGTTAGTTACATTTTTAAGTGTCTTAAACAGAAATTGTGGCCATATCTTCCAAAATGCCCCTTTAAGGGACCAACATCGTTCTACTTACAAGAACAATCTGGATTTAATCGACTGAATTTTGAATATCTTGATCATGTACACTGTGCCAAAAACAACAAGTATTACAACAACCACTAATACAAGAGTAAAGAAAGAGTTTGCGTCTGGTACGTCTGGGTTGGCTGCCAAACCACCTTGCACATGTTCTTACCATTGATGACTTCTATGTCCCAGCTACCACGTGTCCCATCAGGTACAATTTTGAATGTGAATGGAGCAGCATTGGGGCTGACGTCCTCATCGAAGCCAGTGACGTAAACAGTTTTTTTGTCAGAGCACAGACTGCTGCGACTGGTGGTCAGGGTGGGACAGTGGTCGTTGGAGTCAGCGACTTGAATGGCTATTGTTCCCGTGGCTGTCTTTGATGGCATGTCTGAGGATGACAGAAAGTTGAGTTAGTCGGCACACAGACTGTACTGCAAACACCACAAAGATCCGCTCTGTAGAGTTAAGTTCACATCAGTCAACACTGTTTCCTAAGTCTTTATTTCTGTCTTTTTTATATAGTTTTTTTCTGACATTGCTGCTTCACATATCTAAACAGTGCTCAGTTTAAATTGTGTTTTTGTAACGTCAGCGTCTTCTCTGAGGTCATTTCAAACTGGCAGTTGATATGTTTATTTCACCCATGGGCTTCTTCTCATTCTTTGCCTGACACACCCTGAGTCACAAGGTGGTTTGGCGGGTTCTGTCAAAGACCATAAATCACACGTCACCTCAGGCAACTACAGTTATGAACTGCTCACTAAACTCATAAACATAGAGGTGATAAATCATGCTTGGAGAAGAACAGCTTTGAATTAATTAGAGAAGTTCAGCAGCGAAGGCAAAGGCCGTTCAAACAGAAATGTATAAATGTTTAAAAAAAAGAAGCATACAAGGAAAAGTGGTATTACCATCGGTTATGGCCAGAATCTTGGCAATGTAGGTGCCGTTCACCAGAAATGGTGACTCTCGATCCGGTTTCTTGTTGAGTTTAATCTCAGCTGTCTCCTCATCGATGGTAAACCAGTTATCTGGGTCATAGGCTTTGGCATAACTGGGTCACGACAAATATGAGAGAAAAGGAACAAAAACATTAAGAAGATTAATAAGTAAAAGGAAACTGTTTCAACATTCAGCACTCACGGCAGAAGGTCAGTGCTTCTCTCACATCTGTGTAAGTACGTAGCTGAAGCCAGCAGACTATTAGCTACATTTAGCATAAAGACGGGACGCATGGAGAAACAGGTGGCCTGGCTCTTTCCAAAGATCAGAAATACACGTACCAACACATATAAAGCTCAACTAATTCACCCAGTGTAGCTGTTTCCCCTCGGCTCAGCTAATTGCTCTCCGGCTCAAGCTATCGATCTTCATATCCATCTCAAAGGATGGTTTCTCTCTCACATTTTGGTTTTATAATGGTGGAGCTTGGTTACCTTGATTTCCTGAAGACCCCTGTATAGTCTTGCATTTACTTTTAAGCCGTGAATCTGTCCAATAGGCGCTAATAAGAACCACCAATTAGTTATTTTTTTATTTATCTTTTCAGAGATAAATTAATCCATTTATTTCCTGTTTCCATTAAAGTCTTAATTAGTCTCTTGTCCCCTAAACGTGCCTGAATTGGCTGAATTAGCAACAGATATGTTCTCTTCAATCTTCAATCCAACAATACAAAGTAGTCGGGCCGATACACAATAGTCCCTCAGGCCGGGGAGTCGTCCCTTGTTCGTCGTTAATTGAAGAGTGTGAAATGTGGTTGGTTTGGTTTGTCCCCTCGCCAGATATATTTTGATCATTTATCAATCCCATTCGTTGAATTATTCATTTGTTTTTTTTTAACTGGCAGAGTCTGAAATAAATGTAACACCCCAGGCAAGGTGACTCAATTCGTGACTCAAAACATAATACTGAGATTAAATTCCACCTCCGTATGTTTTCCTCTTTTTTTTTTCACAGTGAACCAGCAGGTGTATTACACAATTTGGAGTGACACATTTTAATTAATTCAAGAGTGTGGTTTAAAATACCTGCAAAACTGATGACATACCCATCAAACTCATCTTTACTTTGTATTTAGTTGTGGTAAGTGAAACAGCATGTTAACTCGCGGCCATGGTAGCGTTCCAAACATGACTGTGTGAAAGTGAAGCCTCACAGAGCTGCGAGCTTGGTTGAAGACTTGTTTAAAGCTGTGTTAACTGCAGCTTGACTAACCTTACGTCTTCAGCAATTTTTCCTGTGTCTGGATCGATGGCAGCGAACACGGTGAGCACGCCATCCTCAGGTTGATCATTTGGATCTTCTGATACAGGAACATTCTTGGTGTCAGGTTTAAACGCTGGACCCTCTGGCATGTTATTTACTGCTATCTTAATGGGATAGCTCTTCGGTGCATTTGGATTTGGCTTCGGCTTGGGCTTCCGCTTCGGCTTCGGCCTCGGCTTTGGACCTGGTTTGACTCCTGGATTAAGTCCAACCCCAACTCCAGGGCCAAGCCCTATGTCGGGATTCAGTCCTGCATCCAACTCTGCACTTAGGTCAGCATCTAAGTCTAAGTCTGCACCGAGACCCAGATCTGCACCGAGACCCAGATCTGCACCCAGACCCAGATCTGCACCTAGACCCAGACCTGCACCCAACCCCAAACCTGCACCTAAATCAGCTCCGGCACCAGCGCCAACACCAACACCAGCTCCAGCTCCAGCACCGGCTCCAGCACCGGCTCCAGCAGCTCCACCCTCTCCAACCTGAATGCCCGCATCCATCTTTACAGGACCACCCTCTACAAAAGGAGCTACATTTGAGATGCTGAGGCCAAGTTCAAGATTCTGGATCTCTTCAAAATCCACAGGCTGTTTGGTGTGGGGATGGACGGTACCGCGGCAAGAGATAAGAGGCAGCATACAAATGTTAGGGGCATACCCAACACAAGTTACACAATAATTGAAATAAAAACACATCAAAAAAACATAATATTTAAAGTTACATCATACAACTCTAAATACCTTAATCAGCTTCAGGATGCCCTCATTTGTTTCTTTGTCCGTCTCAATAGAGAAGAGCCCGTCCTCGTTTCCTTTTTCGATATTAAAGACAGTGTTCCAGTTGTCTGAGCGTTCAAGGTCTTTGTCCAGAGCTTTGATCCTCATCACAATAACATTATGAACATTTTCGTCCACTGAGCCTTGGTACTGCAAACAGAGCAAGAACATGAAGCTTAATGTCAAAACTGCTTCTGTGCTAAGGGTTAGGGTAACAATAAACACTCCTTTGAGTAACAGGAATAAACACAAATAATGCTTGCTGGTGGGGGAACACACCATTAAAGGAACAGACATGGAGAAGACATTTAACATTTTTAATATTTACAATATTAATGAGGTAATAATACAATCTATCTGACATGACTCAGGGGTAATGTCTTTGGTTTAGTAATGTCTCCTCCCTGTCCCACTGTGTGGGTGTGTGTGCCATATTTCTCACCTCAGATTTTTCCAGAGTGGGATGGTTGTCATTGATGTCCAGGACCTTGACCTCCACGGTTCCGGTCCCTGTGAGCCCGCCTTCACCTCCTCCCATATCAGTCCCCGTTATAACCAGTGTATAGAAGTCAATAGTCTGTCGGAGGAAAAACAGCAAAGCAAAATGTGTTGAGAAAAACCTTGTTAAGTTCAACAACAACGTCTTTCAGAATCAGAATCAGAATTTGTCCCGCATGAGGAAACAGCCAAAGGTCAGGAATATTACAATAAACAATAATAGAAGTAAAAAATAAACAATATAATAAAACAAAAAGATAAGAAATAGAATAGACTTGTATATAAACAGTGTAATTATACACAGTGTGGGCAGTGTATTTTTATTTACAAATGATTACGGGGTGAGGTGCTGGAAAACTGAATATGAATTTTCAAACTGTGTTGAAGTATGAGTAGTTGATCACTGACCATAGCTCAGTATAGCTATGAGAGCTCAGAGTAATTATGCAGAAACACCCCATCAAATGAAATGATAGCATAAATTAGGTCTAATCTCTGTCAGTCAAAAGATCTCATCAAGCTTTTAGCTTAGTTTTCAGGATATGTGAGGTGTGTTTAATGCGCAGTGAGTAGCAGCCTCACCTCTCTGTCCAGTGTGGGCTCATTGACATACAGCTTTCCTGTCTTATGGTCTATATAGAACATGTTTCCGCGGCCTTTTGGCTCCTGACTGATGATTTTATAGAAAAGCTCTGAATTAATTGTTCCTCCTTGGTCATTGTCCTTCCCCTCGATCTCCATCACAAAGGTTCCTGCAGTGGATCACAACGGGACAAGAAGATGTTGGTATAATCCAACACGTGCTCACACATACGCGAAATCCAGCCAATGTTTCGATTAAACAAATCAGACTACGCCCAGTCTTCACTATAGCCATGATAAAACTACCTTTCAAAGTTTTGTCCTGTGATCAAAGATTATGATCCAGCAGACAATGAATAGTATTTTACCTTAAAATAACAGCTTCATAATATTTTTAACTATACAGTGATTGGACATGAGGTCAATGGTGTTTCTGTCCTCAAATACAGAGAACAGGTGCTTCGTTACTGGCCGCCAGCGCTAGAGGTGCTTTATAGGCTAATGCTAGATTAGCATGCTCCTACCCTGTTAGTCTGCACTGATGTTAAAGTTAAATTTCAGGCGTAATATGCCAAAACACGGGACTGTCATGTACACACAGGCGCTAACAATGTAACGTTAGCTAGCCAGTTGGTTAGCTGCTGAGACATCAGCAAACTGTCTGCGATTGTAAAGAAAAGGACAAAAACACACTGAAACGGCAGATCATTCTCATAACCCTCAGTCTGAAGGAGCTTATGTCATGGTTAACATTTAACAATCAGTGTTGGTAGATCAGTAAAATCAGGTTGTCTCTGGGGATGTGACACCAGTGCAAATTTAAAGTATTTAATAGTTACAATACATTACAATATGTAAACCTAAACCTGAGTCACATAATCAAACAATTTTAATCTTAATCAGATCCTGTAACTGTTCCACCAGCTGCTCCACTACATACAGCCGCTCTCACCGCCACTGTGCTGGGCTGATGGAGAAAATTGCCGTACCTTTTATGCTGGACTCTGTGATGTTGCCAGCATGTAACTCAAAGTAAGGCTCGTTGTCATTCATGTCCAGGATTTCGACAACCAGTGGTATGTCAGGCTCTGCTCTGGAATCATTTTTGAATTTGGCAACGCCTGTTAGCTGCAGGAATTACATGGGATATGGTTAAGACAGTTAACAATTTATCTATACATTTCAAATCAAAGTCCCCTTACAAATTGCATGTTCTCAGCTGTCCTCCCAGTGTTAATGCTGTACACATAACATTTATTATTAAAGAACATTGTTCAAGTGTTTGGTATACATTACATCCCTAGTACAAGCTAATCCTGACACCTCTGACGAAAGCTAACCACATGAACTTATCGCATGGTCAGATTTCAAATCAATTTCAAATTGCTGTCAAAAAATGCAGCCATCAAAAACAGGTGTGAGAAGAAGCCTGGTGACATTCATTGAAGCTCAGACCATACAGTACAGTGTTAAAAGACATACTTACATTGTAGAATGGGTATTCTTCCCGGTCTACCTTAGCAGTGATTCTCACAAAGCCGGTGACAGGATCCACAATAAAGAGGTTGATGGGTGGCTTGTCAGCTCCTTTTCCAGTGAGGGAATACTCCACGGGTTGAACTTGCTGTTTATCAGAGCGAATCTGAGAACAAAACACAGATGGTAAATTCAACCATTATTGTTATTTCAGTCTTTCAGTAAGGTCTCTTTTCATGGGAATGCTGAATATGTTTTTTCCACCCAACAACCCTCCATCCCATTTCACAAGCACGAGGCCACCGATGATGACGTATCCTGCAGCAACAACACAGCCCAAAACAGTACCGTGGCAGGCACGCTGGCGGCTGCTGTGCCGTCTGTCACCACCTTTGGCTATAAAGACTTCACACAAGGTCCAAACAAAAGACTCGCCAAATGCCCTGACTGCAGAATCAAAATAAAGGATGCTCGATCGACCACGTCTAACTTTATCAGGCACTTGAAAACACACCCGGATAGGGCAGTTTGTCAGTTGTGAAAGTTAGCATCATTGTATGGTTAGCGAACATGTTTAGCTCAGCATTATAAGCTATCTAACGTTGGCCTGATTAGATTGGCGTTGGCTGAATTTCTTGAAAAGATGAGTAAAATGGTCAGGTAATTTAATAGTCCACGTTCTGCTGCCACCATCTGCTGGCTGAGTAGGTAAGTAGGACCTAAATACCTGCTTTATATCGTAGCTGTATGTTGGGGGTGGGGCCCTGTCCACTTGGGTCCCTGGACCTGTGCTCAGTAGGCTCCTTTAGTAATCATATTTGCTTTATTGGAGATTCAAAAATGACTATTAGGTTTAATAAACAAACCTAGAACAGTTTTACTACTAAAGGGCTGGTCTAAAATATCTTGGGTAAATAACACACTACTTTCAGCTCTGCCAATTCTTATCAGAGCAGGTAAAAATAAAAAAAAGGTGGTTCGTCTTCTTTTCTTTGGCGCCTCGCTATTGTAACAAGACTTCTCTCAGAGTCTAACTCGAGCTTTAGCCGAGGGCCACAATCCCTAAAAATGACACAGTTGGGGACTGGAACAGATAAAATGGTCCCAACAAGTAAAAACATGTTCTTTACTGCTGCTGCCAACAACACGACTGAAACCAGTTGTATGTCTGTTGTTTTTAAGATCTTTGAAGCTGATCCATCTGGGCACTATGCCACTTTAAATATAATGCCTCTTTATGATAAACATGGGAAATAAGATTTTTAATGCGCAATAATTACCTTGGCAATAAACGTCCGGTTGCTGTAGTCGGTGTTCTCCTTGAGCTTGGCAGGAGGAAGGATCCATTCTCTCTTCTGCCTCCTCAGTGTCTCCGGCCTGTTCTTTCTTGCCTCAGCAGTGGTTATCTGAAACAGAAAAGCACACATACACTTGAGTTTGCTTTAATGGACACTGTAATGAGCATACAGAGTGCAGTACTGTATGGACTGTGACCACATGCCAGCCTTGTCTCTGAAAGACATTTTTAACTTCGCCATGGTGGTTGTTTTCACCCGTGCCCGTTCGTTGGTTTGTTGGTTCTTGGTTTGTCAGTAGGATTACATCAAAAACTACAGCAACTACTATTTCCATGAAACATGGATGGAGGATGGGTATGTGTGTGTTCACATAGTGCTGACTTTGCCATGACTGTAAAATGGTCAGGTAATTTAATAGTTAATTAATTAATTAATATAAAAAACATTTTAAAAAAACACTGCACATGGAAGCTTGTCTAATTCTGTGGAAGAGGGAGTGAGTGTGATAAACAGGTGTGTCTGAAGTGTCGTCCGGCTCATCAACATTCACATGAAGTGGGATTAACGAGCACTGAATGTGAACGACGTTTGGCATTCAGCACCCTGAGGCACAATGTGTGAAGACAAAACTCCCAGCACGGGGAACTGGTAAAGAGCCTGACATGGCTTTTACACCGAAAGTTTTTTTTAACACGGGTAAACCTGCTAAAAGTGGACAGTTAACTCCTTTCACATTGCGAGTGGACGTGTTGCCTTCACGAACACGGCAGGAGAACAGGGTGCAGTAGGAAAGCAGCAGATCATCAGAATACATCCATAGGCTTTCTATTGGTCCACATTTAATGGACACACGTGAAACTATCGCATCAATGGCTGGTGCATATTGCTGTGGTTTTATCACCCAGGCCTGATCTGTGGTGACAGATTTCACCAGGAGACTGGCCTCACAGTTGGCCGTCATGTTTACCACAAGAGTTAAATTTTGTAATCAGTTGATAATGAGCAAATACAATATAATCAACCAGGCGGTAAATGTCCATCGCTCCATTTAACACCACGTAGGTGCGGTTGAGCTTGTGTTCTGCCTAAAAACCATTGAACAAACCCTAACACTGTGGTTGTGGTGCGTGCGAAGTCACATGAATGCCAGGGCCCGAGGTTTCCCATCAGAACACTGCACTGCAACGACTTGATCAATGTTTTCCACCTGAACTGTCAGTGGCGTTAACGCTGGGGCTGACGGGTGTGTTTGAGCTTCATGGGACGTATTCAAATGTATACTTTACAAGTTGTTTCGATTTTCTCATTCGTTAACAGTTAGGGGTTGTTGGGTTTTTCTTTGGTCCAAAAATAAGTTGCAATTTATCGTACATACAGTGAAAGACTGTTGCCGTATTGTACTGTAATACAGTACTGTGAATTTACAGTTTCAGAGTGGGATAAAATGCACGTTTTTCTATCCAATTTGTCAAATTGGGCTGAACTCACAATCCTGTTTCACAGAGTCGGACTGTAAACGTATATACTGTAGTTGATACTGCAACATTGTTGCACGGATTTCATCAGAAACATGTGCTTGCCTTCCTCCTCCTCCTCCTCCTCCTCCTCATCTTGCTACCACTCTCCCTCTCTGTTGTCCATGCTGCTCCACTTTTGCTAAAAACAGTGGAGCTCACCTGAGGCTTCTGTGAAAGGTGAAGTTGAAGTTGAAGTGTCTTGCTAATTGAAACGGCCTTTAAAGATACGTATTGTTAAATTCTGTACATCTTTAAACAAAAAATAATGAGATTGGCAAAATAAAAAAAAAAAGAATATATATATATTATATATATTTGAACATGCAAATGAGAATGAACTATGTGATAGTTTGCATCGTTTCCAGGACAGAAATCTGAACTCAGATAAACACTTAAATGTGTATTTTTACATTTTACTTCCATTAGTTTGACAGATTAAATATTATGAAAGAAAAATAGACCAAAAACTGTTTAAACATCAAATATCTAACCTCTGTGTTTCTGTACACGCCTGAAACAAAGAACATGATCCAACTTTTTTAGAGAAAAAACAAAGTTCAGTGTAACATCGTTGTTACATTGGCCTGTTAAGGTTATGAACCAGCTGACTGTGAAGTTTATTTATCAAATGAATCTTATTTTTGTTTTCTTACGAACACCTGTTATTAACCCCTCATGCACGGTGTCCACGACGATGTATGGATATTGTGAAGAGCCGTACGCTGTTCCAGCTGATCATTATCTTTCTGTCTCTTTGTCATTTTGAGATATGGCATCATAAATACAAGGTGTTGGAAATACTTAAATGGATACATATTTTTCTTAGATTTTGCATTTTTCTTTTATTCTTTGTCTGAAAATACATCTGTCTACTCCAGCGGACATTATGCCCCACAGGGAGTATTCTGCATATTGAGGCGTTATTATGTTCTGCCTTATTTTGTATGTTTTATTATGAATTATGATATAATTAACATTTGAATAGATTTTATATAAGTATTGGGCCATTTACTCCAAATATAGGGCCAGTAGGCACTGAAGAAAAAAAAGTACAAGAACAATGTTGCTATAACCTGGTTTGAAGTTAAACGATAAAATTATGTTTTTACATGTGTGGTTCTGAGAATAAAAGGATTTAACAATTAAATCTGAATCACTTTTCTCCTTCAAAATAACACATCAAAAATAAAGTTATTGGATTGATTTCCCTTGTTTAGGAGAATAAACACACATTGATTCAATAATTAATGCATGTAAGGATTAATTTCCTGAACAGATAATGGACAGTAGACCGACACAAGAAGTCTGTCTGTCACTGATCTTTTTCTAAACGGATGATCGTTCAAACCTGAACCTTAAACTGTACGCATATTGAATCAGGTGGGTTTTCCTTCTTGTTTAATCAGGTCAAAGTCTCGTGCAGGTTCAGAATGACCAGAAGGGCATAATAATAATAATAATAACAATAATAATAATAATAACAATAATAATAGTTAGTATTATTATTATCTCGATTAACTCCAAAGCCTCCCAACAATAACACAGGTCAAGTTCATTCTGAGAAACACATTTAAAGGCATCTCAAGATGCACATACTGTATCACAGCAGGTCTTACAAGCCCAACAGACAGACACCACTTCTTAGCTTTCACTACATCAGCAACAACATTATAATTCAGGTATCTCAAAATAGCATTGTGGTTTAGTTCAGCTGCCACAAGAAGCTCCTGCAAACGCTGTAGACTCACCATGGAAACGTATTCATGACAATGCATCAGTCTTATTTATTTTAGAATCTTATTTACTATGTGGGTGGTGCCGTGCATGCTTGACAACCCTGCATCTGGCTTTGTTATGCAGCCAAGTGTATATTTACATCAATTTGCTTTGTCAAAATCAGTAATTAACAACATCTAAATGCAATTGAGTCCAATTAAAGGCTTAATCCCTCTCTGCCAACAACAGGTTTCCACACAACCTGCAGAGAGTCCTGGTGTGTCAAGGTGAAGGTTCTGTGTAGCCTCAGGCTGAGTACTCACCAGGGCCAGCACTAACAGAAGCAGCAAGCCCACTTCTGCGAGAGAGAGCCGAGCCATGAGTGCAGGCAAGCCAAGGCACACGCCCGCCTGTGCTCATCAGAATCCAGAGGTCCAAACGGGACAAAGCGATGAGCCCTTAAATACGTTTTGTTGAAGACACACCTACGTCGGTTTTCCTCCACCTTCCGTCACACCTCCCCCCTCTCTCCCCTCACCTCATGTGTGCTTTTATAACATTGAATGTCACATGCATGGATGTTTCTCGAAGGTGTGTCTGTTCACTTCTGCATGCTTACAATAAGCCCTCGGGGTTGATCATGCTGACAAAGCAGACCGGGCTCTGAAAACACAGCAGCTCTCCACGACTCTTACATCGTTCAGGAAGTGATCTACTCGCCTACTTCTGTTTCTGAAAATATGTATTTTATCTTTTTTGCCACGTCAGCTGGTTTTCAAGATTCAAGATGACCTATTTATATCCCTACGCACATCTGTCTCCGACAAAAAGACTGTCACATAAAAAATACATGCATACAGTCAAGTGCAATAACAGAGAAAGTGCATAGTACAGACAAGTTCTGACATATATTCAGGTAACATTCCAGACTCTCCGGTCCTGAGGGGTTTCACTAGAGTTTTTATACCTATTCAGGTATTTTACCATCAACCTGGTGGGAGCAGTTCATATTCTGAATACAACACATGGGAGGGGTCAGTGATAATTTGTCCCACCTAGTTAAAGCTGGGGTTGGTAAGCGGGCTCTACAATCTGTACAGTGAACGACATCCTCCGTCCTTAGACCCTCAAGTGAGGAAAAACTTCACATGTTGAGAAAAAAAAACCTTTTAACAGAGAAAAAAAGATGGAAGAAACCACAGGAAGGACAGACAAGCAGTAGATGTCGCACAGATCAACAAAATCACAGTTTACAAACTGCATTGACAGAATATCTGATATAAAATATAATATATGTAAAGCGTGTGGATCCAGGAGACGACTGAGCAGGACGAGGCATCGCCAAGTGATGCCCGAGCCACACGACCTCCTCTCCGCCGCGGTGACCTGGAAGATAAACCAGAGAAGAACAGAGTGAAGAGGCATCAGATTTTACAGAAATACAGATTTAAGAAGATAGTAAAACATGATACTTATAATATTTCAGTAATATATTACTACAGTTATGTCACAGTTATGTTACAATCTGCGTTACCGACCACAGTGAAGCATTTATTGTTGTTTTTTAAGAAGTATCGGCTGCCGTAGAACCAGACTACAGAGTTTGTCTCCTGATATAAAAAAATAAATAAAAATAAAATAAAGAAATGATACGGATATTCAGAGGAATGCTCGTAGATAATAGCGGATCCGATAATCACCTCGGCTGGTGAGCCATAGTATACAGTTTATTGTATACATACATGTAAATATATGTATCATTTATTTTGATTTGATATCAGTTTGATGTCATACTGTCAGACTTTTACTCAAGTTACTCTCCAGACTTTCACTTTTACCAAAGTCATATTTAAACACGACGTCTTTACTTAAACTACTTTGTTCTACGACACTGAAATAAAAGGTCAAATTTGCGACTGCTTAAAGATCTGGGCTGACTGAATATTTTATGATGACTGTGTCAGATTCTTCTCGCTTTTTGTCTTCAACCGTGTCATTACAGAAAAGCACCTGAACCTGAACCGGAGTCTTTTCAAAGGCTTTGACCAAGAATTCCTATTTTAAATTCTCGTTCCCACGACTTTCAAAACAAGAGTTTCTTGTTCACAGCGTTACAGTCTCCCTGTCTGCTCCCTGTCTGCACTGTTCAGACCCAGTGACTGAGCACAGACTGCATGTTTTAACAAAACTGTCTAAAAATAAAAAAAAATCTAAACGTAAAACTGGAAACAAGCTAAAGGGTAACACTGATGACTTTTCTGTATTAATGGTATTAGTATTATAGTGCAAGTGCAAACTAAAAAACCCTCCTAACCAGAAATGTGCATCAAGCTATTAACTGACAAACAAATATAACTGACAGATTTATTAGACACGGTTTGGCATAAACCTCTGGTTACACCTGTTGTTTGCAGTGAACTGAAGTTGACTTCAGGTACAACTTCAGGGGCTGAACTGACTGAGTCATCCTGAACCTTGAATCACTCATACATCTGCTATTCACCCTTTACTAAACACACAATGTTTTTCCAAGTCGATGATGATGATCGTGCACAGGTGGCCTGTGTGGATTGGTGGATTGTTGACTGATGTGTCACTTCACATTTGGCAGCAAGAATAAAAACACACATCATAAAAAGACTCCTCCACCAACGTTGTGTTAGATATTGGGGCAATAGAAGTTGTAGGTTTCTGAGAAAGTGCACAAACAAAGTTGAACATCTTGTTTGACACTGAAGCTGTTTGAGGGTGAAGGCGGATATACATCTGTGTACGGTGTTGAGGTCTGCAGGGTGATTCACTGATCAACTGTAAGATTTAACCTTTTATTAACAGTTTCATTGTGCCGATACAGATGCTGCCTTACGGGCTGACCCCAGACAGGTTTGTGTTAGTATATCTGCGCCAAGCGAAACTACAGTTATGACTCTTTGCTTATTGAAACTAGGGTTGGGCGATGTCTACAGTCAAACATCGTGATGGACGATGACGTGTTGTTGTTTACGAGTTTGAGGCAGATGTCCGTAACTAATAAAAACGTCATGACTGAGAAAAACAGCAGCCCGCGGGAAAACAAACACTGCTGCCACAAATTTAACCGATCGTCTTGGGTTCACCTAACTGAGCTGGTTTAATAAGAAAGTAATTTATGGGACATGGAGACGTGATGTTCCATAAGGATTGGACCGTAGAGGACTGGAGTAAGGTCATCTTTTTCAGCTTTGCCCAACACCTGGTCGTCTGATGGTTAGATGGAGACCTGGAGAGGCCTACAAGCCACAGTGTCTCGCACCCACTGTGAAATTTGGTGGAGGAACGGTGATGATCTGGGGGTGTTTCAGCTTCAGCAAGGCTGGAATTGGACAGATTCGTGTTTGCGATGGACGCATGAATCAAGACACGTACAAGGTTATCCTGAAAGAAAACTTGCTTCCTTCTGCTCTGACAATGTTCCCCAACTCTGAGGATTGTTTTTTCCAGCAGGACAACGCTCCATGCCACACAGCTAAGTCAATCAAGGTGTGGATGAAGGACCACCAAGATCAAGACCCTGTCATGGCCAGCACAATCTCCAGACCTGAACTCCATTGAAAACCCCTGGAATGTGATCAAGAGGAAGATGGATGGTCACAAGCCATCAAACAAAGCTGCGCTGCTTGAATTTTTGTGCCAGGAGTGGCATTAAGTCACCCAACACTCAGCAATGTGAACGACTGGTGGAGAGCATGCCAAGACGCATGAAAGCTGTGATTGACAATCAGGGTTATTCCACCAAATATTGATTTCTGAACTCTTCCCAAGTTAAAACATTAGTATTGTGTTGTTTATAAATGAATATGAACTTGTGCAAACACATACCTATAAATAGTAACATCAGAGAAACTGATAATTTTGCAGTGGTCCCTTCATTTTTTCCAGAGCTGTATATATACACACACATTTACTTGTAAAACCACACAATAAAATTAGCATTTCACAAGAAGTCAGTGATTCCATATTGATAACAGTAGTTTTTATTGGCATTTTGATTGTATTCACGTTGTAGAATGAGGCACTGTACAATTCATACAGTCATATTAATCTGAATAAGATACTGTCTGTCAGAAAATACTAAAATGAGTTTGAAGATGAAGCAGCTTGAGTAGGTACATGAGGTATAGGTGTAAAAGGTTACTGTATGAACATTGGTAAAGAGTTCATCAACAAAGAGGAGCGCTAGTAGCAAGAAAACCCTCACCAACACGACTGAAGCTGAATATTTCTATAACAATACCACAAAAATCAACCAAAATGTTTAAAGTGTGCTTTACTGCACAGCTACTATAAACTTCCTATGTGTGATTTTCAGTATTTCACCTCCACCAGCTCTAAACTGACAGTAAACGACGAGCCCTTAAAGACTGAAATGTTCTAATGTACTGTGGTCGGATGTCTTCTTCACAATGAATACTACTGATCTGTGCTGATCAGCGACGGCATTACAGCATTTCTGGAACAGAATAAACAGGGATCAAAGCTTCATGATAAATACAGAGGCGTTGTACTGCCCTCTAGTGTTAGAAACATCAACACCAGAGGGTTTGAAATGTGAAGACAACCCTCTCTTGTTCTAACTCACTCACCACAACAAGCACTTCTCCAAACTAGGTTATTGAGTTGTTAATGAACACCAACAGTGTACAGCTTTCATGAACAGCCTCTGTGAAGGCTGTGAATTAGTTTGGATGAGCAGTTCTGGACAAAGTTGCAAGCAGCAACACAAGAGGGCAGGCAGTTAGCCAGACACGTCATAAACAGGCACTGCTAGAAGAACTAAAACACAAAGAAAATGCATTTACATCCTGAGACATTTCCACTGAGGAAACCTTATGGGATAGTAAAGATTGTTCCAGGTATTAGTCGAATTCTCAGGTGTTGCCAAATAAATTATAGTTCATAAAAAACTTGAAATTGCATGACGTTTTTTTTTTCTTTGGCAGGTGACCTTGGTATAAGCGGGATAATGCCCTTCAAGATGTCCACAATCAAAAATTAATGTGCAGCACGGAGGCCAGAACTGTCCAACCCACAGCGGAGACACCTCATCAGGCGTTTTCTCTTCTGTGGCAGCAGCCCAAATGCCAGAATAAATCTTAGCTAACTACATTTCTGCAAAACCGCAAATAAGTTAAAACTGAAAGTGTCTTTATGTTGCTACTTTATGTTTGTGTAGGTTGACTTTTCTTCTTCTCTCGTCGGAAAACGCTGTGCTTCTGGTCCGATTAGGTTTAAGCACAAAAATGATTTGGTTAGGGTTAGGGAAGGATTTGGCTTGGTTTAAAAAAGCCTGTTTTGGGCACCACAAAAATGGCTGGAAATGTCCCCACGTGTCCTAAAAGTATCCAGTGGTGTGACTTGGTCTGACACTACCTTTCATCTGTTTTTGCACTTTGTCTCATTTTGCTTTAATTGATAACTTTTCCACCTCTGCGATACGTAGAAACATTGCTATTGTTATATTTTACAAAGCCCACTCAGGTTTAAAGAAATGCATAAAAGCAGGTGGATAGAAACGCAATAAAAACAATTGATCCAATGATGAATGTTAGTCCGGACCAAAGTGGTGGAAAAGCAAAGATGCTATCAAAGAATTATTCATCATCTTTTTGCACCTTTGTCAGTACAAGTGCTGTCGACCTAGTTCTTCGCTTCTTCTTGCCTCTCTGTGTTAACGCGACCTCCTCATGACCTGCTGTTCCCTCACTGATGTGTCCATCTATCAGCATCCCTGTATTGCAGTACTCTCCTACCTCCACTCTCTGACCCGATCCGCCACTTCGTCTGACATCCCTTACCTCTACAAAGCGATCAGATCTCTGCTGTAACCCCACGCCCTGGTTCTCCTCAATCGCACTGCTGCCTCTTCTCCTACCAAGAGTTAAAGTCCCAGCAGCGTTTCCCCCGTGCATGATGTTCCCAGCGTGTCCAGACCCCCCGTTGACCAGAACCATACCCTGCAGGTTGTTTACAGGAGCTCCAGCCAGCAGCACGGTGCTCTGAAGCTGTCCATCTATCAGTGTCCCTGTATTACAGTACTCGCCTACCTCCACTCTCTGACCTGATCCATGACTTCGTCTGACATGCATTACCTCTCCAGAGCGATCAGATCTCTGCTGTAATCCCACTCCCTGGTTCTCCTCAATTACACTGTGACTCCTACCAAGAGTTAAAGTCCCGGCAGCGTTTCCCCCGTGCATGATGTTCCCAGCGTGTCCAGACCCCCCGTTGACCAGAACCATACCCTGCATGTTGTTTACAGGAGCTCCAGCCAGCAGCACGGTGCTCTGAAGCTGTGGTTGGACTACGTAGTGCATCGGCTGCATCACAGGGCTGGTGGTGTAGTAGACTGGCTTCTGCTGCTGTACTAGAAGTATCTGTCCAGAAGAGGGCAGCATGGCTGGGGCAACAGGAGGCGAGGGCAGCATGGCAGTGGCAACAGGACGGACAGGAGGCGACTGAGGCCTGCTGAGAACGTTGTGTGAAAACTGCCCATGCACACTGCTGGAAGCTGCTCCATTAAAACCCATGACTCGGGTGGATGACTGGCTGATGCTGATATTCTGATTCTGCTCCGAGCTCTTGCTATGGATTGTGGGTGGTTTAGTCTCCAATGAGGGCCCAGCAATGTGTTTAACTTCCTCCACCTGTGGGATGACAATACTTTGACGGGGCACAGGCGTTGGAGGTCTCGGAGGAGAGCAGATGTCAGCCAGGGTCTTAAACTTTGGTCCAAGGTCATCGAGGAACTGCAGGTTGTCGGCAGACTCCAGGATGCTGCAGCAGCCCACTGAGCCAGCAGAGGAGCCCTGACCCTCAAACTCATACCGAGCCAGGTAATCCTTCCCCGCCTGCAGCGCTGATGCACAGCCCGCTTTCTGCAGAGATCAACATGAACACAAAGAAAATGAGGGGCAGGTCACTCTTGTCTTTTCCTCTGACAAAGATTCACTGAATTAACACTGTGTAGTGTGCAGTCAGTCTTGCAAATCGCTCTTGCTAGGTTTCACGCTGTGTACCTGTATCCAAACCACAGTCATTGAGTATATCAGCTCCTCCTGAGGAACTACTGGCAGCTAGGTTTACGTTGTTTAGATGTGACGACCAGCAAGAGAAGTGACTGTTCAATTAAAAACAACAACCTCTCAAGTAGTTGGCGTGGCTGCCACAACGCCAGTTGCGTCATAATGGAGATTTTGACACGACTGAAAGAAACAAAGAACAGCACTGAAGGCTTTTCTCAGACTGACTTCAGAAAGAGTTTGAACTTCATCTGGTTGTCTTTTCACCGGAGTCATTGTTCTTTTTGTGAACTTTCTGTATAGTTACGGTTATCGTGAATCTGTTTGGCCACGATCATCAAGTAGTGAAAACCTGATATTGTGGCAGCCAGGCTGAGTACATGATAGTTTAGCTGTTTTATTTTATTCAGGGGCGACTTGCAACTTGCGTACGCTCTCTGTGTCTCTTCTGTACGGCTATTCTGTTTGGATTTTTTTATCAGCCAGGACACCGCTGTTATCAGACTTGGAAACATGATGACAATGTCACTTAAAAGAAGTCAGACAGTAAAATAAAAATACACAGGTTAACCAATCTTCTTCTGAAGAGAAAATAAAGGTGAACAGTAAAAAATACAACTTAACGAGTCTCTCAGTCTCTCACCTGTGAATAGTACTCAGCCAGAAATTCATCAGGCAGGGCAATGTCTTTATACTGTAACAGTTGCTCGTCCGTTGAGTACTGAGTATGAGCCCAGCTCTCCCTGGATTCTGCAAGGCTTCTCTGCTGGATCATGTAGTCATCCCCAGCCCTGGACATGGCAACACCCATGTTAGCAGACATGAAATAGGCTACATTGTTGGCCTGTGCAGCAGTTATGGCACCAGGTGTTATCTGGACTGGAGACCTGAGCAGAGGGACATCCTGAAGGACACGTGGACAGAGATTGAAAAGAAACAGCGTTAATTTACAAACAGACATGTCCATAACAGATGATTGTGCAAAGAGCAATGGTTTGTTTTATTTCTTTAAAGTTCAGTTCTTGAAAGTTAAGTCTCATTTTCATTGTTATTAATTATTTACAGTTCTTTTAAATCAAAAACCTTTAGCCTATCTACAGCATTTTGAATTTAAAGGATAAGTTCGCCCCAAAAATGAATATTCAGTCATTATGTAAGAAACCAGATGGTGCTGGAAAGCCCCACAAAACATTTCTGAAGTTTAGTAACTACAAGCCGTGAGATCCCAAACTGACTTGAAGAGACATTATTTACTATCTTGCATCTCATCTTTATTGTAAGCTACAGTAATAACACCCCTGTGAAGTTTACAGGGTGCACAAGCTCGCACGTGCATCAAGGATGTAAATCACCCCGAGCAACCACAACTCATTTTTAGCACGGCACTCCTGAAGACAGTACATGTAGTCAGCTTCACACTGTGCTACTTACCCTGTCCTCTCCTCGGCCCTCTGTGTGATAGTTAATCAAGTGATCTCTGGTATCAAAAGGAAGATCAGAGAAGACTCCCGACACTCCTCCACACGAGCAGCTCATCAATAAGAGCCCTACGACTGAAAAACACAAAATCGTACACGTCGCATATAAAATGTTCGTACACACTGTGAGTAGCAGACATGGAGATATATTTGCTAATATAAAAAATGATCTGCATGGATAAATATCACTCATGGAAAATATGTTGTTATTTTATTTGTGCTGAGCCTCTAAATCTATTATTTTTACAAATCGTATCACACCAACCTCGGCTTTTTACTAACCGCTCGATGTCATGTCGATGACATTTAGAAGATGTCATTTTATACTAAATGCAACAATAAGTAAATAAATTCACGCTGGAACCATGTTCATTATTGTTGTCTGTACTGTGCATGTTGTGTTATTTATTATTGTGTATTCTTTCATTACTATGATGTGTTTTTAGGGCAAATTTCCACATTTGAAGACAATAAACATTATTATTATTTTTGAAACAACACATGCAATAACTGTTCACTACTGCTGAGGTAGTATGAAATAATCCTACCCACTGATAGAGTATCTGAAGTACAGTATTTGTATCAGAAAGTTGTATCTCGGTCTCATTTCTGAGTCAAGCTAACACATCTCATACTCACTGAGCAGTGTCAGCAGTCCCAGAATCAGTGCTCCGATTCCCAGTCCTCCAAATGTAGACGAGGACTCCCTCAGAGAGGTTGCAGAGTGCTTGCAGGTCTCTCCTCCAACACAGGAGCACACGTGTATGTCCAGGTGCTGAGGTTCTGGGCAGGCGAGGCCTTGCTTGTCCTTTATGAGGAGGACAAGCTTGTAGTGACCGGCCCACAGGGGACTCAGAGCCCTGAGGGATGCACTGGTATCTAAGAGCAAGCAGAAAGAGAGGAGTTCTTACTAAAAACTGGTGGATCATCCTGTTTTACTGTTGATGCACCCTTGTGTCATGATGAGAAGTGCCCTCAACTGTATGTAAAGGATTAGAAACAAAATCCAGTGGCTTCCCTGGAGAGATCTCCAAACATTTATGGATTATGTTCTTCACCCCAATGGCCTGAAATATTTAAAAAATGTAACACCCACTTCACTAATGGTCAAAACTATCACTATATAACAGTTACCAATGTAAACCACCAAGTTATGATAGACACAAGTATGACAAAGACTCACAAACAGTGACATTTGTAACATTTTCAACTTTCAACAAGGCTTGATGGGAAATATTGGCCTCTGTTGACTGAGTGATGAGGTTGCTATTGATCGGCATAATGCTGCGTGACTGATGTGGTTTTTGTTAATCAAGCTGCTAGCCTGAAGGTGGATAGCTAGAGGAGGATGGAGTAAAAAAAAGTTGCCTTTAAGTTAATTAAAATGTTGCAGCCACGTTAATCAGCGGATCAGATGGTTGATGTTTTGTTTGTTGCGGTGCAGAACGTTACCAGCTGGAACCTCCTGTGTGCCTGCAGGTTATTATAATGATAATAACTACCAAAACAGCCCAAACTCAGCTGGAGCGCGCAGTTCCTTATGAGCGGATGTTATTTAACATTACATACATTTTTGTCCCCGCACTTTTGAACCCAATACAGCGCCACTGAAACCCAGAAAGGACCAAACATCAGCACCCAGCCAGTAGCCTACCTTACATCACCCGCCAATACACACACACACACACTAAAAACATCATCTATAACACCTTACCGTTTACAGGTTCAACACTCCACTCCCCTCGGCTTTCCTTTGTGACAACGCTGAAGCTTAAAGGGGCTGAGTTTGGGTCTCCATCCTCATCCACCGCTGTGACGTTAACAACCTCAGTGTCCGTGCAGACGTACTCCACTCTGTTGACCATCGAGGGGCAGTTATCATTTACATCTCCCACCTGCAACGCTATTGTTCCCGTGGAAATCTTTAGAGGCTCGTCTGTGGAAATAAGAAAGTACAACAAGCTCTGTAGAATCTGAGCGTTCGCAGTACATTTTTGAATTGTTGAGTGCGTACAAGAAGACTAGAAACCATGCAGTTCGTTGTGTTGACATTAAAAGTATTGTTCAATGGAGCTTTAAAGTGTTCAAGGGTTCAGTTATGGTCAGGTCTACACCTACTGTCCATAACATGAGCTTACCTTGAGACAAACTTATTATTTTAGCGTAGTAGGTTCCATTAACCACGTGCGGGGACTCTCTGTCCGGGAACTTTTGAAGTCTAATTTCTGCTGTTTCTGGGTCGATCATCAGCCAGTTGTCAGGATCGTAGCCTTTAGCATATCTGTGGGGACAGCATGCAGCAAAACTTTTTTAGATTACTACAGTCAAAGCAGTCACGTATTTTGATCTACTGTTTGTTTGTTTGTTTGTCGTTGATCGGTCCGCCACTTTGCTCCAGACTGGAATATTTCAACAACCATCAAACGGTTTGGCAACAAATTTGTTTCCCCATCAATCAAGTTGCTATACACAGCTCATGTCGGTGCAGAAGACCAGAGAGAAAGATGTTTTTAAAAGTCTGTGTGTTCAGCTCCCAGTGATTTTGTAGCCTCTACTAAATCAGCTTTAGTTTCTCTGCTGGGTCCCTGTTTTTACTTTCAGATGTCTGCTTTATTTTCATCATGTTCGTTTTCAGCTGTTTCAAGAGTTGTGTTGAATTACTGCTGGTAGAAACAAATCATTTTCAGATTTTATTGTGAAATTGTATTGCTTTTATTGTGAAGAATTTATAGGACATAAAAAATGTTCATCACCAAATTAGTGGAGCTTTTTTAGTGGCTGTTTTTCAATAATACTGCAGGGAGGTGGAGTTTTTTTACAGCCTGACTGGGAGTCAAGAAAAGTGATGTAATGGAAATGCAAACCCCTGCTGTGCTGGGCTGACGTGCCGAGTCAAACCGAGTCAAACCGCGTGAAGCAGAGCAAACACGTGTGTGGAAAAGCCCCATCAGCCCCAGTGTTTTCCTAAATCAGCTGGTCACTGTAGTTTTTAACAAACATTCCTCAAACAGGAGATATAGTTCATTTGTTGGGGACCATTTTCACTGAATGTTACAGTAGTATTACATCCAAATTACAAGTTCAATTGATTCATGAATTTATATTTCATCTCACCGAACATTTTCTGCAGGCTTTCCACTGTCGGCGTCAGTGGCTCTGAAGACACCGATCACCTCGTTTAATGGATTTTCCTTTGGGTTCTCCGAAACAGAGAGCGGCTTCGTTGCAGGTTTGAAGACAGCCCCCTCAGGCTCGTTCTGGACTGCAATGTTCACTGAGTAAACTTTGCCTCCTTTTGGCCTATTTGTCGTGGGCTTCCCAGCTCCAGTGGCTCCAGTTCCGGCTCCAGCCCCTGCACCACCTCCACCTCCCCCTCCTCCTCCTCCTCCTGCACCACCTCCTCCTCCCCCTGCACCACCTCCTCCTCCCCCTGCACCACCTCCACCTCCAGCGCCACCTCCTCCTGCTCCTGCTCCTCCTCCTCCACCTCCTCCTGCTCCACCTCCTCCTCCTCCTGCTCCTCCTCCTCCTCCTCCTCCATCACCACCTCCATCCCCCACAAATGGAGCAACATTGGCGACTACCACTCCCAGCTTGATATCAGGATTTTGCTCAAAATCAACAGGCTGGAAGGAAAAAACAGAATTGTGTCTCATTAGTTTATTGTCACAGGTCACTGTTGCACAAGTCCTTCAGAAGATTGACATGTTTTTTAGTAATTAGGCATATAAGGACAAAATATACCCAAACCAAACACGATATGTCACATTTGAATATGAGGAATGTGGTGAAAACTATATTAGAGTGATCTAACCAATATGTGAACATAGAGTGACGAAGCTACATTGGCAGATATGTCCTCAACAAAAGTCTGATATCAGTCAGTTAAACCATGTGTTCATCTACATCTGCATCAAAAGATGACATGACATACCCCTCCAAAACATTTGGTTGGTTTATGCATGATGATACTGTATATAGTGACATTAGTTTTAAACAATAGATGGCGTTGTGGTGGTTTGAAGGGGTTCATCTTGCCCACCCTCCCCAGCCTTACCTTTTCAAGCACCAGAATACCTTCGTTGGTATTGGGATCTGTCTTTATGCTGAAGATCCCGTCATCATTTCCGGAGACGATATCAAAAACAGCATTGTAGTTGTCGGTTTTCTTTTCATCGTCATCCAGCACTTTGAACCTCATCACCTCCATTTTTTCTGTGTTCTCCTTAATGCTGGCTGAATACTTGACCGACAAAGCAGAAGGAAGAAATAATTAATTTGAACCATTATCACTTTTAATCACTTCATAGCTCAACAAATTCAGCACAAAGACTGGAAAGAGGAGCAACCAGCAAATATGGCCCTGCAGCTGACCACAAGCTATCTGTTTAGCATGTTATATTACCTAACCCCAAAATCAATGTGGAAGCAGTGAAATGATAACGAATTGTCAGATTCACTAAGTTTATACGGCTTGCCATCTGGAAAACTCAGCCATAGTTGAGCTTTGCATCCTGAGCATGACGTCAACGGAAAATGGCCGCTGTGTGAATATGTTCAATTGTTATTTGCGTACGCTTTTATTTACAATTATGGTGACAGACTCTCTATAGTACACTCGTATTTTGAGGGTCATTTATTTGCCAAAAAAGACCCAAAACGCACAGTAAATGAAGTTTAAGATATATTTGATTGCTGAGACACATTTTCAAATATCCCGATGGTATCGTCACGTGAATTTGTTTGGTGACAATAATCGTCTAGCGAAAACCTGAAGTGGGAAAGGTAGTAGTGTGGATGTAGCTACAGTCTGTAGACAGGGCAGAGAAATATCAGGGAGGGAGCATTTACAGACTATTTCAAGTCATTGACACTATTTCATATCAGAACATCTGTTCTGGAAACAACGTTGATACCTCATCTTTATCCAGGGCTGGTTTGTTATCATTGATGTCCAACACTTTGACAAGAACAGTCCCGGTGCCTGTGTTGCCGTTAGGATGTCCATCCAAATCAGTTCCTTTAATTGTTAACAAGTAGGAGCTTTGTTTCTGTGGACAACAGAGGAAAAGCACCGGGTTTATCATTCGATGAGAGATGAGTTCAACAATCCTGTTTTACCATCTACAGACGTATTGCAGTTGTTGTAAGGCATATGAAATCTGGATCAGTTATCTGCCCGACCTCTCTGTCTAAGGTGTTTTCTTTGACGTAGATGCGTCCGGT
This sequence comes from Pagrus pagrus, assembly GCF_965226575.1. NCBI lineage: Eukaryota > Metazoa > Chordata > Actinopteri > Spariformes > Sparidae > Pagrus > Pagrus pagrus. The sequence goes on along the minus strand of NC_140190.1, from coordinate 2,626,162 downwards.
GTGCCGGTCTATGCTGAAGAAGTTTGTGCCATTAGAGGGCTCCTGCTTCAAGATGCTGTAGGAGATCTTTGTATGGTCAGAGTTGGGCAAGTCTGCATCGGTAGCTGTAACCACAGCAACCAGAGTCCCTGAAAACACAAAGGGAAGAAAGCATTCAGAAGCTTTTCCGTTAATAGATGACACTGCTGTAATGATCTGCTCTCTCACCACTAGGACTGCTCAAAGTAAATTGATGCATGAGAAAAAAATTGCCCCCTTGCAACGCCAGGCACAGATCCAGGGATTTTCTCTCTTTTTTTAACATTGCTTGCAAACTGCATTGATTTTTCTACATTTTGTTTAAGGGAATAATTCATGGATCTTCACGAAAACAAATCAGGTGTATTTCAGTGTCTGGTATCTATGAGTGAGAACAGTTTGATGCGGATCCAAATAAAAAATCCAGATCAAGTGGATCTGAATATGTGTTAATTTGATATTGGATTGATTGACTTCAAGGGACTATTGGGCTTTGGCAGAGGTATGCGCTCTACTGAGTGCCATTCTAGTGTTCCTACTTAGTTCTCTCCGTCACTGTCAAGTGAAGAAGAGGTTTATTTAAGAGTCTGATGTGCTGAAAATGCTTTGGCACATCTTTTCTGTCAGTAGTGTCAGCAGTAGTAAAGCACAGGCCCTGTCCAAGTGAAAACATATAGAAGGACATTTGAATCTTTTGAGTGTTGGTGGCAGACGACATGTTTTTACCTGCTGGACTGGACTCTTTGACTGTAGCCGGAGGTACGGGTTGGAAGACAGGTGGGTTATCATTGTCATCCACCACTTCAAAATTCAGTGCTATGCCAGCTTCAGCCACGCTTCCGTTACCAAATCCTGCTTCTCCGATCAGCTGTTGAACAGAAAACAAACCACACACGTCTTCACAAGTGGTGATCCATTGGATTTCTACGGCTCCATGTCGGGGCAGAGCGGTGGTAAAGAAAGTATTCAGATTTATACTTCAGTAAAAGTACGTCAAGGTAAAAATACTTCAGTTCAGAAAGTTCAGCATGTTTTATTATTGTCACTACTCATGCACTGATGTGTATATGCTGCACTTTGTTTCATTATATACTGGATAATTCAGAAGAATATTTTGTTAGCTGACCAGTGTTGTAAAAAGTACCAGAAAGTCATACTTGAGTAAAGTAATGATATTGTCTTCAAATATCACTTTAGTGACAATGAAAGTCATCCATACAAAACAAGTATGAGATGCTAAGTAAGTAAGTCAGTAGTTTTCTGGCAATATGTACTTAAAGGTGCAGTGTGTAAGAAATGGATCTTATACTCCCAACAGCATATCGGCAGAGTTGGCAGAGTAGCTAACTGCTGCTAACTGTTTACTGTTTATGACTGGATATACTCCGATACAGTGGATGGCGGTGTGGTTTTTAGTCCACCGGTGAAACCAACAAAGAAGAGGAGGAGGAGTATTTAACGTGGTTGGCTTTGACCGTAACTTCCTCCGCAAAGAAAACGGCTGGCCTCATTGTTGAGATCGAGCCCCCACAAAGAGCGCCAGGCCTTGAAGCCTTTGTCGTGTAATTACATCGTCATGTGATGCACTGGGGACTTTTTATCCAAAAAGCTAACATTGTGAAAGACGCGTCTGTAAAACGGTAATAAAAGCCTCACAACTCCTGTGAAATGACTCGTTTTACTTTGGGCGCTAAACCGGAAGTTAGCCGCCTCAATCAGCAGAAGTCTCGAGTGCTCATGCTCTTTGGCACCACAGCCGGACAGCCACCGCCACAATTAAAGTCTGATTCTGTGGAAAACACTATATTTAATGTTTAACAAACATTCTTACATACTGCACCTTTAAGTCTATAAAGTACAAGTAAAAGTAAGTTATACATATGTGCCAGGCCCATGACGAGATCTGATATTTAGTATTTTTCTGATTATCGGCATCTCAGTATTGTTTTTTCATTGCCAATAAAATATTTACAAACGCACTACTACTACTAACTGATGTAGCATGCAATCTACAAAGTATCGAGAAACTACAGCTTTCAGTTACTAGTTAAGATTTTAGAAGTTCAGTACTTGAAAAATAGTAAGAGCAGCAATAATAACGTCACTTAAATTCAAAAGAAAATGTTGAATTGTAGTTGATAATTGATTAGTAAGTCATTGTGTAATAAGCTGTGTTTAGTTGTGTTCTCACCGTGTAATTAGGTCTCTTCTCTCGGTCCAGTTTCCCCCGGACGTACACGAATCCGGTGGTCTCCCCCACGATGAACACGTTCACAGGTGGCATATTGGCCCCGGGCCCCGTCAGAGAGTAGTGCAGGGTCATCCCTTTAGCTTTGTCGGACCTGATCTGAGAACGATCACAACAATCATAACAACAATGAAGCCTTTTTTTTTTTTAAAAACATTACAATTTATTATGAAATGAATGGTCTGTCATCCAGCACAGCCAAGCAAGATAAACCATCTGAATCAAAATGAAATCAATTTTATTTAAGGAGCCAAAGAACGCGATCACATTGCCTCAGTGGGCTGCACAGGGAAAATCATCCTCTGTCATTAGACCCTCGATTCAAGTATCATCCATCATCGTAAAGATGCTAAGCAGGCGGTAAAACAGACCTCGAGAGTTTTCTTTACCACGACGTTGAACTAACTTGTTTAATGCCGCGGTGTGTGTTGGTCAGCTGGTCTCATTTGTTACGGCTTTTTTTTTTCAGTTGTTTAATAAAAAAAAAGTTAATCTCTGGTTGACGGCATAGAAAGTGTTCACAAACATGGCCGACTTCATGTTCTTCTCGCAAAGGTAATTATTCAGTCATTGAATAAAAGAAACGCCTGCAACTCTACACGCTGGGTGAACTAAATACACGTGATGTAAAGCCATGTAGTGACTGTCACGTTCCTCTTAAACAACTGTGTGCTGTGCAGATGCACGGTGACTCAGTCTAATGCTAGAGAGCAGCTCTGGGAACAGATCCAAATCAAGGCTCAGGTGTCAGGAGTAGTCGTACACTTAAATTTGAATATTGCAGATCCAGGAGTCAAGATTGAACACGACTACGTTGAAGCATGACAACTTTCATTGCTTCTGGCAGCCTCTTTTGACATTGGCTGAATAGTTTCCAACTTTCCTATGTCTCAGGGCTCCGTATTCACCCGTTTGACATTAATGGATCAAATGCAAAAAGAGACTTTTAATTCATTATACATTAATCACCTATGCTCTCCTCCTCAGGGGCTATAAGTCTCCTGCTGAATAATAAGAGAGCAGGTTGGAGCAGGCAGCATGCAGGTTTATCTCCCCTCTCTATGAGCCACAGACACCACAAAACAAATCCCAGCTCCTTTACAAGTGAAGAGAACCCAGGAGAACATTGAATGCAAATTCTGACAGAGCTGTGGTTTGTGAAAGTTTTTGAAAACAAGAATCACAAACAGTAGCTCCTGTAGCTCAGGGTTAAAAAGACAACTAACGTGAAGTGCAACATCCCTGTTTGGACTTTTGCTGAACACCTTTCTTGCATCCCCTTGTTTCCTTGCATCTCTCTTCTGCCACTACTGAAGGCAGAAAGCCCACATAATCATTTAAGTCCCAAGTGGACATTAGTCCAGTGAAAAGCTGCAGCAGGACAGAGAGTTCCCCAAGACTAAAATAATCAATGACTCCCAATTTATTATTATTTTGATGGCATACGACTTCCATGTACGGTGAGCTTACTGACCCATCCTTTAAGATATAGTCTAGTAGTCTAACAGCCACAGAGAAATCAAAATGAAACCTTTGCATAATGAAAACAAAGAGATGAACCTCTTACCTTGGAAACATGGCTGGTTCCAGTGTAGTCAAAGTTCTCTTTAAGCCTTGTTGCTGGGATGACCCAGTCCCTCTTGTGGCGTCTGAGCTGTGGGACTCTGGCTGCACTGCCTCCACACTGCAGAGAGAAGAGGACAATCATCTCACAAGTCTGAAGCTCCTTCACCTGTTCACACAGGCTGCAGTGTTCGTTCGCCGACATGAAAGCGCCGGAGTCTGTCTGCAGTTCAGTCGTGTTCTTGTTTTTTACTAATTTGATGCTGACAACGCTGTGTAGTGTACAACCTGCAGGCTGCTCTGTTTGCATGTACAGAACAACACTGATTGGCAGGTTACATTTCTGAAAAACCACAGATTTGTTCAAATTTGTCATACAAACCACATTAATATCTGAATAATATCATCATATCATATCATGCTGACCCTACATGTATATAAGCTGACTTTCACATCGGGAGGTTAAGCGGTTGGTTGAGAGCGACCAGGTCTTCGGAAACAAGCCCACCTGGCTTTAAGGGGACTTGATCAGTTTATACTGTACAAGCAGTGAATGTGTGAAGTCGTTTTACATTTCGAAAGTACTTGAACATGAACAAAACCAACCGGCTAGTAATAAATGAATGAATCAAAATGAAAGTGAAGAAGTTGCATACACTAACCTGACCCATTACAGTAAAAAAAAGTGACTTAACCCAATACTGGGGATTTCAATTGTATAATTATACTTATCAAGTACTGCGTTATGACACATTTAAACTAGCATGTTGAAAAAGAAAAAAGGAGAGGTTAATGCATATTCCCAATACCAATGACAAAGACAGACGTTGTCCAGCCCTAATTGGTGTTACTCTTTTTAACTGAGACTGAGGGACATGTCAGTCAGGAGCAGTATGAAACCTCTCTGTCCTCACTCTGAGATGGGTGCGTACCTGTGGTCTGGGTGTGTTTGGGTTACTGTAAACACCTGTATAACGAGAAGATGGTGACAGTTTTTTCTCGTATCAACTCTATCGAGGTGATCTACAGAGCGTCTGTTTGCATGTCATTCATATTGTGGTTAGTTTATTGAAGTATATAATTGTAATTACCTTATGCTCATAAAGTAAAATTCTTTGGTGGTAGGTGTGACGGTTGGCGTGCTGGGCGTAGTTTGATTTGCCTGTCAAGCCCATGCCATTGGAAATAATGGGTTTCCGAGAAAAGCCATTGTCACATTCTGTCTGAAAGGTATATTATGTGTTACCTGTTACTTTTATGGACAACTAAATGCCTTCCTAGAAAACGACTCTATGAGGTCAAATTTAGTTTTTTTCAACGAAGAAGCGAGAAACGAGACGAGTACATGTATCTTGCCATCATACTGCACAATACTGCATTATGACACATTTAAACTGGCATGTTGAAGAAGATTTGCACATATTTGACACTAAACTCACAGTATGTTCTGAGTGCTTTTAAATCGCCACTTGAGGTTGAATTAAATCCCTCAACCCAGTGTCTCCACTCACTCTTTATCATAGTAAGCTAAGTGGCTAAAAAATGTTGTAGACGGATTCTGCAGGATGAGAAAACGGCATTTTGCTCGATTATATCGGAGAGACAGGAGTCGTGGGAACAACATGACTTGAGAAACAAGCCCCAAGACTTGGAAGCCCTTGGTGAAACATCTTCCAAGTCGCCTAACAGTAACTTTAACAAGCAACGTTCAAGTATAAGGTCACATAATTCACTATATTTCTATATTACTCTCCACCTCGTCATTTAACCTGCAGCAGTCACCAGAAAAACTGGTGTAAGCATGGTCAGATGAGCTGTGTGCTTGAGATGCACACCTTCTTTTCTTTATAGGATAAGTACCAGTTTATGTCTGGGAGAGTTTCTATGCGTCTGTGCATAGTTTGCACATCTGCCCTCAGGCGTTTCCAATGACTGATTATACCTTAGTGTGATGGTAAGAGTGATGCCATGCCACAAACGACTTCCCAAGAACATTCAGGCATTTTACGACAGACAATTGTGACCCAGCAGGTTTCCTTCAAAGGACTGATGCTTAGTTCTCTGGAAAACTGTGGGTAATGCACCTGGGAAGGTAATCAACAGCAACAATCTGGTGATGATACATGATCAGCGTCTTCATATTACATTAGATAAGATTAGATTAGATTCAACCTTATTGTCACTGTGCACAGTACAAGTACAGAGACAACGAAGTGCAGTTAGTGTCTAACCAGAAGTGCAAAAAGCAGTAAAGTGCAGAGTATGTACAGTATAAATAGTGCAGCAGACAGATATTACAATATGTACAGTATATAAATAAATGGAGTGTAGTAGGACTAGGTACAGTATGTACAGTGTATACACTGGACTGGAGCATGAGGAACGTCATTTGATTTCTTTGAATCTTCGATGGCATGAAAATATGAAAGTATGTTTTCCTTTGCAAATCAGCTCACTACAAAGCTTTCACTGCACTATACCTACAGTTATTACATTATATTTCCATATCCACGTTTTAAATACACAACCACTAACTCGGTTCTGTTCAGAGCGCTGCGTCTGAGCTTCATTAGCTATTAAATCCATTCAGACTGATTACTAATGTTGTGAGGTTATGATAATTATGAGAAAGTCATTAATAGTACCACAACTTAGGTATTTCATTCACATGTCAATCGATAGTGGTATGAAACCTCTCTGTCCTCACTCTAACCTCAGTCTCATCAGTTGAGATGGGTGCGTACCTGTGGTCTGGCTGTGTTTGGGAATCTGTGAACACCTGTATAACAAGAAGATGGTGGCAGTTTTTTCCTCGTATCAGCTTTATTGAGGCTTTATTGAGAGCGTCTGTCTGCATGCCATTCATATTGTGGTTGGTGTATTGAACCATTTCAGTGTAATAACCTTATGCTCATAAAGAAAATGACTTGGCCGCAGGTGTGGCAGGTGGCGTGCTGGGCGTAGTACGATTTGCCTATCAAGCACATGCCATTGGAAATAATGGGTTTCAGAGAAAAGCCATTGTCACATTGTGTCTGAAAGGCCCATTAGGTGAATAATGTTTTAAGTATTACTTTTACGTACAACTAAATGCCTTCCTACAAACCGACTCTACGGAGGTCAAATTTTGTTTCTTTCAACGAAGAAGCCAGAAACGAGACGAGTACATGAATCTTGTCAGCACATCATATGCATCATATACAGAGATGTTTCTTTTTTTTTTAAGTCTGTCTGCAGACATAAAACAAACATAATAACAAGTCCATTCAGAATTATATTTAAAAAAAATATATGATAGTACTAGTAATAAATAATACATAATAATAATAATAAATAGGAAGCAGAAAGAAACTGTTGATGTTGTGACATTTTTTTGCACAGTTATTACCTAATCATACTTGTACACACTTGATCAACAAACATTTGCAACATTCTTTCAGCATATCAAATCACACAGCAAGTCCCAATCTGCAGAGAAGGTATAGAACAAGTCATTATCAGTGAACTTGTTTTAAATACTGTCAGACACATCTTCATTATGAGAAACGTTAAAATAAAACAACCAAAGAGAAGAAATGACAAAAGAGATGGTTATAATTCTGGTATTGCTTGTATCACAGGTGCCCACCTTTCAGTAAACCTGTGTTTTCTGATATTTTTTTCCCATGACTGTGTCTTCATTGCATGTAATGTTTGGTGCCTCAATAAGAAGATCATGCCTCTCTCCGTCATATTCTCAGGGGGGTATACCCAGAATGAATAGTGCAGGAGCCAAAGTTAAGTAAGTGTGATTAATTTTTAGGTAAATAAATCACCCCTAGCGAGAGGAAACCAAAACTAACCATCCCATGTTGCAAGTTCAACAACAAACCTGTTTCCCTCGTTCAGTTACAGTAAGAGAGATATAAAAGGAAGTCGGTGAGCCATGAGTGAATGACGCGAGTGTGTTTGGATAAAAGTGCGTCTTCATTTTTTAAATTCCAAACACGGCAGGAAGAAAACATCTCAGCTCTTTGTGGAGTTTATGTGGTTGTGTTTTATGTGAGGGATGTGTTGATTGTTCAAGGTTGAGTTGATGACAAAGAAAAACATGATGACGTGCTTGTCAGTGGAATAAACATGGGTTATTCAAGGTGAGACAGAGAGGGGTGGAGGGAACAAAATGTACGGCGCATATGGTGAGATGATTCTCGTGTGAATGGAAATATAACATGTAGAGACATTAGATGTGACCTTTAAGACTGAAAATGTAGACAGACGTTATAAATTTTTAGAAATGATCCCCTCAGGTTAACTCACTGTTCCCAGGATCAAAACCAGTCCAGGTGAAGCAGCTTTTAAATCCCATGCGCATTACCTGTGGAACAAGCATTAAATACCTGAGGTCTGCTAAACCTCTGCTCATTCATCAGGAGTTAGAGCGTTCCCATTTACTGTGGCTTCTTAATGAATTAGACACATGTAATGTGATTTAAAAACATCCTCTTAATGTCTAATTTTTAAGGTACTTTTATGCCTATATAAATCATTTCCCCTCCCACACACACAAACACATTTACATGTATTCCCCCATTTTTCATCCATCACTTCATTCCCGTGACCCCCTCCTCTAATACGTGCAGACATACAAAGACAAGACGAGGTATGAACTCACCAACACAGACAGGTAAAGCAGTAAAATGATGGCTGTCAAACGGCCCATGTCTCAGGTAGAAGCTGCACACTGGACAAACACAGTTCCTCCAGTAGTAATGTTAGCGGCTCCAGGTGCCAACGGGCCCTCAGAACATTAGACGATTGCCTCACATCATCCTGTCCTCCTCCTCTTAAGCTTCTCTGTTTGTTCACTGCTCCTCCCACCTTTACAACTCCTCCTGCCACACATACAGCACTCCCATCACCGAGCACACTGGGGAAAGTCTGAATCCACTTCACATTTGACTTTTTTCACACCACATGTGCAAGTATGGGATCAGTGGGGTGAACTGTAACCAGAGCATTGACGTATCACAGGTGAACTGTGCACTGTATACCTCAGCGGATCGCAAACAGTCGCCTATTTACACTTCCAGAAGTAATTTTCGATTTGGTGTTTCGGTCTATTGATGATAACGTAAAATCAATATTACAATAAACAAAATATAGTATCGATATTGTGTTGAAAATACACATTTGATAATATTGTATAAATAATCTAAACCCCTAAAATAATTCCTGTTTCTTTCCGCTCTCACTTTTTCTTACTAGGCAGCAGTAATGTGCCTTCACACTGGTTACCAGCTGCCACAAAAAAGAAGAAGAGGCAGCAGTAAGACAGAGGACACTAATCAGTCAGCTAAACTTCAGGCACGTCTTAAATACAAAAAAAACCCTCAAAAAACTTAAGGGAACTTCTTTGAGGGAAAATCTTTACTGATGCAACAACGGTCAGTGGAAACCAAAATCATCAACTCACTGAGGGCTGGATTTAAAATCACACCGAAGATCAAGGTAAAAAATAAAAATCACGGGCTGATCCACGTGTGAGTTTTATCATGGCAGCTCATCATGTGACTCAGTAGTGTGTACGGCACAACAACGCGAGCTCTGGATAGTCTGTAGCAGTACTTGGCGGTATCGGACGTCCCGATACATAACGTCCCATTAGGTGCTCAATTGGATTTGGGTCAGGGAAACGGGAGGGCCAGCCAATGGCAACAATGCCTTCGTCATCCAGGAACTGCCTACACACTCCCAGGGCCTTACCACTCCCAGGGCCTTACCACTCCCAGGGTAAGGTCTGACAATCGCTCTGCAGGTACCGCCTCATGCTACCAGCAGTGACGAGGACACTCGCAGAACACAAAACTAGAGAGGAATCAGTCCGGACGGATAAGGAGAGAGCAATTGCAATTGCATGCAAAACCATTCCCTTTTTGGGGGGTTGTCTTGGTTTCGCCTCTCCATTGCATGCATGAAAACCTGGATGACCTGCAATTTTCTTCTGCTTAACTCAGGTATTGTGCTGGGCCCTTAACATCCTAGAGACACATTATCCCATGATATAGATGGCATCACTCTGGCCTCCAGCACCACAGTAAGGAATCTGGGAGTTACCATTGATCAGGATTTGTTAATTCCCACATACGTAAAACAATTTTCAAGACTGCCTTCTTCCACCCGCCAAACATCGCAAAAATCAGGAACATCCTGTCACAAAGAGATGCAGAGAAATGAGTCCACACTATTGTTACTTCAAGGCTGGATTTCTGTAATTCATCAGGCTGCCCCAATACGTCTCTAAAGACTCCAGCTGATCCAGAATGCTGCTGCACATGTTCTGACAAGAACCCACATTAGAGAACATATTTCCCCCATATTGACCTCTCTGCACTGGATCCCTGTAAAATACAGAATAGAAGTTGAAATCCTCCTCCTCACACACAAAGTCCTTAATGGCCAGGCACCAGCATATCTTAAAGACCTAATAGTACCCTGTTACCCCGCTGCGCTCTCAGGATGCAGGGTTACTTCTGGTTCCTAGAGTCCCCAAAAGTAGAATGGGAGCAGACACCCTCTCTACGTTAAAGGGAAGCCTTAAAGCTTTCCTTTTTGATGAAGTGTATAGATAACGCTTGGCTACACTGCCTTAGGTTGCACTGAGCTGCTCTCTCTTCCTGTTTGTCTGTTCACGTTCATGTCTCATTAATGCATGCCACTGACTTGGCTTCTTCCCCGGAGTCTCTGCGTCTGGCAGGTTCCCACGGATCATCATCATCATCATCATCATCATACTTAGTATTATTAACATAATGTATATTTCAATTATTTAAGCTGTAGCTTATTGTTGTGACTTTAACATCGCCCCCCCACCTCTCCCACTCAATATGGCCAAAAAATAACATAGAAACCAAAAAATTGTAGCAAAATTTGAAGGAGCTACCGTCCACTGCGTCTGCATGAACCCCCACTGCCAACACAAGAAACCTGTTTTTGATTTGCATATCTGACATTATGTGTCATGAGCAGAACAGCAGTGTGTGATTCAAAGCAGAGGAATGCTATAGTTTGTATGAAGGGAAGACACACGTAAAAGATAATGACCAAACTTGGCAACAAACCTGACACTTTACAGCCTCAAGCAGCGAATGTGAACACTGTTAAAAAATCTAGACAACTATGACACGCAGTCGACCTGTTAAGACCCCTGATGGCTGTGTAGACGTGCGCTGGCCGACCCTGACACAGACTGCTCTTGACTGAAGTTTTCCTGACTCATCATTTTAAGTGAAACCTTTATTGTCTTCACCACTAAGGTCTTTAACTTCTCCTGTCTTAACTTCTGTGTCCTGATATAACTGCCAGCAAGAAATATCTTCCTGTTTAACGTTTGCCAACTGATCGCGTGGGCCCAAACTGTTAAAAATGTGTTGTAGACAGCGTTTCTCAAAGTTTATACAGTTTCTCCGAACACAACCTCAAAATTGAGGTTTTTTAAGAGGGGGTCTGGTGACTTTCTCCACGACAACAAGAGGACGCCTGGGTGTTCAGACACACTACAGGATGCACTCTAAACACGCACAACTGAAAAAGTGTCTTGTATGTAATGCTGGATAAGATAAACCGGCCGCTAATATTATAATTAGACTGGTTATTAGACTAATACACTGTCTTTTCTCTTTGCGCAGTATCTTAGCGGACATGACTTGCCTTAACTAAGGATTGACTCAACCTGTAACTGACTTGACCAAGAGAAAATGACTTGGGTGTTTTTTGAGACTTGAGTCACGTCTGTCTGGCAGTGAGGTTGTAGATTCCCTCTCCACAGCCACTTTTAAGTCCTTGTTAAAAATGATTATACACCAATGAAAAGTATAACATTATATTCCATTTCTGCCAATAGATCCTCCTCATCCCCCTAAATCCTACACTGTGGACCTTCAATATTTAAGTAAACCATTATCTTTCACTAACCACAGAGCTTTTGTTGCCTCAAGCTGAAGATAGTATCACAGCCCTGTCTTTTGTACGCCCACATTCCACCTTTACCTAACCCTGCCGCCTAAACACTACTCTCTAGGCTACCTGAATGCAGCATGTACTTCACTGGAAAAACATACTTGGCAAAACAAGGTCGTAAATAACCTCAGCTGCTAGGCGGTGACATCTATCACACAACTCTCTGTTGTTCACTGGGCACCTCTTCAACTGCTGAGCTGGAGTACAGCCCCGGATCCGTGGCCTTTTGTTGTTTCTCAGTCTGCAGAACCACGAGGTTAGCTTACATGCAAATACAACAATCCCTTTGATTAGTCTATTCAAATTCACCCAACTTTGACAACACAGTTTGTCGCACTGATAGCCTTCCAAGTACAGCGACATGAAGTCAGTTTATTATAAAGCCCAAAGAGTCTCAAACTGCTGGCACCCCCTCACCCTCCATCCAGCCTGCTACCTGATGTAGCAATCACTTTTAATTTATTAGTTTGCTTCACACTAGTTTAAACTACACCTGCATATGCAATTGAAATAAAAACACAATTCTATATCTTTTTTAAATGACCAAAAAATATTATTTTGAAGTACAAGAGTCACAGGAAATACGATGTGTTCATTTAGCAGCGCTGTTGATCAACAACAAAAGCAAAACAGCTACAACAGCTCATTTCAGCATTTGTAGAGAGCGTATCCATTTTAAATGTCTGGCAGTGTGTTATTCAGTCTGTGGGAGCGTTGACCAGTGAAGTAACAGCTCCTTTTTCTTTGGACAGTAACAGAAGTTGCATCTTTTGTATTCCCAAAATCAAACTTGCTCAGAGACCTCAAGCTATCAGGTACTGTTGGGAGCAGTGCTTAGTCTTTAGCAGACAATGAGTGTGAGTGTTCGGTGTGTGTGTGTGTGTGTGTGTGTGTGTGTGTGTGTGTGTGTTTGTGCGTGTGTGTGTGTGTGTGCATTTGCATGTGTCAGTGTGTCTAACTGTGCTTTTTAAATGTGCTGCTCAATGCTCCGACCTGCCTCCGCTGTCTCAATGGAAATCCCACAGCCTTCACATCTGCAGCATCAGAGAGGCGGCTCTCTTGTTCAGTGCTTGTTGCACTCTCCTTGAAGCGTCATATTTGGACCCAGTCTTCAAGATTCAGACCCAGATTCTGTGGCCCACCCATCTCCAGTCCAGTGGGTGTCAGGTAGTTCCTCTGCAACCTCCTTTAATTGGTCGACATGGCCTGCGTACAAACACTTGTGGATCCCAATGAGAGTCTGCTTCCCTGTTTGCCTCGGCAGGGGGTTTGGAAACATCATTATGCATCTGGTACACATCTCCTCTGTCCCTTTGGCTCCGCAGCCTGCAGTCAAAACAAGCTAATAGTGAAGGAAGAGGCATCCTCGTTGAAGCATAGTCTGTGTCATTTTGGTAATCAGAAGGAGAGGTGACCGGTCAGGGTACACTGGTTCTCCTTACCCCTCCCCTTCAGAGTCTTTCTGGAATTTTATAGCTACAGGGTGGTATCCACCTCACCTGGACAAGGTGTCCTCAGTGGAGGAGGAGCTGCAGGTACGGAGACACCATGAGGAGGTAGAGCCGTAATTCTGGTCCTACATTCTTGTTCCTCCTTCTTTACTCAAACTTTTCAGTTAGTTCACAACTTCAGTGAAGTTAGTTTCAAGTTGGATATTCGACAGACATTCGCAGCCACTCCAACATTTCAGGTGCACCCGTATTGTAGACTTTACAGTAAACACACGGAGAAGACGGCTACAACATGTACCGACTTCCTGTTTTCATAATAAAAATGTGGGATACTTAAAGCAGAGATACTGTGTTTAAAGCTATTGAGAAGCTATTGAACTAAAATGCTGATATTTACAGATATCCTAAAAATTTATAAAAATTCATAAGAAATATTAAGAGATGTAAAATGTAAAAACAAGAGGTGTATCTCATGCAGCCAGTGTAGTTACATGATCCCACACTGATTTTGAGTCAATTGATCACTTGATCTGGAAGCTATTGAGCTAGCATGCTAATATTTACATATAAAAATGTATAAAAATTAATAAAAAATATTTAGAGATGTAAATTGTAAAAACAAGAGGTGTATCTCATGCAGCCAGTGTAGTTACATTTTTTATTAATTTTTATACATTTTTATGTGTAAATATTAGCATGTTAGCTCAATAGCTTCCAGGTCATGTGATCAATTGACTCAAAATCATGTTGGGATCATGTAACTACACTGGCTGCATGAGATACGCCTCTTGTTTTTACATTTTACATCTCTAAATATTTTTTATTAATTTTTATATGCAAATATTAGCATTTTAGCTCAATAGCTTCCAGGTCATGTGATCAATTGACTCAAAATCATGTTGGGATCAAAAGGCGCCCCCTATGGGACGTCACTCTTCATAACACTGTACTCACTCAGCGAAATAGATGGAGCGTCCTCTGTCCGCCACCTGTGCTTGACTTCAGGCGGGATCCTGTCCTCTGTCTGTCGGAGCAGAACTTTCCCTGAGTGCTATACAAATAAAGATTGATTGATTGATTGATTGACTGATTGATTGATTGATACCTTGGGCAAAGACAACTGCCCCTCGTATGACTTCCTGACCTGTTCTAACCCTGACAACTCCCCACACCACCTTCTCTCACATGCTGGTTTCTGATACACTGATTTAATGCCCACACATCACAGCTGCTTTGGCCCACTGGGACCCTAATTGTGAATGGGATCAGGTGTGTGTCTTCACTCACAGGCAAGGAGGACGAGGGGAAGGAGGACACAACATAAACACAGGCGCCACACAGTGTTTCTTACATTTTAATGTATGGTCCTAAAGCTTCCAACATCCAAACTAGATTTGCTCGTGTTGTTATCTGATGACAGCTGTGTCCATCTCACATGATATCTGGGTGATCGCTGCTTGGATTTGTTTTGTACTTGGTCAACAATTTTGATGTTAAAAAAACCTCATAGTTGACTTCTGTGAAGGGAGAGGCTCCTTTGTATTGCTGTTCTCTGGCCATCATAAAAACCTCTGTTTAGTGTAATTATGACTCCTGGACAAACGGAAATCTCACATACCTTTTTTATTTTAGCTCTCTGTGTCTAGCTAGATGATCGCCATCATTACTGCCTGTTTCCTTCCTCACACTGTCACCATTTTGCAGCAGTAAGAAACAGCATTCTTGTCCACTAATTCATCCGGATTCAGTTTATCTTAGCACGGTGAGTTTGGACATAACTGGATTGTTTCAGGGTTGTGTGGACGTAATGAAATGACCTGACCCCGTTCAGTCTTTCTGTACATTGGTGCTCTCTGACAGAGGTTGGTGCTCGTCCTCACTGCTTCTCAGTTCATCTGGACACATCTCAATGTGGCAGTGCCCCCTGTCCTGGTCCCCGCCCAACCAGTTCATTAACTCTTTCCAGGAAACCAATGACTTTGTCCTCGAAGGCAGCTGCTCAACCCTGATTTCAGTTAAAGTAAATAAACAAACAGAAGATGACAGTGTGATTTGGTTGTGTAGTTTCATATTCATATAATGTGTATGTGCATTTCAGCGTAATATTATATGCACTGTAATTGTTGTGCATATGCAAAATAATAATCTACATTCATTCATTAATTTAAAAATATTTCACAAATAAGAAACTTGAAACTTGAAACATTCTCTTAGTGAACATGACGTTGCTTTCTGTGTGTATTCTGTTGTTTGGCCACTTGAGGGCACTTCAACCCTTTTTATAACCCAGTAAATATCACATTGTGTTTCTACAGTGTGTTTAAACACCTTGATGTTCACGATGAGAGGTCGACTTTTTCAGGGCAGATACTGAATATTAGAAATCAAGGTGACTGAAAAACAATATCTGGAACTGATATTCATTTGCAGCACAAAATGAAAAGCTTTGTGTGAACATTTTTACTAACCAGTGATGAAATATACCTCTTCAAGTTCAAGTTACTCAAGTACTTTACTTGATTTTTTACTCCTTTATACTTCCCCCCCTCCACAGATAATCGAAAAAATGCTGAATATCATCCTGATATTTATCTTTACAAACGTTACAATAACTGTGAAAGACTAGTGAAGAAACCAAACTTGAACCGAAACATAAATAAACATTTCTTAACTGATAATTTTGCCTCCTCCTCTACAACTGAGCAACACATTTCCCTGAGCAGAATGAAGCCTTCATCCTCAGTTGTATCATTTCTTTGCAGATTGTGCTGTTGAGGTCACAACACAGTGAAAGTCTGATTTAAATCAAAATTGATCATGTTCTCACAAACTGCTGTGATGAAGCTCCCTCATGTAAAAATCAATAAACAAAGTTATGATTCTCTTCATTTGAATTCAGAGTTTGTAAAGTCAAACTTTTTGCTGCTCTCTCTGACACACTGCTGTGCTGGCATACGAGCCGCTGTGACATTTTCAAACAATCAATAATTTCGTGTGCTTTGTTCTGTTTCAGCACAAACAAGGAGGAGGCGCTGCTGTCACAGTGAGAGATGTCTCTGTTGAGTTAAAGCTCCCCGCAAAGTCAAGTGACAACAATGAACATTTTACGAGGCTGAAGGGGGATAAAGAAAAGACAGAATAGATTTTCCGGATCATTTAATGATCATTTTAATAAAGTACAGAAAATTAATGGGAATTTGACAATTACAGTAATTTTTCATTGACATTATATGTTTTCTTTAACCACAAAAAAGTGTTATTTACAGGATTATATCAATTTAGAGTCCCCCCCCCAAAAAAAACACTGACTGTTGTTTTTCTGTTTGTATACGGATTATCAAATGTTAATTAGTCAGCCCGTCATCTGAAAAACAACCGTATAATATAGTTCGACTGTGTGAGCCTGACTGCCCTCTAGTGGCCATCACACTCTTCATACAGGAGGACGCTGCTCTAGTCCAGTGTGAAACTAAAAGTCAACAGTGACTTATTTTCAATTTGTAAGCAAGTTAACCTACGTCACGTACTTACGGTACCTTTACGTGAGTTACATAAGTACAGTTACATAAATAACTTACTTATTTTAACACAACACAAGATTTATTTTTAAATCTCATTGATTCAGTGCCTAAACCTAAACAAACTGTGGCTGTAAGACAAAGCTCTGGTCTGGTCTTCATGCTAAGCTAGGCTAATCACATCCTGATTCCAGCTATTTAATTAAAGAGGCTCTGTGTAACAATTTGTGTTGATGTATTTTGTATTAATGTGTGAGCAGATTGTAACGCAACATGAAAAACGAGACCTTCCCTGTCTCCTCAGGTCGTCTATTCGAGCCTGTGGACGGCTTGTTGAAGTTGTTTAATGCTGCTGGACTGTGGACTCGGGTTGGACGTGACTCTGACTTCAAAACATATCAGAAAAAGAAGTGTTCAAATCAACCCCGGTCTTCCCTCGGAAGGAAATGCTAATTCTGCTGTGGTATAATAAAAAGGAGGATACTGCATGCTCACAGTCGCACAGAATGACCCTGCTTAATGCTGACCTCCTGTCTGGTGGTTGTGGAGGCTGGAGGCGCTCGGTGAGTAGCAGGACTAGTCGAGCAAGGTGACAGCTCTTGGGACGAAGCTGCTGAGGTGACGCGAGGTCTCTCTGAGCGAGCGGGAGGAAGGCTTTTTGGAACAGATGGTTACCTGGGTGGGCAGGGCCGCTGGCAACCCTCGCTGCTCTTTCATTAGCTCCTGTGTCACGCACTTTTTTAACTGAAGGGGAAGCTGACAGCTAACAACCACGCTCAGACGAGTGGGTAACACGCTGGAGTTCGTCCTCAGAGTAACGGAAGGCAGAAACACTTCAGATTGAGCTTTAAGGGGCTGAACAATTCACACGAGAGCTTTGCTCATTTTGGGGATGTAGAGGTGACTGAACCTGTTACAATCACTACGAGATGCTGATTGACCAGAAGGGTTTAAAGAATTATTCCTGTTATTCCTGAAATGTTTCACGGCTGTAGTCAAGATAAACACAACACGACTAACCCCACATCACACAAATACTTTGATATTTGGTGAACAAACAAGTTGACCTTTTAACTGCTATTGGGGTCGACAGATTATCGGTCCGACCGAGTATTTACTCATCTGATTTATATTTCAGTATTCATATTTATATTATCTGTTTATTAATAGCTGAAAGCAAAGCACCAGTGGTAGACCGATTATCAGCACCAATATTCAACATTTTCCTGTCACGTTGCTGATCAAATGATCCTAATCTTTACGTGTTGTTACGTGTTGTACAGTTCAATTTATGTACATTATCTTTATTTTATATAAGTGTTTATATTGTGGAGTTCTGCAGTCTGTGATGGAAAAACTGTCTGGAACATGTTTTACTATTCATTGCATAACATGTACATTTGGAAATGTTTGATTAAAGTTGTTTAGCAAAAACAAAAAATAAGATCCGGGCCTGATGCTAGCACTGAACACATTAAAGTATTGAAGAAAGTATAGAGTTTAATATAGAAGAAACATCAGAGGATCGCTGAAGTCGGTAGGATTCATCTGCTGGGCACCACGGATGTCTGAACCAAATTTCACAGATGAGATAATTCGGTCCAACAGACCGACATTACACCACCATGGCTGAAAATACTAAACATCAGTGGACTCCCACCAGGGTTGGCTCAAGATGTTCTGGAGCCTTAAGTACAATTTCATGAGACAGATGTCGTCCTCCCATTGATACACGTGTGAGCCTCATTAGTATTTCCTTCACATCCTCTCAGCAGTTGGTCACTGCATTGAAGAACCTCTGAGACTGGAAGTTGTTCAGGGAGGGGTGGATGGAGGAAAAACACACTGCAGCATCCTCAAGGTCACGTTACACCACCTCCATCCACGGATTTTCTGGGTTTATAATAAAACTTTCAAGCTGTGCATTGCTGATTTCCTCCGTAGAAGAGTTACTTTAATGCTTTACTGCTTCAGGACGACAGAGTAACATTTTTATTCTGCTGTCTCTTTGACCTTACAGAGACATTTAGACTGCTCTTCACTGTGACTGTGAATTTCAATTCAAGTGAAGAAAATGACCATAAAATCCTGTCTGATACGAAACCATTTATTTATACATACAGGGTGCATGTGTACTGTTGGTGAAACCTGAAGGAGCTCAGGTTCACAGGAGAAGGTCGGCCATATTCTGTTTTTCTTCCTGACAACAAAAGATCAAAACCAATAATAAATGTACTAAGTAATAAAATCAAGTACCGTGTGTGTGTCTACAGTCTGATGCGTCTTCTTCCTCCTAGCTCCATTTTGTCCTTATCATTACTGTGATAGATCGATAAATAAATTACTTTTGACTCAATCCAACGCACATCGTCCTGCTGCCACAAACACTCAGTAGAGCACCAAATGTGGATTAATCCGCCGCTGAAGATAGTCCCTAACAAATGCACTTTTCCTCCTGTTTGTGTGATAAAAACTACACACAGCAGCAGTTTTACTTTATTTTATTTTTTATTTTTATAACTGAACCTTTTTAACAAATGAAACTTTATATTTGAAGGCAATTTTAAAAGATTTACGTCTTCAGTAGGAACCAAAGGGTTTGGAGCTGAGAAGGTAGGGAGGTATTCATGGTTGGTTTTGGTGTGGAGGCAGAATATCACCAGCCTTATTCGTTGTTTTCTGCTGAATTTACTAAATATATTATAATTTTTTGTTGAGTTTTGTTCCCAGGTCGTCGATCACTGGTGCTTTGGGTTGATGTACGACCCGAGCCACCGACCCAAACCCTCAGCATCCGACAACCTGAGGATGAGACTGAGTATCAACTATTTTTCTCCAGGAAAGTTACATTTTCTTGCTTTAACTGGTAAACAAATTAAGTTAGATTAATCAAAATCAATAAATGTGTCTTATAATTAATTATTTATTGGAAATAGAGCGTCTTATTGGATCACTTTCTATCTTCTGCTGATGTTTTCAACCAGTCTGGTTGTTTCTCACGTGGAGACGGCTCAGTCGTCAGCGCACGACCCTAAGTATGAAGCTGACAGTTATCTCCATGACAACAGAAGACGTGCACATAGCCAGAGGTCAAAATCAGTAATGGATATGAAAATAACAAACAAGTAATTAACAGTTACACGTTCATCTATGAATATTTATTAGATGACTTGAAAAGGAATACAGTGATCAAGGTGGTGAAAATGAAAATGAGCTTTTTTTTTTTGCAGGTTCAGATTCTGAGTCTTTACACTTCACGTCTGGGAGATGATCACTGCTGCAGAGTGAAACACCATTTTATAATACTGCCCTTAAAATAGGTCCCATCTGTGTTCAAGTACCACTCAAACGCGTGCACGTGTGTACACATGTTTGGTTCATACATCAGTGTCAGTTTACAGAGGTTGTAATGATCACAGCATGCACAGAAAGATAAGCCCCGTCAGTCGCAGCCCCGGGTGGCGTCACAGACCCTTCAGCAGCGGTACGTAGCCCTTAACAGTGAGGTAATAACGGTAAACAAAGGCTCTGATTAAAAAGCCGTTTCACGTGAAATATTAAACATTAGAAAAATGAACAAGTGATGAGCAGTTTTTGCTTCAGAGGTGACGTCATGTTGGGACATTTACCCAGAACACAACTGAAATAACTCAACAGCGATGGCTTTCATACTTCTGTATTAGATTTTTTTTTGCAATCAGGTGTAACCAGAGCTCTTAAAGGTGATTTAGCACTTGTTCACATCAAGCTAATAACACGAAACTACAAAATACTTTAATTTGATCACTGTGTTGTGAACTTTTTTTTTGCCTCCAGTAAACTACAGCATCATTACAGAAAGAGAACGTCATACAAAGTTTACATTAATTACAAAAAAACGTTCTCACTGCAGCGAGGAAAATGAAAAGTTGTTGTTTTAAAAGTGTTTAACTTTGCTAGCAGCAATATTACAATAAGCACTGACCAGCGTGTGTTGTATGATGTTGAGTGATTACATACTGTGAACCGCATGAGTCACATTAACAGAGTTTTCACAACGGGTCACTTGAAAAAAAAAAACGGGGGGCCGGACGATGAGGACAAAAATAAAACATAACAACATTTTTCTGTCAGACAGCTCGTCCAAAAAAAAAAGCTGCAGCCGTCCTCTGTGCTCAGCTCCACAGAGAGGAGTCCAGTCGGATCCAAACATCAGCGTCTGACGCCTCCAATGCTCCAGCACAGGCCCAACATTACACAGGTATGACGGCCCACCTGCAGGTGATAAAACAGTGGATAGAGCTTTGATTCATGAAAGACTTTTAAATCCACTTGAACAAGAAACGCGAGCAAACACGCTGCTGTATTTCTCCCAGAGAGGGTCGGTCAGGTCACGGTTAAGTCCCAGAGTGAGTGTCTGGAGGTCGCTGCTGTAACGTCTCGTCTACGGTGACCACCACCTCCTCCGGTCTGCTGGGGCACAGGCAGTTAGTGTGGTTCAGGGATATGAAGTTCATGTCCACCAGCCGAGGCCTCTCGCTCAGCTCGCTCATCTCGTTCATGTTGTTGGTGATGCAGTTCACCTCGGTCTTGTTGCGGTTGTTAAGTCGACGGGAGCCGTACACCCACTCTGAAGAGAGACAAAGAGACAACAGTGCTGTTACTCTGGAGGTCAGTGCTGATGAAGGTATTTCTTTGTTTGGTTTCTTTCTTTTCCAAGGTTGATCAATCGTGTTTTCATCAATTACAATATACTGCAGAAATCCAATCAACTGTGTCATTCACTGATCTGAAAAATGTTGTTCACCCACCCACTGGCCAGGATAAAATGTTGGCAGTTTCTCCAAACCACGATACGTCCATACTGTCATGAACCTCGTGACATTTGTACAAAACTGTACACAGCAAGTTTACCGTACGTGTTTATTCCCTGACTTTCATATCAGGAGGTGGAGGAGTTACAGGCGACAACGCTGCCAAGCCACTGACCGCAGTTCGAGTCTCTGTTTCAGCATTTCTAAGTGTGAAACCGCTGGATATTCCTAAGGAGCCCTCGGGACGATCTCCAGCCGTGTTTGTAGCGACCAAAACTGTTATCTTAAGCCAAAACATGTAGTTTTCCTAACTCCAGAGCGTTGTGATGAGAGAGGGATAGAAAAACAAACCTAAAGAACATAAAGTTATAACTTATCTGTGGGTTTGTAGAAATGTTCTGGTGATTGGGTTGTGTTCACTCATTCATCTCATCTTATCGTCTCCCTGTACACGTCTCTCTAAAACCTCCAGTTCAGACAAACTGCAGCAGCACAGCTCTTAACTGGTGTAAAGAAATGTGACCGTTTCACTCCCATTTTAGTGTCTTTACATTGTCTTCACGTGCCTTTGAGAACAGTTTTTGAAATACTTTAAATCGCTGTGTGGATTCCCTAACATTTTGACAAATGCACGACCTGAGATCTTCAACAAAACTCCCTACAGCTGTTTCAAAGTCGAGACTAAAAGCTGAAGGTGAATAATCATTTGATTATTACTCATTAGAGCCCCCAGACTTCAGGATGAAGAGATCAGACGTGCCATTTTAAATCGCTCCTCAAAACATACTTGATTTCATGTCATTTATTTTGACTTTACTTGTTTTCTTCACCGTGTTTGATTCATTCTGTTGTCTTTACATTTATATTTGTTACTGCCACTGTAGTTCTTACTTTCACTGTGTTGCTTTGTTTTATGTAACTGTTCTTAAAACGCTGTATAAATAAAGATATTACTTATTTTCTTCTTTTCCTGTTTCTTCCCTAGTATTTCACTTTCTTTCTACGCTCTGCCTTTCTCTCCCCCCTTTCTTTTCCTTTTTTAAAAAATAAAAATAAAATCTATTTATTTGTCAGGAACCACAATTATTTTCATGGTGAAGTCTTCAAATTGCATATTTTGTCAGTTCAACAGTTCAAAACCTTCAGGAAGTTATTACAGGCTAATATTTGGCAGTTTTACTTGCAGAGTTTCTCAAAGGATGACTCTTTTATTAAAATAATTCAGTCTAAATTAGTTGCTGATGAGTTTTCTGTCTGAATCAGTAAGTTGCCTGATTTAGCTTTAGATTTAGTTATTTGCCACTTTTCAGTGGCAGGTAAACACAAACACTATAAAATATTGTTCTTCTTTCTGCCCTTTATGTCTTTTTTTAACTAAAAACCAGAAAATCCCCAAAACTCAAACCCAAAGAGTCCTTTTGCTTCGGGCTCCTGACAAACTTTTTACTGCTGAGGAGCATTTTTACAGGCGGAGCATCACAGAGGAACTGAGTGCTGGTGCCACCGCTGCCATCATAGTTCATGACGAGCCTTGGCAGGCGGGTGGAGGTATAAAGCGCGACCACGTGCCTGCTGGAGCATTCATGTTCACGGGGCAAAAAACAAGCAAGCTGAGTGTTTAAAACGTGCACAGAACAAGGCAGCAAACTTCATCTGACAGAAAGTTATGATGGGTTCAGCTTCTGTAATTCCATTAGAGGCAAAGCACCATAAAATTGTTTCTGGGTGAGATGTCTGCCGCGCCGCAGCCCCGTCATGTGTGGTGGAGCCTGTTTGAACTGGGACACATCAATCATTGTTCTGTCAGATGAGGAGCTGAGATTGAGGCCGACAGTCGACAGTGTGAAGAGCAGACGGACGGCAGAACGAACGGGACTCCTCAGACCCACACAGCTGATACATGACCACCATTCACACCGGGATTGTCTCCTCACTCACATAGTTTCAGGCTCATTTCTCCATAAAGTCTCTGAACATTAAACATTTCTTTTCCTGCTTTTCTGGTGATTCTTTGTGCACAAATCTGTGCCTTTATAGCAGGAATGTCTTTATTCATGTCAAAGAAAACACGACACCAGGTGAATTCATTGCAGGAAGTCTCTCAGTCAAGAAGCCCGTCAAAAATAAATGTCCTCAGTTTGCAAACTACAGTTTTCTCATTTTAACTGAATCTATATCTTATCTTATCACATGAGAAAATATTGAGTTAACAGGTGAGAAGGTAAGTACATTTCCTGTACATTATCTGTGGGCGTGTCCACAACAGGCTGTTCTGAGTCGCACCGTGTCAGGAGAGTGAAGCTTCTTGCTCTGAGCAGAAACTCGACAGCGACCTTCATCTGCTGAGAAGCCGCCACATTTACACCTCAGCCAAAAGCCCAGGAGAGCACACATTGTGTCAGCTGTGTGCTTGTGTCAATGTGTATGTGTGAGTCGTCATATAAAAGGTAAGAAGGTCAGGTGAGGCGCAGGTAGACCGACAGATAAGCTCTTACTGCTGACCAGCTGAAAGGGGGTCAGCATGTCTCTGTGGCAAAGCTAAGTGCTGCAGACTGTGACCCGTGTGAGCTTTGTTTCTTTACCTGGTTCACTGGCTTCGCCGCCGTCACCCTCGGCAACGATCGACCTGCCTCCACCTACATGCGGTCAGCAAGAGAACAGGCATGTTAGTGACTCTGCACACAGACTCCTGTGTCTTATGATGTGATGAAGGCAGAAACAGAAGTGAGAGGGCAGGTGTGATGATGTGACTGAGCAGAGAGAAAGCAAATAGTGTTCAGTGATATAGAAACGCCAGAGCAGAGCTGAGCTGAGCTGAGCTGAGCAGAGCAGAGCAGAGCAGATCAGGCCCAAACCTCTCAGGCTCTGTGCACCGTAGTAACGACACCAGTGACAATTCAGAACTGAAGGGTGTGCAGGTTTAATCCCAGCAGCTCACATCACATGAAGCCAATATTGCTGGTTTAACTGTTGAACTATGTTTGAGGTTTTTAAAGTTACATAGTCCTGAACCTTGATAATTGCCATAATCTAACAATTTGTCAATATGACTGTCATGGCATCCCCCTAAATTTGATATTTTTCAATAAACCCCAAATGTATTGTTCGGCCTTAGAATCCCCAAAAAATTATATAAAATCCCCCAGATTTTGCGTCATGATGCCACATTTTTTCGTTGAAAGCCAAACCCCCAAACTTGGTATTTTAACTGAAAAGGTAGTTGTAATAAGCACAAGTTTTATTGTTGCACCCAGCTTTAAAAAAATGTCTGCAATGTGTTTCCCCAAATGTTTTTGATGAGAAGATCCCCCACAGACTAATGAATGCAACTCATAATATATTTATACCCACATTCCTGAAATCTCAAACATTATAACGAAACTAAAAATTGGTGCATCCCCCTCAGCATTTATTGTCTTACCTGGTCACAAAAGATTAAAAAAATGTGACGTATTTGGTTTCATAACTTCCAATTTTGTTGTTGCAAACTGCAGAGAGATCATTCCCCAAATTATTGGTCATGATATCAAACTCCAAATCCTCAAATCTGGTACAAAGTCCCACAAAATAGTTCTCATTACCATATTTCTAATTGTTTTACGCCTCTAAATCATAAAATGTGATATTTATTCTGAAAATTCCAAAAATCTGTTTTAGCAAATGGTAAATAAATGTATTGGTCATGAATCTGTTGTAGAGTGAAATGCAAAAAAATTAAATAAATAAAAAATGTGTATACTATGTCTAATTGTTTGTTAAAAGATTTTTTTTGTCGTGCCCCGGATCAAAACATTTGTTATAAGTAACCACAAACTTGTCGCAGTTACAACATTTGTTGTGTTGCAGCCAAATACAAATCATTAACCAAAAATATAACTTTGGTGTCATGACTCAAAAATGTTGGTAATTCTAGACATTGTGATTTTCTTCTCCAAGATGCGTGGAAATGTTTTTCTTGGGTCTGATAACAAATTCAAGGACTGTGTCATTAAAAACTTGGATTATGATAATAAAATGTATCCAGGCAGCACCTTTCCATTCATTCAGGGGCCCCCGGTGGTTGTGGCCCCCCTGAAGCTGCTCAGTTAACGTGCCCCTGTCCTGATCATCAGACATTACTTAGTGAAATTTGAATTTTGATATGAAGGGCTGAGGACCAGGTCAGGTCAGCAGTCTGAGAGGACACGTGGCCTAAAAATAGACTCATTGTTTCATTCATTATGTATCGCTCTCAGGACTCTTCTGAAATAGAGAAACAGCAGACCTCCTCTCCATTTCTCACACAGACACTTGCTGATAGTGTAGTTTGTCAGGACGTCTGCCTCGCAAGGTCATCGTCTGATACGAGGCTCCAGAACATCTGCAGTAGAATTACTTTTTGCATTTTGTTTGGTAGAGATGATAAAATGTCACCGTACATGTTCTATTAATTAATAATACGTCTGTTGCTATTTCAAGGAATCCCCAAATCACTTCATTCATGTATTAATTATGATGTTTGTATTGTGTGTGTGTGTTTCAGGCAGATTGTTCTGTGTTAATGGGCTCCAGGAGGGGTCCTTGTGTGGCTTCCAGGGGGCCAAATGCAAAACTGGGAAAGGGTTAATTTCACTAATGTTTTACTACAAGTTACTCCAATGTAAAAGTGTATAAATGATCTAAAAAAACACTTTTTCCTCACAGAAATTCAAATTCTTCCCTTTTGGTAATCCCTGTGGGAATCTATGCACACACACACACACACACACACACACACACACTTGAGGTCACATACCGACAAAGTCATTGACCACATCCTTGACCAGGTGTCCAACTATCGCGTACGCCACCGCCACCACCACCAGCGCCGCCATCACCAGGTACAGAACCGCTTTGGGCAGCGGGATGGAGTCTCGCGCCGGGGTCCGGTAGTCCGTGTACAGCAGGTCACTCTCCGAGTATGAGTACTGAAAGACGTGCTCCATGCCCGAGGTATGGTTGGAGTTGAGAGGCGGGTTGCTCGCGCTCATGGCGCTGTCCGGCTGCAGAGCCGTCACCATGGTGGTCGTCACATCCTCCGCTTTGTTCATGTTCACCAAGCCGCTAGTTTTATTCATCAGAGGCAAAATCTGAGAGAGGAAGTAGCTCCAGTCCTTAATGGCACTCGTGTTGCATAAAAACATTGTTCCGAGCATGTAATCACCACAGGCAGGGTTGGGTTTTCAGGATCACAAAGGCGCAAAAAAAAAGAAAAGAAAATCCGCTGAAGACGCGCCAGACTCTCCAAAACTTGTCGTCCTTAAAAGAGATTGAGGTTTTTATAATCCAACAGGTTCACTCAGATGCCCAAAGTCTCCGTCTGACAGGAGCTCATCAGCGCCTCTGAAAACTTACCCAGCTCTCACTGACGAAACGCACAACGCGTCACTCATTGACGAGCTTTTACGCACGAATAAAGAAGCACTTTTACGCGTCCATTTTTTTGGTTTACATCCAAAAGTGAAATCAAAACGACGCAGCGGCAGAGTACAACAGCCTAAAATGTCCTGCGAGAAAGGAAACGTGTCGGGTACATGTGTCAGCGTTCTCCTCCCGACGGTACAAGCGCGTAAATGTTGGATGAAGGAACCAAGAAACGGTGACTGTGCCGTGGTGATGATGATGATGATGAGGAGGATGATTAGAGACGGAAAACACGACCCGGACGGTCCTGTGAGCCTGCAGGAGTCTCGCCGCCTCCCCCGCTGCTCTCACAGCCGTCCGGAGCTGAAATGTGCGGCTGGAGAGAGAGCGGAGCGGAGCGGGGACACCGGGAGACACTTGTTCGCCTTCCTGTCGACTTCACATGGAGCGATGTTCTTCAGACTCTGCAGTCGGAGGTGAGTTCATGTCTTTTCTACCACATGCTGATGTTTCTGACCTCGCTGGGTTGTTTTTGTGCTCCGGGAGTGAAGAAATCCAACGATGTTGATGTAGAAATGAGAGCAGGTGGGGTGAGAGGAGAGAGATGGCGCTCTCTGTTCTCTCAATACAGCTCAACTGAAACCAGATACAGTGTCGAGACTGACACAAAGGTTCAGGACAGACACAGTGAAACAAATTAAACCCTCATCACGAAGTCAGATCAATAGAAAATAATAACAAAACATAATGAATGTAACCAAATCAATAAAGCAGAGGAAGACTGCAGCTCAACAGTATATTGTGAAAGTATATTGATTAAATATTAGTTATTTTTATATATGTTGCTGTATGGAAACCAAACAGGAAACAATAGCTGCTAATATTTCTGTCTGTCAAGTTGAGATGAACTTTGTGAAATCAGTTAAAGTCATATGAAGTCCACGCTGGAGGGAGTCGGTTAGATTCATGGAGACGTCTTCAAAACATGATTAGTTAGTTTTGAGAACATTTGGCGGCTCATTTCTGCCTCACTTCTGCTGTTCAAATGAGATCAAAAAAAACAAAAGTCTCAAAAGTTTAAATTAAAGGCCGAGTTTCTGAACACGAGCAGCGAAAAGTGAGACTAATTTTACGTCCATTTAAGTTTCTTCTCCACAGAAAAGCTTCAAGACAGAGATGTCATCCGCAGCCTAGCATCTCTGTGACAGCAGAGCCTTAAGCTAAATGCTAATATCAGCATGCTAACATGCTCACAGCAACAATGCTAACATGCTGATGTTTCAGAGGTAACGTTCATCATGTTCACTTGTGTTCATCATCTGAGTTTAGCACGTTAGCACGTGGAGATGTTTCACTGAATGAGAGAAGACTTTGACCTGCTGGTGGCGCTAAAGAGAAGTCAGGGTCAGGGAGTCGTCCTCTGGAGACGATGATTGTCTCTTCAGAGTTTTTATGTCAACCCATTCAGGAGTCTTTGAAATGTTTCCGTCTGAACCGAAGAGGTGGACTGATCGCCATCCTCTCCCCACTGCTGGCTCGGCTGAAAACACAGATCTGCCTGGATACATGTATGAATGTAATCAGCCGTTGCACACAGAGTTGATTAACTACTTCTTCATATCTCTGCAACGTTGTCTTGTGATATGTTGTGTATTCGAACAGCGGATCAGACGGTAGAGGCGTCATTCACGTCTAATGTTGTTGTCAGGTGAGGTCTCCCAGAGATGCTTCTTAATCTCACAACAGAAGAACAATGTCGTCGTTTGCCAACCAGAAAGAAAAAAGGACACCGTGTCCAGTGAAACGTTAGAAAACCATCTGAACACACTTCTGTCTGCAGCCACGTATCTCTGTGATACTCCCTGTACCTCTGTGGATCTGAACGCTGTGTCTTTCTCCTTTCCTTCTCTGGGAAGATGAACTAGACTCAATTAAGATCACATCAGCCGTTCAAAGATCGGCTCAGAGGAAATGCATTGGACTTACTGACCCTTAAATCAATCATGGCATCCAGTGAGTCACTCTGGACGCCACCGTGGCCTTCGGAGGGTTCAGCCGTGACAGCTGAGGAGGAAATATTCGCAAGATTTTCAACTTCGTCCATCAACGGTCTCAAGATGGAGGTCATCTCATTGTGCACACAAAGGTGCAACACAGAGTCGACCGTGTCAAGCACGGACATAAACACAACTATGAATTATGTTAATGTTCACCAGGATCAGACTACGTGAATTGAATGTGTCTGTCACCGTGTGAGATCAGGTGATCCTGGCGCCTGCTGTGATTGTCTGAGACATGTCCGACTACTTCATGTTAAACCCCGACTGATCACAGCTTATGATCCCTCAAGACTGAAGGTGATCAGGGAGGAGCGGGCAGAGACGAACCAAACAAGTAAAAAATACTAAAATAGTTCTGCTATCAACTGTCATCAACACGCAGAAAGAAGCTGCTCATACTCTGAGTCCATCTTACTGTTTAAAGGACAAAGGAGTCAGAGCGTTTAGTTACAGGATGTTTGCTGCTGAAGTTATTTTAGTCTGATAATCCAACTGGGACTGTGACTGTGGTTTATGGAGAAATATGTAAGTATATTTATAATAAAGTCCCCTGAAGAGTTTGCTAATTTGTCCCGGGGGCTTCGTGTGCGTCTGGCTGCTGTTTGCTCGGATGTTTTATTTGTTTATAGAAGAGAGATGAGACTCTGTGTTTATTTTAATCATTTAATAGAATATATATCATATTAGGCATGTACAAAGGTGCTTATGGTATATATTTATGATAGCCCACGATAAGGTTGTAGTCGATCATCTCTAATTCATTCACTTTAACCAAGGCTGTTGTCAAGGCGACAGTGAGACAAGTCGAGCAGGTTCAGGATGAGTTGAGAGTCAGTACAGTCTTACTCTGAAGTATCTTTCCACACATTTGCACAGAAATTACATGTCTACAATTATTTTCTATAACATGACAAAGACCGCATGAGTAGCTGAGCTCGATCTCAAACTACCTCATTCATTCTCTTACATTAATTATTTTGTATAAATGGAAAAAAACGTGTTCTTTCATTCACTTTTAATTTAAAGGAAAGAAGTAATTTGATTACCTGATAACCAGACTGAACTGCCATTTCTTTCAGTCTGACAGTGGAGCTGCCCCATACATCCAAAATCTCATATCCGATATAGACACATCGTGCAATAAAGCACATTTCCTGTGAATGTAATGAATAAATAGTTTATATCAGAGTCTCTGTTCAGAATGAACCTGTTCTGTGTCACCACTTGCACAAATGACGAAAAAAATATTGCAGTAAAGATTGTGATTTGTGTTTGTCACACGATACATATCATCATAGACAGAAATACATGTTTTTATATCATTTACAATTTTCTTGAACCCTCAGTAGTGGCTCATATTTCTGTCCAGCTAATGTCATTTTCAGTCGACACAAGCTGTGATAGCAGGCAACAAGTGTGACGTGGAATAAATACGTCGATTTAAACATATAATATGTCATTTCTGCAAAACAAAAGATGTTTTGGGAGGGCTAGGCCGAGTGGTGCTCAGAGCCGCTGTTCAGCTGCTCACAGCCGGCCAGCTCTGGAGGAGGGAGTCGGGTCCAGATCCGGAACTCCTGGAGTCACATCAGATTCTGCTCTGATCCGGAGCCGTTTACCGACGGGAGGAGAGCTCAGGGATTACTGTTTAACTTGTGGGATTATAAAGTGGATTTATCTTCACTCCTGTTTATCAGCCTGACTGCAGCAGTGATCGAGGTGACCTCCACTGTCGGGTGTTTCTGTTCTGTAACGTTGACTGCTGACTGGAGCTGGAGGGGAAATGGACTTTACTTCATGAACGTAACGTTGCAGAGAGGAGACAGAGAACCAGAACCAGAACCAGAACCAGAGTCTCTGCTGAGTGCTGAATTCAGCTTGTAGCATGACCTGTAAAGTTGCTAGTTTACAGCTAATGTACAGTGAAGTCATCCGGCTGTTTGCAGCAATTAAACACTACTTTATTGGCTCTGGCACAGTGATGTTTCCACTCTTCATCTCTGATGAGTTACTGTTTCTCCAACCTGGTAAACAGCCACTGATCACAGCACTGGACCTGTTTTATTTTATTTAAAGGGAGTCGGAGTTTAAGAACTTTCCTGGCGTATAAATTATTAATTCGGGTGAGAGAGAGTTGAGTAATTCAAGGGTACAAATGACTAAATGGAGAGAAGAAAATAGCCACACTGAGCAGACAAATCAATTTCAAAGAATTATTCTCAGTTTGAGGGGACGATCTATCAGAAATGTCTCCCCCTGACACCTACCAGGCTCTGTGTGATGAAGAGAGACACCAGGGAGACTGGAGGAGGGGAAAAAAGAGACGAGGGGTGGGGGTGTAGAGAGAGAAATTGGAACAGAGCATCCTCTCCGTGTTAATCAGCAGGGATTGTGACGGCAGCGGAGGACACACGGCTGTGATCGAGTCCTGCTGAATAACAAAGAATCTCTGTCTGTGCAGCTCGGGCTTATCTGGCTGCCTGATGAAAATTACCCCTCAAACTGGACTCATATACTTTAATCAGATATGACCCAAGCCAGACAAATGCTCAATTCCACCTCTTCGCTCATCCATTCTCTGTATCCTCCCTCCCTCCCTCCTCCATCCTGCAGGCTGAATTAAGCTCTCTCGTGTCACTCGGCGGCCCTCATCCTCGCAGCCAGCCCGGATGAAAAAAGTTATTTTCTCGCCCTAAAAGCACCAAGGTCACACTCTCCCTCTCTCGTGTCAGGTCCTGATCCTCAGAAACCCTTAGGTGAGCCGGGTCTCAGGAAGGGGATTCACTTTCAGTACACACTCTCTGCGATCATTATCCTCAAACCTTTTGGCCCTTTCCCTGACATTTCCTCTAAAAATGAACTTCTTAGGCCTCAGTGGATCTGCTGGTTTTATTCGTTTTTCTTTTTCAATGTATTATTCCAACACCTGTGGCTCTGGTTGCTTTACATTCACACCTGGACAGTGTGAATAAAAACAGGTGTGGCCCCGTAAAGCAGACGATTCATCCATCCATCTGTGAGGCTATCGCAAGTAATTCATTTCAGCGACCTGTGTTCATCTTAATTATAGTGAGAGTGCGTGCATGCGGCCTGAGGCTGCTCATAAGAGATGGATCGGATCACAAAAAGCTCATAATTTGGTGTAAATCTGAGGACGGAAAACAGACGAAACAACGGAGGACGGAAAGCGACGGTCGGCTCTAATTAAAAATGTAAACCTACTTTGTCAAAATAGGACAAACTGATCCACTGTCACATTTGGTCTCGGCCACCCTGATCAAGATCAAGCGACTTACAGTAATTCATACACTGATGGTGGTGGCTGCCATGCAAGGTGCCGACCAGCACATCAGGAGCAGTTTGGGGTTCAGTATCTTGCCCAAAGACACTTCGACACGCAGACCAGCCAGCGACCTTCCGATAACAAGACGCTGGCTCTACTCCTGAGCCACAGCGAGAGAAGAAGAAGAAGAAGAAGAAGAAGAAGAAGAAGAAGAAACATACATTATACATCAGTGTTAAACCTTTGAACTTGTCATGTTCTCACATGTCGTCAGAGTTTTATAATAAAAGCAGTGTTGTGGCTCGCAGCCTTCCTGAGTCACCTGCAGCGTATCTGTGTGATCATGTCAGGAGCAGGTCAACTTCATCTGCTCCTCCATCCCTCCTGGATACTCTGCAGGTAAATAGGACACTGGCCATATTGATTTTTTCACCAATGAAATGAAATTGGTTTGATGCATTTTGAGTCCCTCCATCAGATCTGCAGCGTCCTCTTCAAGCTGGAGGTCAAAGGGACATCTGTCGGCTGACTCGCGTTTACATTGAAGCCTGTTCTGTAATGTGATCAGTGAAATGCACGAGCACACCGGCATAAAGCAGAACACCCGGGGTGACGTTTTTATGAATTTTTATGTGCTGGGTTTCATGTTTGGTTTTGTTTTTTGTGTAGTTTAGCGTCAGAGTCCAGGTCCCTGCCGGCTCTGATGCTCGTGTGCTGCTGGCACGTTATCCCAGTCTGAAAGTACTTTCAAAATGCAATATGTGACACATTACTAGTTACCTTCATTGTAAAGTAATATATTACATTACAATATTACTGTCTGCAAAGAGTAATATATTACTTATTACACCACTTTAGTTACTTTCAACAAAATGCCCAAATAACCTCTATAGAACGATTTAATAGCCTTAATGTTTTTAAATAAATGAATGTGCTTGGACTCAGAGATGAGCAGGCAGACAAAGGATCACAGTCTAATATATTATGAGATAGAAATAAATATTTTTAATTGCAGGCTCAGTGACATAACTGTAGTAAAACATTACTGAGATATTATTAGTAAGGTGTTATATCACTCCGCTACCGCTAAAAGAAATATATCACTGTAACGCTTTGCTTTCGTAACACGTTACAAGTAACCGTGGTTTGGAGCGATAGAAAGCATCATGACTGGAAACATCACAAACTGGTATCGTTCGTCGACTTCGTTCTCTCAACATTCTTCTGCTTTTTTAAACCCTTGTCGTACCTTGAAGTACCCTTTCTGCCATCCAGAGCCCATCTAGTTTGATCCCAGTTGCTCTGTGAAACCATGTAGCAGTAAATGACGGTTGTCGGGGCGTAAAGCCAACGATCTGTGGATCTTTACAAATCAAGACTTGATAGTTCTTCTTCAGTTCTGGAAATAATGTTTCAAATAAAAATGGGACTGGATCTGGACCTGAAAACCAAGAATCAAATCATGTTGTGGGTTTGGAGAACCGTGACAGCCCCGGGCCTGCGTCACCCAATTGTAAAATGAAAGGTGTCAGCTGACAGTCAGGCTTCATGTGGCTGTGGAGGGACGAGGCAGGTGACTTGATCCCTGTTGCACTGACAATACTGTGAGATTATACAACAGCTCTGCTTCCTCCCTCTCTTCCTGGGGACTCTTCACGTAAACACCTTTATAAGAGTTTATAAATATGAAATAATTTATATGTGGACCTACATTCTGATTTATATTCTGTAAGCATGTCCATAAATAATGACAGTAGCTGTTTGTGCAGCACGTGTCGGATCTGAAGCTACAGACGACACAAAATCTGGATTTAACTCTCATGATCATTATTATCCTCTGATATGAGAAGCAGCAGCTACTGCCATCGCATTAATCACATCAAACAGGAGATTAATTTCAAAAATGGACATCACTGTTTGTATTGTGATCTTAATATTTAAAATGGAAAAAGAAAGGTGAGCATGAATTTAGGAAGTGAATGAAAACTCGGTTTAGTGGATTGTTTTTTCTGTCACGCTGCCGTTTGTTCAGCGCTCAGCACAGTCTCGTCCCTCTGTCCTGCGTTCACCTGCTCCAGGTGGTCTTTCTACGTGGAGAAGAAGCTGACATGTGGCGAAGTCCAACTCTCTGCTCACCTTTGAACTTTTGTATCGCCGCGAACACCTTCGACCTCGCGCCAGCTGCAGCGGCTGCACACCGAGGGCTCGGATCAAAAGTACCAACAGGAGGGCCGTGACTGAGCTGATTCTGTGTTCCAGTTATTAAACATTCACTATCTGTGATATTATGTGAAACATTAACATTTATTAAATGCTATACACACATTAAAGGGGCACTTTGAAACTAAATCTCTGGCTGTATCTTACAAACACAAAAAAAAATTGATTGTGAGGAAACAACAGAGTGGACATCTTTGCACTGTGTTAGCATGCTAACCAGCTAGCCCCGGCCCGTCCTGTCTCCTAATACCACTTAGGTAACAGGCTATCACCTCTTGAGGTACAGTCAGCTGGGAGATATACGTGAGTGGCAAGTTCAGCACTTAGTCTAGTACGGGTAGGTATTTCAAGCATTTGAGTTTTGAATCAAGCGTAACTTCGATCTTTCAGAGCAGACGGTCACTGAGCTGCAGAAGTGTTCAATATGAACATCTTGTCTGCTGGTAGGATTCAGAGAGAGTGCTGCTCTTATCCTGCTGCCTTCGTCTTGTCTCTAGGACCTTGTGATTACAGCTTGACCTTGTGTTGTACACTTTGGATTCGCAGCAAAAAGTATTGTTTAGGAGACCATCAGAGTCAAAAGTGTCGGCGTTTCGTGCTTCCTTTGATTTCCTGCTGTCACATCTGCTCCTGTGAGCCTCATGAAACGATCATCAGTCATCCAGCGGAGGAAAAAGCAAACTGTTGGTGCTGCAGATCAGTTGGTTTGGATCATTAGGCGTGCTGAGGGGGACTCCCTGTGCCAGATGTGCTGTGCCTCTGGTTCAGCTGTGGGACAGACACATCCGAACATTAACTCACGCACTGACAGCGTCTCTTTATTGCTCGTCACTGAGAGTAATTAGCTCGGCCGTCCCGGAAAAGCCTCCGGGAACGTAATGAGGAAAACGGGTGAATCCCCGTTAACGTTCAGGTAAAAACTTGTCTCTGCTCCAGCGTCACGTCCGAGGTGAAGACAGCACCAGAATACACATATTTGTAGCCAGAGGGGGAAATTAAAGTGGCTCGTGATTCCCTGCAATGGAGGAGATTTTACTAATAGACATTTATGTGAGTGAAGTGTGTTTTATGATGAGTTATTAATTAAGCTCGTCTCAGTTTGGTTAAAGAGATAAACCTGAATTTTTCCTTTTGTGACATGTTGTGATTTGTCTACTTGCATCGCTCCCTCCCAGGTTGATAGTCCGGTAGTGTGTGAAGCATTGTTATTTTCAAGTCTTGTACTGTTTGAGGATTACAGATAAGAACATCTGCAACATCTGCAACTTTGCATGCTGGTCCTCGCATCATCCTTACAGCTGTCATCCGGGTTTTTAGTCATAAATGTTTCAAGAACGTTTGAGCAAGAAGTATGAAAGTAGAGGGATGAGAATTATTCTCTGCTGCAAGTTAACCGGAGAGTTAAAGGTTATAATAATCAATCAGTGATGATTCAAACTTTCAGGTTAGACATGAGCTAGAAAACACACCTTTGCCCTGAGAAATTGTTCGGTGTCTTATTTGAACAGAGATTTGTGGATTGAGGGATACAAAGAATAAAATCACATCTGAGGAGGTGAAATAACATTTACTGACGCGTGCAGTTTGATCACAGGAATAATTTCATTCTTTCGTTAAAACGGCTCGCTCGGTTTTTACGGGATATAGTTGCGTCCCATCTCTTCTCTCTTTGTGTCGGAGAGCTGGACACACAAGGTAAAGTCAGAGTGAGTGACTTCGACCTTTCTGTTCATCTCAGCTGATAGTAATGTCACTGTGATCAATACGGCATTAATGAATTCCCCTCGTGCTCTCTCCTTCCACTGGACTCCAAGGGTACCCGTCTCAGCCCGTTCAGCAAAGTCACTCCGCCTCTTCGGTCGCCTTCGTCATGAATCATTAAAGAGTCGATCTCCGCTCTGCTGCTGCATCCCAAACATGTCGGGGGGGTTTCCCTCACATCATCTGGTCGATACAGTTTAAAATTGATTAGGTGTTAAATGTTTTTAATCAGTTAGACATGATAACCTCATCGCTCTTGTGTTAATAGAGACTTTGCGATTTAAAGTCAACAGGCGAGAAATCACATTTAGACTTAATACGACCTCAGAATTAAAGGGGCACTCCGTGGTAAAGAAATTAAAACCATAATTTTAATATTTACCTCATCCATGAGTGAATAAACGAGCTGTTCTCAGAGGAAAATAAGGAACACTGTCTGAAGCTAGAAAGGTGGCAGGGTCCGCCACATGTTAACAAAGTAAAACAATGTGAATTGTGTTGTCCTCTGAGGTCAGTTTGTTTGTTCAGTCATGTAAACAAAGAGCGTTTGTTTATTTAGTTTGTTTAAAATCAGCCAGTGAAGATCTTTCTCTTCTGATCAACATTTCTTCAACAAAACTACAGACTGCTCCTTTAAATAAATGTAATGCAAAGCTTTGAAATGTCAGCTGAAGAAACACAAGTATGTAAACTCTTATCAGAGTCAGTAAATTGTGTAAAGGTAAACATTGGTGCCAAGGCTGTCCTTTTAAAAATCAACATTTTTCGCAGAATGTCTTTATTGCTTAATGCAATTTTGCTTTAGAGGAGATTCATTTTGTGATCTTCCCTCCCCTCGCGGTGTCCTCCATCTCAGATGTGATAATGGAAACCTCCGGCAAATGGGATTGTTTTTGAAAAGCCTTTCCAGGCTGTCTTTTCCCTGATGAAACACATTTGTTCTGCTGCTTTCCCTCCTCAGACATCCTCGCAGGGGAAAATGGTCTTTTCACAGCCTCCTCCTCGACGTGTCAGAGAGACAAAATCTGCTCTCTGAAAATTTAATTATCACAAATGGTGAGCTGGAGGAGCCGGGGCTTGCACAGACAGGGCGGCCCTGTTCAGTTACAGAGGGAGATTCCCCCGATGTCAACACACGGACATCAGACTGAACCACCTCGGTGCAGTTAGACCAGCAGGTCTTCAGGAGACACAACTGGCTTGAACACTTGCTAACTCTCATTTAGTCCCAGTGTTGAAAATAGCTTGATTTCACAAAAAAATCTGCATCTTAGCAAATCAGTTATCTGTAATTAAGTCCTAAATCTTGTCCGTATGATTATTTCACCATTTTCTAAAACAAATCAACTTGTTTCATTAACTTTCTTGATACTGATACATCAGTTTGATTTGTTTGTTATTATTGTTTTCTCTTTAGTTAATCAAAGTATGCAGAACCAAAGATATACATTTTTTACCCACACAGTTTTCTTGAAAAACCTGGTGCCTACATTTCCCACAATGCAACATGACTGCCAACAGTTCAGTCTGAGCTTCAGGTGTGTTGTAGCAGCAGCTAGTGTAGCGGGACCCTGCAGCCTGCAGCAGAGACGAGGCGCAGCTTCATTCAAACACATTAAACAATTTGTGTTGGTTTCAAACTTGTGGCCTTCAACCATCCGACAGTCGACAGGTGAAATCAGACATCATGACATCATCAGACATCATGACATCATCAGACATCATGATCCTGAACAGATGGATATTCAAACAGATTAGTTCTTTACATAGAGCTGGAGGAAGTACAAGAAACAGATTAAAAACAGAGCATTTAAAATCAAAGCAGCAGTGACCGACTTTTAGTCCCAAAAACACAATATTGTCTTTTCATTGGACCCTCCCTAACTGTTAAATACCACGGATGTAGAAGGACAGCTGGATGAAGCGTTGGCGGTGGGTCCACCTTCATTCCTGTAGTCCAACACTCCACACTGCCAGTACATAATGCAGGCGTCTTGAAATCACCAGGGTTGTTTCTAGTCATGCTACTGCAGCAACATGGCTAAAGGGAAAACATGTAGTCGGTCTGCCAATGTTTTCCAGACCAAAACAGGATTAATGCTGATGACTGGTGACTCCTTTTTCACTTCTCCTATAAATATCTCAACATCTACTCAATGGGTTGGTGTAAACTTTGATTCAGACGTTCATGGCTGCCAGATGACACAACATTGGACCTGCTAAACACCAGGATGTTAGCATTGACATGGTGAGCATGTTAGCATGCTGACATTAGCCGAAAGCATCACCTTGTGCCTCGCTGAGCTGCTGGCATGCTGACAGACTCTTTTTCCAGTTACACATGTTCTTCCAACTCATGAATCTAAAACTATTTAGACCTGAATACGCTGGTGCCGCTCAGCCTTGCCTCCAATTTGATACTCGTGGTATTGCAGCGAAAAAATAATGCAGGTCTTAAAACTTAATCCTGACCACCGTCTCTTTCTAACCGTAGCCATGCCCGTGCCTGACCTCAACCAAACCTGAAACATTTAAAAAACAGACAATGAGACTTATTTTGTTGTTTCTGTACGAGGACTTGTGGACCCCTCGTCCTGACTGCACTCCACAGCTGTAACCAAACCTTCACAGTATGAAATACACTGTGAAGTAGACCTTTAGAGATGGGACAGTAACTTTGCTGGATCATCCCGAGGAGAGAGGCGAGCTGGAGGCAGAGCAGACAATAACTTTCAATTAATCATAAGATAAAGATTATTTTCCCTCGTAATTTGACTCCAGCTCATTCTCTGTAATGATGCCATTCGTCAGTGTCTGCAGGATTGATAAGGACTGTTGTTGTTTGTGTAGCAGTTATGTAACAGCGGTGATTGCAGCAGTTTAGATTTATGCGGATGAACGTCTAACCTTCGTGTGGTCGTCATCGTCGTGCCGTGTCGTTCGTACCGAGGTCCCTCGAGGTGAACAGCGAGGCTCTCTGAGGCCGCGATTCGTCTCCTGCCATTTACCGTCCAATCTCTGCAAAGTGATGCCGGACGACGACGGGAGGGACTGAAACAGCGTGAGCCCACAGAACAGGATGTCAGGACGGTAAAAAATGACGTTCGGTAATGTGGATTTACTCACAGCAATCACATTGGTTTAATGTCATTACAGTGACACTGATGGAAACAGCTGGCAGCTTGCACGAAAATGTCACTGAGCTCAGAAACAGGAATGTAACTAAATTGGATCTCTGGCTCTGTGCTGGAGCCAGAGCTTTAAATGGTAATGATTCACCTCACAACAATTATCATCTTAATTTGATGATTTGGTGTTGAGACGGTGCAGTGTGTGTTTCATTGTGTACATCAGCGTTTGTGTGGTGATGCAGAGCTATATGCACCAAAATGAGCTGATGACTCCGCTGGAAGGTGTTAATTATCTCTGTCTCTGCCTAAAAAATCTTAAAGCAAGTTTGTGCCTCAACTTATTTGCATGAATCTGAATGCTGGAGGGCGTTTTAGTCTCTGTTCACCAGTTTATCAGCTGGATGTGTGTGTTTGTGTTTGTGTGATCGTTCAGACTCAGCAGTATCACTTCATCAGGAACACCTTGGTTTGTTAAATTTCACCATTTCGTGCCCTCCTGAGTGAAGCTACGTCTACTTGAATATTTCCTCTACCTGTGTATGAAATGTCGTGACCTGAAAGAATTTACTCTGTGCTCAGTTTGAACCTGCCTTGAGAAGGAGAAGGGTGAAGTCTGTCTGCTCTGCAGTCTCTGAGCAGCTATCTGTTCCCCACATCTGCCTTTGTTTAAGAGGGGAAGCTGCTGTGAGTGAGATGGAGGATATCGAGAGTGATGGAGTCGGCCGTCGGGGTTTGGCAGGGCCGGGGAGCCCTATCTCACTCTGACAAGGCCCTAAATGTCTGCTTGTCCAAAGGTTGTGGTTTCAATTTTCCTCCTCTCCAATCCTACAGGGACCGAGTACAGCCACCACAACCAACACCAGCACAGATTTCAATCTAAAGTCTAATGAACTGAGGGACTCTCATCGCCACTGTGTGTGTGTGTGTGTGTGTGTGTGTGTGTGTGTGTGTGTGTGTGTGTGTGTGTGTGTGTGTGGAAAGGACTATAAATTAGCAAATAAAACAACATCATAACAAAAAAAAGGTGGAGAAAGTTCAGTTAAATATCGTCGGTGTTGTTTTGAGATTAATGTTTTATTTTAAAAGCTTTTATGTGAAGAAATGTTTATATGATATATGGGTAAGTGACAAATAAGGGTTTGCATTATGAGCAATTCAAAAATGTTTTAAAAAATTGTTTTAAAAGCTTGCATCAGTTTTGCTAAAATGTATATTTTGTATTTATGTTGGTTTCATGTAATCTGAAATAGCATTTAATAGAAATAGAAAGGTAAGACTGATGCCCCTGAAAATGTCAAGTGGTGTAACCACAACAAAAAGGAGAAATATTAGATGTTTCTTTCCTCCTAGAGTGTATGCAAGTGTACTTATGAAAACAGTTACTTAATTTTAAAATATCACATGAAAATAGATTTTATTAGGATTATTTTAAATTAAAATTGTTTTTGTTATATAGAGCAGGACAAATGCTGAAAACACTTCTAAATAATATTTGACAAATTATGTATAAACTGTTAAATATGTTAATACATTGCAATAGAGGATTACATCTTATTCCACATGAATTTCCTGTATATTATAATATTTACATGAAAAATACTGGTTACACTAATTGACACAAACCATTTACACGACCTGACTATGTTGCTTCTACAGTCGAAGGCCATTGTTTGTTGAAGAAACTGGCACTAAAAATCAAGCATGACAGTGAGCAAGGTCAATTGAAGTTTTTTTTATTATTTTCTATGAAGGAAAAACTGGTCTCAGGGCAGAATTCATGTTTTTCTGTTTTAAGGCAACGTAGTTGGAAAAAAGGGAGTCAACTGTCTCCTCTGGCCAGAAGCCGATTTTTTCGTTTTCAGGCAATGTAGTTGGACAATTCTCATATTATTAGAGTTTTAAGTATTTTTAAAGCTGCTGTTCATGTTCAACATTGTCACTGTTCACCCCCTTCATTCTGCTACATTATGAAATTACATATATTGCTTAAAATTGTAAGTGAATGGAATACAAATATATATTAAAGCTAAACATTTAAAAAAATATCAAAAGCATGCAAAATAATGATTTTATCCTAACCTTCCAGAGCTTTGATAATAAAGTTGTGGATAAATCACCACTTCTTCATAAGAAATATAACACTTAACACTTGAAAATAGTCCCACATAACGTAAGTTAGTTCATATTACATCTTTAATCAGCATCATAAACTACTGATATTAGAAAAAAATCGGCCTCTAACCAAAAGGAATGTAATAAAAGTCAGATGGTGTAACCAGTTACACCATCTGACTTTTCAATTTAAATTCAAATTTAACAGATATTATGATGGACACCTATGTAAGCACATGGCCTTGGTGCGAAGATTTCAAACACATTTTTTAAAATAAACTTATTTTTACAATTATTATGAATGACAAATGTTTTCCTGGGGTCATACCATTTGACATGTAACCCTAAACACACCTGACCATACCCTAAAAATGTCAAATCATCAAGATTTCAAAGAGAGTTACTAAACTCGTCATGCAGCAGTTAGGCTAATAGGGGGTCCTTCTCTGTGATATAATTTTCTGTCACATGGTCTTCTTGCACAAATTAACAAAATGGCTCCTTGAATGTTCCGTTACAAAAAAAAGCTCGACTTCACGGCTGGAAAAAGAAACCCTGGATCACCAACCGAGCCGAATTTTTCGTTAAGACTGAAGGACGGAGCCTTTACGAGTTTCTCCCATTTCTTAAGCCAAACAAACCATTTATAAAGTCTCTGAATCATCTAAAAAATGTGTTGCCACAGAGCTGAAAACATGGCTGTTTTTCTTAGCTCAATAAAAAACGTTGACATTTTGGAGATAAGTGGTTTTGACTGAACAACAACTTAGAACAATCCCCAGAATAAATCCAGTATTGATAAGATATATTCTCTAAAAGGAAGCTCAGAATCATCAAACCCAAACTTAAAAAAAACTATATTCACTAAAGAAACTGCCACAATCCAAACATTTCCTCTTATTTATTTGGAGAAGTGGTGAGTGTGTGGATATCGGAGGTGAAGCACCAGATAAAAAAAAAAAAAAGGTGCTCCTGATGGTTATCAGCTCTTCTGAGGGAGGTGAGCAGACTGGTGATACTGACGGTGTTGAAGGAGAAACGGAGGCGCTGCTCCTCCCGCCTGGCTCCCGGCCACCAGCTCGCAGCTCGGGAGTGCAGTAAAAGAGAGTTATAATGTTATTGAAGACCTCAGCTCATGTGCTTCACTGACTCTCACCTCCAACACAGTCGTAAAAGTCACTTCCACCGAGGTAAATCACTAAGTGACACGGTGAGGAAGTGGACAAAACCTTGTAAATGAATGCCTCTTATACGTGATTACACAGCCAGAGAACATCAGCGAGTCAACCTCAGGAAATGAGTTTGGAAACAGCCATTAAACAAGATGTCAAAGCACAAATAGGCATCTACACACAAGTCATTACATAAAACATGACCCACACACCAACATAAATATCAATAAAGAGTTGCAGCTAAACAGGAGGAGGAAGCCACAAAGTCCAAAAAGATGTTCTTCATTTCATCCCCCGAGAATAAAATGTGAATTTATGAGAACAAGATCTTTTAAAGTGGAAAGAAGTTTTTAAAGACAACTTGTTCCCACAGAATACCATCCTCCTTCCACAAAATAAATACAATACCACATTTTTAGGTCCCAAATGGTCACATAAAAAAAAAAAAAAAAAGAGTTAAAGTGGAATCAAAAAGAGTTACTCATCCAACTCGATTAAAAAGTAAGTGCTGTGACTCAGATGTAAAGAGCAAAGGAGCAACGCTGGAAACAAAAATGCAGTTAATTCTGCAGCAGCAGCAGCGATCTGAAGGAGGGGAGCTTAAAACCGTCATTTCAATCCAACAAAGAAAGAGCATCGAGTACCTCTGGATAGTTGTGCTTCACGCTGTACTTCATCTTTGCAGTAATGACGCTAACATCCGTTGATATATGGAGGCTTCTATGTGGGTGTTCTGTTTTTCGGACGTCACGGGGACCTAAGACCAGTGACTCACTTTGTGGGGACGTTCATCTGGGGACAGAAAGCTGTTAGCTGCGTGGTTTAAGTTGGGATGAATTCAGTACGGACAGGAAATGGTTATCTTTAAGTTTAGGATTTGAGTTTGGTCACATCAGCATTTATAACAACGTGCATTTATTTCAGCAGTGAGCTCGGGTCGGCGTCTGACCCGAGGCGACATGATGCAGACCCTCACAGCTACAGGGGTGTAAGTTTAACTCCATAGAGAAATCTTAATATGCGACAACATAAAACAGCAAAGAAAAGCCAAACAAACAAAAACACTTCGTCATGGCTGGATCGCCAAATGGGCCAGGCGTTCATTTTCCCTTCCAGTATGTTCCACTGAAGTACAATATCAACTGAAGGAGAAAGACCCGGAAGAACCGGAGCTTTTTACACCATTTACCATGTGTCGGTCATCAGACTGAGGTGAGATGAGAAGATGTTAATAGTCTGTATCAATGACATTCTGAATTAGACACATCGTTTGGTCCGGAGCGATGATGATGATG
This sequence comes from Pagrus pagrus, assembly GCF_965226575.1. Lineage (NCBI taxonomy): Eukaryota > Metazoa > Chordata > Actinopteri > Spariformes > Sparidae > Pagrus > Pagrus pagrus. The sequence continues at coordinate 2,582,157 of NC_140190.1, read as the reverse complement.
ATGGAAGCATGTAACAGCAGCCGTGTTCCCATAAAGCATTTTGAAGAATTAGCAAAAAAGTTTTTACGCTCGCTTGAGGTGGTTTTTTGTCTTTGTGAATCAGAGTTAATGCGCAAAATGGTTTGCCAAATAAACTCTGACGTAGCGAACATTCAGCTAACACACCTCGAGTGCTGCTTGAAATCACACAACTAGAAAAGTATTTCAGGCGGCAATTTCCTTCACTGTCCACACTGGTGGTGTGGCGGTACTGGCAGTAAAATGCTTACAAGCCGGCCCAACCTACATAAAAATATAAAGCATGAACATGTAAATCTAGAGGGGATGCCCAATGTCAGCTACTTGGACAATAAACCAATAAACAAATGCCTCTTCAGGGGATAATCAAACTGAAATGTGCTCCTACAAGCCCCAGTGATGTGTCAAAACTGAAGGTGTACAGGGACTTCAGTTTCAAGAATGAACACTGTTTCCTCACTAGAATGACGTGGAGCAGCCAAGAAATCATGATAGGACCAGAGTTTCTGGTGGCCAACCTAGTGGGATGAGGTTCGGAGTGAGTCAGGGACAGATTCAGGATGAGTGTGAGAGTCACCTGGGTGACTTCCCCACCTCTTTTAAGCCTTCACAAAAGGGCGTCGTCACACCGTGATTGGCTGGGAGAGAAATGCCCCAAGCTGCTTCCACTCCTCCATCAGGAGTCAGTCTCCCCACCTGCACACAGGTGATCTGAATCCACTGCAGTTAGTCCAGAGGGATTTTGAAAATCAGCACAAAACAAAAGAAAGATAACAAGTCTTAAACAATGGGACTGCTACACGTTCTTTTTTCATCACAGCTGAGAAACATCTGAAGTAGCAATTAAACCCGATTGTAACGATTCACATTAAGAAGATCTAGTACAACTTAAATATTTCAGCTGAAATTGGGCCTAGACGGTGAATATGAATGAATTAGGTGATTGTAACACAAATTGTCCCGGGTAAAGTGCAAAGAAATCTTAGTTTTTCTGTTCATGCATTTTCTGTCTAAGAGGAAAAGATTTGCTTAAAGTCGTTTTCTTTGTTTCAGGTTGTATAATTCTCCATTTATTGAGGAACCCTCTTGTTTTAGGTTAAATGAGGAGATGAACGGTGGAAACTGCCCCGTGTTCTTCCTTTTAATGTTAATGGTTAAGGTAAGATTGATGTGGTTAGGTGCAGAATATATAATGTCAGGTTGACGCTCCAGATAATTTAATACAGGTCACAAGTCCTCAGTTATACTCCTGTGTGTGTTGACAACAGCTCTCCACATGATGCAGCCCCGCTCTGATAATGTAGATCAGACCCGAGTGTTATTTCCATTTTTAAACTCACTGGTCCAATTAATAAATACATGACATCAGATCGCTGAAGTGATGAGTCGACTGACACTCGCTGCTCTGATCGCTGACAAAAGACAAGAGTATATGTGGGATAGATGAGGACACAGCATCTGGCCCTTTCACGCCTCATTGAGTTGATGGAATACTAATAAAAGCCATATGACAACAGCATACTAAGTGTGTAATTAATATTCTAAAATATTCCTGCGCTGCATGTGGCAGAGACCCGTTCGAGGCTCCCTCGCTGGCAAAGTGACGGCGCTGTCTCTCGGTAAAGAGGAGGCGTCCTTATTAACCTTTTTCCCTGAGCTGTGCCTCCGACAAACCAGCCGGCTCTGCTCGGCGCTCAGAGTACACACGGCCGCCGTTTGTTGTCCCGTCAGCTGACGACTGTCCTGACAGCAGATAAATAATCTCTTCTGCAGCCTTTTCTCCTCCGAGCGGAATGAGGAGGAGCTAATTGATTGATTCGGAGATGAATCAAAGTGAAGTGGTGAAGAGTCGTTACACAGTCAAATATATAGTTTTTACTACCAGGGTCTGAAGATCTTTCAGATCAAGGTCAGGCAATGTGTTGTGAAGAGGCCCAGACTTTCTGAGAACATACTGTGTGCTCAGTATGAAAGACTGGAGCAGCATGAGGTTGTCTAAGGGGATGAGCTGAAAGTAGAGGATGGACACACAATGACTTTAACACCGACTGTGTTTACATTCACAAAATTTGTCGATTTTGGCCTTTTTTCCATAAAAAGACAATATTCCTACGAAGCTGTTCGCGTGGCTAATTAAATGAAAGCTGTGCTAATATTCCTGTTTACATGCAGCGCTGCATACTCTGGTTAATGTGGTCTTTTATCATGATCAAAAAATGGAAAAGGTGTCACTTCTGGAGCCGCCTGCCATTTTGTGTCAAAATAAAAAAAGTTTTCCACCGGCGACGGACTTGTTCGACCACGCGAACACAGCCTCTCTCTTTTATTTGTTCAACCACCTGCTTGAAAAGGTTGGTGCTGCGATATTTGTGCACATCCAAAAATATAGAAATCCCCGAGTTTCTCCCGCTGACCAGAAATGTTGGCTTTTCTTTTGGGCACGTGTTTCTATCCAACTGGTGGCTCGTTGGTTTTGTGCACGTGTTCATATGTTACAAAGTTAAAGAAAACAGTGCGATCTTCAAGTATGATGCAAGAAACTTTTACAGACAGAAATGTTTAAGATGGAAGAACAAGGCTGTGCATCAGTGACTGAATTATGTCAAGAAACGATCAGATATACACGAGCAGAAGATAATAATGATGGTATCCTGACAGGACTGTGGCAAGTTTAATCTCTTTATCAGCTGTTTTTGAATTTTACTACGTTCCGATTTTCATCATTTCTCTTCTCTGCAACGTCGGAGTGTGACTTTGTTGTGCAGTTGGATAGAAATAGCCGCACACACACACACACAGACACACACACACACACACACTCTCAGCACTCACACATTTATTATGTGTCTGTCTCCTGGATATCCTCCGGCAGACAGATAAGAGGCAGCAGAAGAAGCTCAGGAAGGCCCTCTGCTGTAGATGATTGTCAGCTCCAGAAATTCAGTGCAGATTTACGTCAGTCTGCCGTGAACAGCAGCCTTCCTCTGGGCTCACCGCACTAACATGTTGTGTGACTTTAATATTTCATTGTGCAAGCTGTGGTGTATCTGTCTGAGGAAGGTGACTTTATGAGTGCAGACGTTTGATCCTGCATGTTATTACAGCTCTATGATGCCTGGTGAGCTCAAACACTGAGGAGTGAGGTCATTTTCACCTTCTTATTGACAAAGACATTTTTAAATGTATGACTGAATGACTTTTATTAGCTCAATGTTTACCTGAACTGCCTGTGGGCAAAAAATCTTGCAAATTAATGGAAAGTTTACGCATTAAAGTCATAGATTTAAAGGAATCGATAGCATTTTAATGTTCTTACGCTATGAAGCTACAGCTAACAGCTACAACTAAAGACTGGAAACAAGGAAACAACGAGCCTGGCTCAGATTAAAGGTAGAAAATACACCTCTGTAATGACTGATGTACGCCCCTAAAGTTACGCGTGCGATCTCTGTTACTCTGCTAGCGTGCTACTAATTTAACTAGCTAAATATGCCGTCAAACATTTCACTGAGCAGATTTTTAAAACATTTTCTAACCAGCTGAGTTCACATTTTTTCGACGCACTCAAAACATGTTCTGCAATCGGAAAAAAAAACTAAGTGATGGAGAAGTTTTGTTTGTTCGTCACTTGAATTAAAGTAAAGATATGTTAAAATATTACTTTGGTAGAAGTGAAGTCACCCATATGAATAGAACTTGAGTAAAAGTATCTGATATTAAATGTACTTCAGAATCAAAAGTACCTATCTAGCAATAAATGTACCTGAGTATCAAAAGTACAAGTGAAAGTACATTATTCCAATCTGATGATCAGATTTGATCCGATTCCACATTTTTCTGATTATCAGTCAGTGTTTTTTTTTAATCCCATTGCTGATCAAATAAATACATTTAAAAATGTTTTACTTTGGCTCTGATGCAGATTGTAATCAAAGTATGCAAAGTAACTTGTAACTCAAGTTATCAGATTAAATGTAGTGGAGTAAAAGTACAATAATTAAAGTAGCAGAAAATGGAAATACTCAAGTGAAGTAGAAGTACAGAACTTGAGTAAATGTACCTAGTTACATTCCATCACTGAGTTGTGTGAATATGTAATAGATTACAGTGGTTCCAACAGTAATGAATGGACTTGTGGTTGACTGGCATACGCACACAGAGCTCTGTGGAAACTCACTAATCATCACTTTACATCTTGTTCGTATAAAAACACTGAACTGTCAGCGTGTATGTTCTGTATTGTACTGTATGGACTTCCTGTTTCCTCCTGAGTCCAGCCTTTGTGCTAAGCTAAGCTAACGGCTGCTGGTTGACGCAGTCAGAGCATCCAACTGTCAGAGAAAGTGAACACTTCCCAACACGTCTACACTGTTTCTTTAAGGAACCCCTAGTGTACATTAAAAAACATATTTTAATGAGTTTTTGTCTACTATTGATTGGATTCTGCATTTTTTTTTTTTTTTTCAAAAAAATGTGTTTATCACTAATAAATGAGTGTTTTAAGACCAGCAGAGCTCTGCAGGATCTCTCAGCGGGTCAACAAGACACAACTCCTCCGTATAAAAAGCTTTAATTAGCTGCTTTCATCTTCTGTTTGTGAACGGCTCCCAGAATGTCCTGCTTGTTCCCAGGCCTTTGATTAAAGAAGATATAAAAGAGGTAAAGAGAAAAGAGGATAATTAAACAAAGCAGCCTTTGAAAATCCAGCCATACTTGCTTATCTGTGAGACACTGGGCACAATTTGGACAGTTTACCAGTCAATCTCACACACGTTCACACACAATATTCACACCCATAATTTTGAATATCCAGTTAACTGCATGCCTTCGAACCATGAGCGGAGAAGCAGCTTACGTCATGAGAAGTTTCTATCGGAAACGGGAACATTTTCATTAATTTTTATGAAAATAAGCCTGCCACTCGTGTGATTTATAACATTTTTTAAAAAATGTTTTAAACATAGTTGTTCATGTTCATTGTATTAGTATTTCAATATATACAGTTAATATACTGTTTGTGTTAAAGGTCCAATTTGCAAGAAATGATGATGAGGTCATCAGATGATGCATATTACATATTATTGCTAACTTGACGGTGGAGACCTTCACGTGCAAAGCTGACACTGGTGGTGTAGGCAGAGCGTCACAGAAGCTTAAGGCCTCCGACCAAGCTGCTGTATTAGATGTTGATTGAGTTGAGAGTGAGAAAGTGGTCCTCACTGTTTACTGTGTATTTTTCTTTAAGATATATCATTCTTAACCTTTTGTGTGTGTGACCATGTTCACCATCTTGTGTATTAGCATGCTAAGATTTGCTAATTAGCACTAAACACAAAGTACAGCTGACACTGATGGGAGTGTCTTTAGTTTTACAGATATTTGTTTATGAACTTAAGTGGCGCTACATGAAAAGTCAGAGGATCACATGTGAGTGGGATTCGTCCTCCGGGAGATCACGAATATCTGTGAAAAGCTTTGCAGCAATCCAGCTATTGAGTTGCTTCATTCATTCATTCATTCATTCATCTTTTGGTGAACCCTCATGACGGCCTCGAGTCCATCAAAGCGAAGGAACGAATAAATAAATACAGAGACGCTGAAATACCATTGTCAAAATAACTTTCGGATTCAGGAGCTAACATGGCTTTAAAAAAATAGTCGGAACTAAAGACATTAATAATAAATCTGCTCCTTTTTACGTCCCCCAGTAAGCGACGCAGCGAGCGTGTAGGTACGACACCAGAGTGGTGGAGCTGATACATCTGAATGAAACGCTGCCATGATTAATACAATCAGTTACGACTGTTTGAAAAGTTGAAACGGCCAGAGCGAGAAAGGTCTATAACAAACTGAAACCTCTGATCACCAATGGAAGCGTAGACTGGAAGCATAATAACATTTATGGCTCCTTTCGGTCTCTTAAGGATCCGTTTCAACAGTTTTACACCTTAAATTCACTGACTGAATAACACAAGTCTGAGCGCGTAAAGCAGAATTGTGACCCGAGCCTGCCGGGTTGAAGATGTGCTGTGTGGGAGGGTATTTTGGTGTTTTTGTCTGGCTTGCCGCCTGCTCTGTTGCCATGGACGATATTATCTGCTAAGCTGTCTCGCCCTGTCAGCGCCTGCTGCATCATAGTGTGCGGCCTGTTGAAGAGAAAAAGCAGGTCACTTTGAAAGCTACAGGCCCTCCCTGTCCACTGCAGAGGGGTCAGGAAAAAGCAATTTGCATTTTAACACGAGGAACAGTGTGAGTGGAGTGTCGCTGCTGCTCGAGCTCCCTGAAGGGCGGAGCAGAGCCCTCCTATCACATTTGACACCTCCTTAATAGAGAGGCATGGCTCCGCTGCAGCCTAGATTTATAATCCTGGACTGATGCATGCCTTTGATTTACATTTCAGTATTTATTTTTCTGTTTATTCGATGAACACGATTTCAGTTTATTCTGCTCAGTGAGAGTTCATAATCTAGTTCCCAATATTAATAAATCTTACATTTTTTCTGTATATTTGACTAAAAGCCATTACTTTGTGTACTTGAGGGATATATTTCCTCTTTGACCTCCAGCGACATGCAGCCGTACGTCTCTGCAGCTCCACTGGAAGTTCAGTTCCTGCAGTATCGGATGATTTTGAGCCTGTAAATGGACGACAGCTGCCACTTGTGAGGGGCGCGCAGGATGTTATCTGAATAACGGTCGATGTTGAACCATCAACGCTTTGATTCATATTTCATTCATACAACTGAACGTTTGCAACGTTGAGATCAAATTAATTCTCATACGTGCAATAATTGGACCACGATCAAAGGTATTTTTGTTCTTTCCAACAAAATCTGAGTGAGATTCTTTGAGGTTTTCAGTCACTAGAGCAGCGTCTACAGATGGCAGTGTTGGTCCAACACTTTGGTCCAAAGGGAAATATCTTGACAACTACTGAAGAAATTGTTGTTGACTCTATTCAGACACTAATAACCCCACAAGGGGAATCCTTATGACGCCATCCTAACTGTTCATAGTGTCAACAGGAGGTAGAGGAACGGTTGTCCAACACCTCAAGTCCTCCTCCACCATGAGGAATACTATATTTCTGTATTTCTGAACATGATGTCCACTTTTTTGGTTGCCTCGCAAAAGTGTTTTCATGACTTTCATCAAAAGTGCGCGATTTTTTTGCCAAACAAACTTTCAGTGTAGAAAATAATCAGCCGAGTTCTGTGTGAAGGCAGCATTAGCAAGCAATCGTTTGCGTGTTAGAAAGCTAACATGTTCAAAGACGAGACAGCATCTTAACATTCAAGATCGTAACGTAGGAACTTGCACCAAGGCTGATGATTTCACTCTGAGCCTGCAAAAATGTGCACTGCACAGACAATAAACCCTTTATGTTGTTTACGCTGGCGCAACCTTCAGGACGAACGTCTGTTTTCTCTTCCACTGGTGGTGATGATTTAGAAGCAGAGTTGTCTATGCATTTTTCATTTATCCAACAAATTGTTTTTCTTAAGTAGAACGAGCATTACAGCCTCACAAGTTCACAGCGTGGCCACAGAGTGACCATGAGACTGCTGAAGGACAGTATAATGTCACATATTTCCTGTGCAGGTATGTCGAGCAGAGGGCATTTATAAAAATGTTAAATGACACTGCCATGTGAGCCGGAGGAGGGACTGGTGATGGATGGCTCGGAGCGCAGCGGGTTGTTGGACATCCTGGACGTGACGCTTTGATCAATGTGTCTCTCCACACAGCCGGTCAGGAGACGTAGTGCCTGCCATGTTCAGACCCCATTGTTTAATCCAACATATCATTTGCACGCAGGCGAAGGTTAACGAGACAGAGATAACCCATTAAAAGATCAATTTATCATTCTGAATTTTATCTCCTATTTTGTCCTTTTCTCCCCCCCCGCCCCCCCAAAAAAAAATAATCACCCACACTGCTACAAACATGGAGGTGCAGCCACTTACAAGCACATCTACAAACACAAACACTCCAACACGTCCGATAAAACCCTTCAGGAGTTGTTCTGGGGTTTTTTTTATTCCTTGTACTTTCCTCCTTGTGTAATTTGTCTGCTTTTATCTCAGCTGAGGGATTGAGCTGGCTTCTGGGTGCATGTTTGGATAGCCCGGACATCCATTATCAGTCCGAGGCAAACCCGATTTAGGACCTCAGTAAAAGAATTACTCAGAGGAGAGGACAGCGCCGTGATTCTGTCACCTTCTCCTCCACCCTCGGCCCCCATCGCTGCTCTTTAATTGGGCTGCTAATCAATTAAGGGCTGTGTGCGAAAAGACCGTCTCAGCCGAGTGCATAAATGAGGCTGACAGTGGGAGCTGTGAGACACAGAGAGGTGACTTAACAGAACACATTTTACCCCAGCGTGTCATATCCTGCTCATTATAACTGACGCTACACAAACATTTACAAACTTTACCTTCTCCTGTCCAAATGTCTGCAGTCATTCACCTTGACCTGTTTTCACTGCAGACTATAGAGGGTTGTTAATTCAGGCCCTGGGTAATGATCTTTGGGTCCACACAATGAGTCCAGCCTCACCAGACAACATCTTGTTAGCTCAGCGATCTTTTAAGTTGCCACTCACCACCTTCACATGCTCCTAAACCTTTCAGAATCTAATGAAAGTTGGTATTTTAGATATAACATTACGTATGAAGGTGATTGAAATTAACTCATCCATGCAGCATGTGGTCAGACTGAAAACAGTCCTGAGTTAAAACAGCACAGGAGGCTTTTGAAGGCATCGTGCTCATGTAGGCTATTTGGACCCAACTGCAATATGAACGCAAGAGTGACAGCTACAGTCCCGACATGGCATCAACAATCGTACTTGCAATATTAAATCTCCTTACACAATCACAGTATCATTGGTATTTTGAAATATCACTTCATATTTTCACAGAAAAGCATTTTAAATATTACCAAAAAAATAAGGACTGTGCACATGAAAAGAAATACATGAAAACATTTAATTGTACGTCTTGGTGCTGCTGCCTCCCGGGACTCAGACACACTGGACAAAATTTCCACAGAAGCACCAGATGGGCCTTTGAGGATCCTTCAGTCCGTAAACAGGCTCTTGGTTTGGTGCGGACGCCTTTGGTCTCCTCGCAGCAGCAAACGTCCTACAGCTGTTTTGTTGCTGCTCGTTTGATCTGGACTTTGAGTTTGACTTTCACACCTCAGCCGCGGCAGGACGTTTAAAGAGGCCTGTGACGTGTAGGGACTGACAATGCCGTGAAGAATGAGCGGCCATTTCCACAGTTATTAAGAGCGTTTAATAACTTAATTCTTGCAAATCAAACGGAGAGAGGCCGAGCTCCAGTGGCTGCACCTGGCGACGTGCCAGTGGTCCACCTCCTGCTTTATTCTATGAAAAGATTAGAGGGCTGCAGAACTTATTGACTCAGATTTCTCCTCCAGGTATAGAGTAATTAATGTAATTAGGTCCTCTATCTCCGCTCAGGCCTCTTATCAAAGCTGTTTCCTTATCGCTTCTGGAAATTTAATTAGAAAAATCTTTCCAATTAATGATTTTGCAAAATTAAAGTGAACTTCAGCCGGTTGATTCCCTTGTTAATTGTTGGCCAGAGGCGTATAAAGAGAAGAGTTGGACAGCTGGACAGAGGTGGAATGGAATAACAGGATGTACATTACTTAAGTACTGCACTTAAAACTCCACCAATCAATATCTTTTTATATTAACAGTGAACCAAATAACATTCACCGAGGAGCTGGACCCACAGAGGATTATCAAACTCTGCAGAGGTCTTTGGCCTCTTTCAGCTCAGTGTTTTGGTTTTGCAGCACATTTACTGTCAGTGTTGTTTTTTATCGACCTGTTCAGAATCGAGTGGAACGTTAAGCAACTAAAGAAACGGATATTTATCTCAGGAACTGGTAGAGACTGACATTCATCAGACCGACGAAAACACGATGATGATATGTGGAGAAGTGTGTCCGTCAGCTTGTTGTGGAGATCTGCTGCCTTTTAGAGGCCAAAGAAAAGATTCATGCAGCTTCAAGTAGTAAAATACCTGGCAAGTGAAAGTCCTAAGACGAGCGCAATCGCCTCGTAAACTCATCGTAACGCACACTTCGTTTAAACTTGACATAGACGAACTGAAACCGTCTTGGTTTGTCTTTCCATAAATCCCTAATTCACAGAGTAAGATGTTAAGATCGTCGTCCACTGCCGCTGCCCGACTCCGCAGCTTCATGCATCTCATGTCCTCGCCCGTCTGACCTCAAACTGACCTATGCTGGACTCCCCTGTGCAGGCAGATAGCTAACTGGCTAATTGGGCTACCTGATAATGGCCGCTGGTTGTTAAAGCAAAAACAGCCACAGAAAAGAGAAAAGTGAGCAGCAGTTGGCGTTTCTGCTGCCGCTATAGGATTAGCAGCAAAATGTACTGAAAGTATGAGAAGTAAAAGTACTCATCACGCAGTGTTTTCCTCCTATATCTGATGCTTTTGGATTAATATTACTGCTGCAGATGTTTATGGTTGAGCTAATTCTAATATACTAAAGCATAGTTTAATCTAGGGATGTTAATGATGGATCAGTAATCGATTAATCGCCGTTAACTATGTATTAATGGACAATTAGAGATGGGCACATATACATCAAAAAAGTATCATGTTACTAATTAGAAATACTTTCTTATCAAATATATCACAATAAAAAACAGAATACTGGTATAAGAAAGAATATTAATTTAAATACGGGTGATTTTTAATTCATAAAATAAAATAAAAAACAGTCGATACAAACTGATATTATTACATTTTAGCCATTTAGCAGCCTCAACATGGACAGACGGGAGCACCGCAATGAAAATTAACTCAGTCATTTTGCTTTCATTCATGTAACCTGTTGTTTACTTCATCTGTCCCTTAATTAGGGCCCGAGCACGAATCTCGTGAAAAGCTCTAGTTTCCGTTATACCTGGTGGGCGTGGCAGTGTGTTCCACTTCGCGACCCCCCTTATGGCTTTTCCCATTCTGTAGGAACCCATTTCTAAGGCTGACACAATATGTCTAGTACTTAAACTAACTCATCCTGAATACGTCTCTATATAATACGTATCTATAGCGCCACCCACTGGACACAGGAAGTCACTGAAGATGTCACTGTTGTGTTGTGTGTGACACGAATCCCATTTAGGTAGGACATTTACACAGGCAACGGGAAAGCAGACATCTGAGCGCACATGCCTCCGACGGCGCCACAGCCCGACGTACGTGGGGGGGCGAGGACCCGTTCATCACTGCTTGCAGCTTTAATTCTTAATGTGGCCTCCTCTGATTTTGCATTGAACATAGATCAATTATGTTAATGATTAACCGGTCATTGGTTGATACGACAACCGACTATCGATTGAAGAGATTGCTTAAAAATTTGCATCCCTAGTTTAATCTTAGCAGGACATCATGTTTTATAAGATCATCACATGTGTGTAGCGTGGCTGTCCTGTCAGAACCTCATCGCTAAAAAACATTTTAAAAGCCAAACAAACATTTCTGATGTAAACAAAAACAAAGTGATTTCTTCATCTGGCATTTTGTCTCACATTTACCTGCTGGTCACCTCTCTCCTCTACCTGTCCACACATTTTGATAATGCCAGCAGAGTCCAAATGCAACACACACACATACATAAAGCCCAAGTGTGTGTGTCTGTGTGTGTCTGTGTGTGTGTTGAAGTGCCTCCCAGTCCTCTGCAGTGTGCTGCAGGGTGGAGACAGAGCGGTAACCATGGTGCAGGAAGAGTAAACAGGAAACCCGACACACACAGTACAAGAAACATGATCCACCTGGTCATGGAGAAGTGAACTGGAAATGAGTGAAAACTGGAAAACAGAAATGGAATAACTGGACGTGTAAGTAGAGAATCGTTATCTGTTTGTTCTGCTGTTGGTGCTTCATGTGAAAAATAGGAGCGAGGTTCGAGCCATGCGGCCCTCGATCAGCTGAGTGATTGATGCATCTCCTCGTCTCTTCCTCCAGGGAACCCCGATCACATCACCTGCATCATGGCTCAGAAAAACACGTCTGAAGCGCGTCCGATCCCCAGACTGGTTGTCAAGATCGTAGGCAGCAAACAGGTCAAGCAGTTTATCGAGGAGCCACGAGAGTGAGTATAATAACAAAGCAGCCCCTCACAGTGTCATTAACTACGGATCAAAACATCTTGTGTGTCAAAGTACAAAACTCCTCACCTTCACATGTGTTTCCCAAACAGAGACTCTGGAGACGTGTCAAAGAAAGAAGAGAGTCGTCCGGTTAAAGCTGCATTTGATGGTGATTTCAAGAAACCTCCAGAAAAACAGGATGTGATGGCGTCCAGCTCTGACAGAAAGGTGGAGAACAGAGTGGACTCTGCACTTTGGGCTGTCATCAACCAGGTACATACAGTAAACTGTGTACATGTCACAGCTTCTTAACATTCAGAGGAAATAATAACAGCTTATTATGGAGTAATTTGCAAAAACAAAACGTTACAAAGTACTTCACAGTGAAAACAAAGAATACGTGCAAACCAAATCCAAAACATAAAATATAAAACTAGATAAATAATACGCTGTGAAAATATCTGGTGATAATATGGTTACGGATAAGTCTTTTGTTCACGATAATCGTACAGTGAAAATCTGACATGGTGACAGGCCTGTTCAGGCTCGGTGGAAAATGTAGCTGACAAAAAAAACAGTCTCCGTCTCTGAAATGGAGCAAAAGTTGAGTCTCTGAAAATAGAAATACTCAAGTAAAGTATCAGAACATATGAACTGCTTCTTCTTACCTGTGTTGTTTTAAGAGCTGCTGTAGAAGAGTGTGTGAACACAGCAGACTGGACCCTAACTGTTCATGTACATGGTCTCTTCACTGCGTTTCTCTACAGGTTCCTGACAGACGGTGTGTGACAGCGCCCTCTGGTGATCGCTCCAGGTCCTACATTCACCCAAAGACTCGTCACAACTGTGAACCGAGAGCAGCTGAAGTTCTGGAGATATCAGAACAGGTTCTTCTGTAAAATACATAACTTTAAAAATGCAGAGTTTATTGCAGTGAAATCATCAGGAAACACACGTAGAAACAAAACCTGAACAAAACAGATGCAGATTCTGACCTTTTGAAGGTCACGAAGGAGACGCAGAGCTTTACTGGGAACATCAGGCCAGGCAAAAAACCCTGTGTACACAGAAGATAAAAGTCTTTTCTCTAGAATAAAGTAGCAAATATATTTTCATTAAAAAAATTAATAAAATTACCCACCAAATAGCAGGTTTGGTCTTCCAGGCTTCTTTAGATCTTTGATTGTAATCTCTGATTCTCTTTGATTAACATGAACACATGAACCGTTAAACCTCTTTGATTGAGGAACATTACAGATTCCCTGTACACTGTTGAGGATTCATTGTCAGCACATCTCATCCTAATAAAAACTTCTACAGGCTTTTAAGGTATAAAATAAAGTGGCTGTTTCCTAATGAATACAAGACAAAATGGTTTAAAATGACATCTTCCAGCTCTATGATCCACATCACACATTCACAGCGCAGCTCTGCTGTTAAACTGGACCGTTGCCACCATGACTGAAGATAAACTCACCTTTCCTTCCCTTGCAGAAAGGTGTGTCTGAGGGCGCAGATAAGGCCGAGCTCTCCTCGGCTGTCAGAGAGGAGCTGTCTGATTGGCAGCTCTCCTCTCTGAGATCAGCAGAGGTCGAAGTGGCAGCTCTCGATCTCACCTTCAGCGGGACGCTGCATCGATCTGAGATCACTCACCTGTTTCTGAAACATGATGTTCCTCTGAAGCTACCAACGCTTTCTCTGCTTCTCCAAATGTTTTGTGATAAAAACGATCCGGTACAGGTGAGGTCGCAGTAACAGTTCAACTCCACACACATGGAAAACTGGTTTTACAATGTCTTTGTTTACCATGTTCTCAACAACTAGATAGATTTCTGGGCAGACTCGAGCACCATCACACTTTGTCCTACACTGCTGTTCACGACAAGGTTGCTTCACATGGCAAGGTTGCCATGTAACAGGCTCACATGGCTCTCTGATGATCCAAGGACATATTATAACATTCATTACAGGGAAAATGGTGTAAATATGATCACACTGGATGGTGGGAAATTGTTAGTTTAAAAAAAATTAACAAAAACTTTGATGTCATACAAACCATGTAAGAATCAAAGATGGCGCAGGATTTCTTCTTCTTTTTCTTAGGGTGCTGCTCAGCAGCAGTGACATCTGTGCTGCCACCTGTGGCCATAAACCACATTACAACAATACTACAGGATAAGATGGTGGTCTACAATGGAAACATCTAAGTGCCTCAAATTTGTACTCAAGTACAGAACCTGTACTTAGTTACATTTCACCACCACCTGTATGCATATTAATATTTACACACAAAACAAATATTAAATCTGTCAGGTCGACCTGTGCATGTCAACAAACTAGCATCAGTGTTTTGTCCTCACAAAAAAATGCACTTTCTAATAGACATTAAAACGAAAACGAACAAAAAAAGACTTTGAGCATCAACTTACCAGCTTTTAAAGGTCGTTTCAACCACTTCTCAAGGTCTTCCTCAGCAGATACACGTGAACATCATGTAGCCTTGTGCAGTCCCTGGAGTGACTTTAGACATGCTGTTTTCTTTAAATAAATCCAATTACATCTGTACATTCTTTATTTTCAGAGCGACGGTTTCAGATGATCTATATGATTTAATTACCTTAACCCTCGTCTTGGGGATGTTTAAGAAACTTACCCCAAAGAAACAATGTCTCACCACACTGCATTTTTTCATATAAAATAAAAGAGAAACTTGTGTACGGTATTCATGTCAGTTATTCACTTTGTGTTGTCACAGATTCACTACAGAAATCTCTTACAATTCATAAGAAGTTCTGCATTCCCAGATGAACTCCACAAAGTCAGTGAGGTAAATCCATAAACGAACATATCCGATTCTGTATTCTGGATCCGCTCTGTGCATCTGAACTTAAGACGTTCTCCTTTCCACCTCTCTGCAGCTTCAGTCGACCTGAACAAGGACAAAGCTTCTTCACGACTATCACATCGTAAATCTGAGCACGCTGAGAATCGATGAGGCGACAGAAACCAGAGCCAAACTCCTCTGGCCACAGCTCAGAGGACGAGAATTCATTATAGAGCAGAAATTATTGTGCATCATTGAGAAGAATAGTCCTCCTACATCATATATATGATTATCACACTACATTCATTTGGCACACATTTGCTTGCTGTCCTTTTCACTCTGCGCTGGCCTGCTCATCAGTGTCAGATGATACTCGACACTGTAATGAGTGATCCACCACACAGTCAATCGTCTATCGATTTACTTATCTATTAATTTGCACCATTATCACCATCTTTTGATTTGTGCCACATAGTGGGGATGAAATGTCAAATGCAAAGTCTGCAGAAATGTGGACTTATGGAAAATGCCTGAGTGAACCCTCATGCACATGATGATTTGACGGTGGGATGGTCCAAATCTCTCACGGGCTCACCATGAACGCACCTCAAAGTCTGTGAGCGTGGACGTTGGGATTGGGCCATCGTATCAGAATCGTTCAGTAGAGCCCACAAACATGCTCAAGAGATTAACTCAGACGACACAACACGAGTTGTTTGCTTTTTTCTTTATTTTTTTGAAGCTTTTTTTTTATATTTAAGATTTTTTCCCTTTTTTCTTGCTATCCCTGCTTTTGGCACTACATACTTAGGGTGACATGTTAGATTGTTTTTAAAACAAACGTCTATTCAAAGCCTTCATCTTGTTGCAAGCAAAGTATGAATACAGCTAATAAAAATAAAGGTTTACATTTTTCCTCCTTACTTTACACATAAAATAAAAACACTTTTTTGGACCCCCTCAAAAATGGGGGTATTAAAATATTTGACATTTGTATCACAAATCAATGTAATGAGACAAAAAATAAAACATAAAAACTGTACAAAAATGATAAAATTCATTTTAAAAATTCCTGTGATCAAATGATGCAAAGAGTACATAAATTTGATTTTGTTTTACGTTACTGACCATAAATCCAATTAAAAGGAGATGCGAGTTCACTTCTTCTGTTGGATAAAATTCAGATTTACTTGATGTCGGACATGTGGGACCAGTGGGAAGTTTGGATTCTGATGAATCACAGAACCTGATGAACGAAGAGAGAAAACAAAAAGTCAGAACAAATGGAGAACTTACGATTCTCTATTTTTCGCAGCAGCAATAAAAAGCTGTTTATCGTGTCTGACCTTGGGTCACGAAGGGTTTGTTCGGCTGGTAGCCTCCGTTGCCCTGCTGGATGAAGTTCTGGGGCATCCGGTAGGGCCAAGACGGAGACAGGGCGTACTGTGGTGCTTTATTGTGCTCCCATAAGCGAGAGGCTTGGCTCACACCTACAAACTGGGCAGGGTGGCCTGACTCTGTAGAGACAACAACAAACATATTCACTAAGACGACAAAGTTCAACAGAATCTAATAACAAAAAGATGTAAGGAACCATTACCCACATTTAACCCTTTACTATCTGAAATGAATATGTTTAAAAATCATTTTAAAAGAGCAACTTAACTGTTTTTTAATCAGATACTCAAGTTATTATTTGAGAGTGGGGAAAAAAGAAAAACACAAAATCATCTGTTGAAATTTAAATTTCTCTGTAAAGGTGCGACAGGCAGGGACATTCCTAAAAACCAACGACCTTCTGTTTGCTGACTTAAAAACACAACGGCCTGAAATGTTAGCTCGAGGCAGTGGAGGCAAATCAAAGATAACAAGATAAAAACTTTCTCGATGTCAACCGCCTAAAACCCTCACAGCTCGAGAAACAACACTTGAGATCGAAAGTTGAGTGACCTTGAAAATACATTCATTTCTACTTTTGTACTCTGGCAAGACAAGACAAGTAAAACTTAAATGTTGTGAAAACTGATGAAATGTGATTTCTGTGTGTTGACAGGAGGGTGTGGTCCAGACTGGTTTAAACATGATGTTATTTTGTACTTCAGACGGACCATGTACAGTAAAATCACAGACCTCCTTTAAAAAATATTATTTGATTTTCTCTGGAAAGCAGCAAAGAATAAAATGTCTCTACATGTAACTTAACCTCAATTACATTTGTATTCCAATGTTGAGAAACAGGAAGACAAAGACAGAGACACACACGCGCGCACACACACAGACGTGCCACCACACTTCACCCAGTGAATACCTGACTTGACCACAGTGCCATTGCCCATGAGTGACCCAGGTTGTGCCAAGTGGTTGTGCCAGTGTCCGTCCCGTCCTGGCCCACCGATGCCCAGCTGTCTCCCCGCCGGCTGGGCGAAGATGATGCTGGGGTCGTTCAGGTTCATGGGGCTGGGGTTGCCCCCAGAGCTGGTGGGACTCCCGTTCCCCGATGCTGAACGCAGGGCGAATTTAAGGCCGGGCGGGGAGGGGGCGGTTTGAGAGGACGTGGTGAGCACTGGCCCGTGGATGGGCCAGGAGGTGGAAGGGAGGTGGACCGGGTGATGAGGCTTCCCCTGGGAGTTGTGTGACTGGTGCTGGTGGGTGGGAAGAAGCCCCAGTGCGGTGAGCGTCCCTGGGTGGTACTGGCCTTGATGAGATGCCGGGAAGCTGAAAAGAGACAGGGGGACCTGGGGATGTGCAGGCTGCTTCAGGGGACCAACAGAACTGGTCTTGCTGTGGGAGGGCTGAGGGGAACTGGAGGACTGGGACGAACTCTGAGGGACAGCTGCAGGCTGGGGGGAGTAGGGCGGAGTCTGCCGACTATCGGACTATAAAGAAGAAAACAAAAAAAACAAATCAGTCATACTTCTATTCAAATATTCATTCACTCAACTGGCAAAATATAATCAGATTCTGATTTTCAGACTGTGGTTAATGTGCAGCATCAACACAGGTTTAAAGGGTTTATTTGCCCACATTACAAGATATCACTGGAAGCAAACAAAGAACTATTTAATATGACGAACTTCCGTCTATTGACTGGTGCGTCGATTTTTAAATCTCAACTGAAGAAACCAAAAAAGTGTTCCCACTGTCAATCACTTGTTTCCATCAAATTATTTTCATACACATATGGAAGTATAACATTAGAAAAGGCTGATGGAAGCAGCAAAATCCAAATATGATCCTGACATGACGGACTTTTAATTCACATTACTGATCAGCAGTTTCCACTCCTCGTGAGGAAGAAGCAGCCGTTTCTACCATTTCTGCGCTTTTAAGGATATTCTCATAAAACCGAACCAGTTTATGCACGTGTGGCTGATGTGCATTTCCTTTTCTTCTAAAGTTTGCTTCAAATTCGCCTGACAATTAGATGGAACCACGGCTGATAACATTTCAGTTTGTTTGTTTTTTGGGTGAACCGACACAGTTGTAATGTTTAACTGTTGTACTCACACATTCAGAGGGCTGCCTGGTTCTTCCAGGACAGTCTGCAGGTGTCTGGGGAATGGGGATGGACTGGGAGCTCACTATGGTTCGTACTGTGTGAGGAGCTGGGGAAGAATAAGACCACATAATAAACACCCCTGATGGTCTGAATATATGTTGTCAAGACACTGAACCAAAGTTTACAATTTAATGTTTCAACATATGTGTACAAGTGAGAATAACAGAAATACTATCAAGAATATCATGAAGAAATATTTCACGTCTCTTCAATCTGGGGATACCTGGTGCTCCGACGGTCCTCTGTTTGAGGTGGCGGTATTCGGGACAGTCCCTACGTACGTGACCCATGTCCCCACACTGGAAACAACGCCTGTCCTTCGGCTCCCGCTCCTCCTCTTTAATGTCCTCGTCCTTGTCATTTTCCTTCTTCTTAATCCTGGCAGGGAACAAGTTCAGGACACAACAAGAGGGTGAACAAACAATAAACATTCAGCACAAACACACATTAATGAGCAAACACAAAGAAACATTACAATGCTACAGGCTCTCCAAAATAAGAAAAATAGACATTGTTTCCTTTAAAAATACCTTCAAATGTCAAGACATAGTTAGATTCATACAGAAGTCTCGCAAAAACAATGATTTTAATGAGGAAAATAACGATTTTGCCACAATTCCTGAATATAGAAACAATGCTACTGTGAAACAAGGCTAAAATTAAGATTTTTTATACCTTTAAAAACACCACCTATAGAGCAGCTTAGCCTAACTGTGTTAGCCTAACTTACCCTGTATGTCCCTCAGCTGCAGCCTCAGGAGTCACTCTTTCACTGTGCCTGGCCTACTCCTTTCTTTTCTTCTCTGATCAACTCTCCACTGCCATCTGTTCATTGTTCTCACTTTGATAGTTGAAATCTATAAGTTCACCTGTTCCTCTTCCTGTATCCCTCTTGTAACTTTCTCAAGGCGTTGCTGATATTCAACGGCCTAATTCTTTACGTTTGTGTATTTTTGGGTCATTGTGTTGGAAGTAGTAATGCGGACAACTTAGACTAAATCATACTCCAGATGGTTTTAGCTGATGCATGTCCAAATTGCTGTGATTAAAAAGAGGACAGGAAAATGAATCGCCATCATTGTGTTTCGATTCACAGCTGCTGTATGATGGAAACACTCACGTTTAAGTTTACCAACTAGCTCTTACTTAAATGACTATCCACTCTGCAGTCAGGAGGCATCCGTTTTAACATTACCGTGTCACATTACCGTGTGGCAACTACATCACAACTGTAACCGTAATGGATTTGGTGTATAAAACATCATTACTGTGGACAGTGATGCTTTAAACAAATGTTCAGATACATTTGAATAAACTGTTTTACACTGCGAGAGAACAACAAAGCAGGAGTTATACGAATCTGTGACATATTTATTATTTCTCAGCAGCGTCTGTTAGTTTTTCTTGGAACTCTAATTCGCTGAGAGAAATGTTTTGATGAACCACGAGGGGACAACCTGCGTCTCTTCGGGCAGTCCTTCATGTAATGTCCGATCTTCCCGCAGATCCTGCAGCATCTGTCGTTGGGCGCCAACTCGCCGTCTGTCAACACCTTCGAGTCAAAGAAGTAGTCCTGCAGCAGAGCACGACAGAAATAGCAGATAGTTAAGACGGATTCCTCAGGAGACGCAACAGACAGCGTTCAAATTTTGAATCTTTTGTACAACTTGGTTGAGTCATGAGGGACGTACCACTTCAGAGCCGGGGACGGGGTAGAACGGGGTACCAAACAACTTTCTGCCGTTTATAAACGCCTTCATGATGAAGTTTGTCACTGGAGGAAGCCAAGAAGGAACAATGATACGTTTAGAGGCGGCTGCAATCACATCATCAGCAACAGAGTGCACAGGCTTAGTTTTACACAACGTGACATGAACTCCCTGCTTTTTTATTCAAATATCTAACAGACATAAACTGATGAAAAGCCTCAGCTGTCAAAGAGCAAATGCCTGCAGTAATGGAAGAAAACACTTCTGACTCATTACCACAAGAAAATATTTATTTGCTCTAACTAGGCCTGAAACCAGAAAATATTCACATTTAAGAATATGGACTACTTTCCTTAAAAAATTACTCAAACCGATTAATCAATTGTCAAAATAGTTGCTGATTAATAATTGATCAACGGATGAATTATTGGAGCTCTAGCTAGTTATTCTATTTAATAAAACAAAAAGAAAACTTTATACCAGGACCTAAGCACTTACTTTTGCGGGAAACTCCAGCACCAAGATTATGATTCAAATCAAAGGGATCTGAGGAGAACAAACAGATGAGTGAGTAGACGATAAGACACTGACTGAAATGTAAAGAAGCAGGTAAAAACAGAGGCATGAGCAGATCTGTGTGAGCACCTTCTATAGCAATGCATTTACTGGTCCACTGTTTCTCAAAGGTGGTGAGGCGTTTCCTCTGACGGATGCTGATGACATGTTCTTTGAAGTCAAACTCTTCTGTGTAAAAGCGCAGCAGCCCCAACCACAGCTCTCCCACTGACTCTGTGTTCGGCTGCAGCTCGGACAGAAGCCGGCGCTGTGAAGACAAAACAAACACACTCGGTACCTTTTCAATTCTGCAACAGAGGAGGATATGACGGGAGTAACATTTGGACTACATTTAGACACTGTCCAAAGATACGACACTGCTCCAAGTTCAAAGACACCTGTTTCATTGAACTCACCAGATCATCAAGGTCATCGCAAAAGAAAGCATTCCAGCCGTCAACCATCCGCTGGGGAACAGTCGTCCCATCAAAGATCTAAAACGACATCATAATGAGCTGTTCATTTCATTCAAAGCTAAGCACTCCCTTATATTTCAGGCAGAGCTCATTTGTTCTGAGTTTAAATTTATGGTCATTAATCAGTGACCGATACCTCCTGCAGGACAGGAATGACTGGCGGCTGCCTCTGCTGCAGGAAGTAGAGCACCATCAGGATGTAAGCGTAGGACGAGAGGCTTCCTCTGGACGCATCCCCAATGTCGCAGCGCTGTGAGCACAGAGGGACGTTAGTCACACAGCAAGAGGCAACATGGGAACACTTCACAAACATCCTAAGTGAAGAGTATCTTCACCTTAGCGAAGACCTTCATCGTGTATCCCAGGAATTGCACTCGTGGATCCAGCGCTGCATACGTAGCCAGCATCCTAGTGTTGTGTTGAGCCTACAGAGACAACGCGTCCGAAGCAATTCATTCAGCCATTTCAATAAAAAAGGCACGTCTAAGCATTTTATAGAACAGTGAAGGCAGGTTCTGCTAACACTCACCAGGGTGTTATAAAGGCTAATATCTCCCTCCAGACCGCTCTGTCTGTGTTCAAACTTCACAATAGGCACTTTAGCTGTTGTGATAGGCAAGATGTTCCTCAGACCTGTGATGTCAGCGTAAAAAACTGTCAGATTCAGTCCTTGACACAGAGATATAGACAGATAAATGATTATTAGTAAAACAATCATTCACCTGTATGCTTCTTGAGCACTTTTGCAAGCCCTTCAATGATCTCTTTGCAGTTCAGCCTCTGTTCAGACAGATCAGAAATGTTATGTAAGACTGAAAAGAATTTATACGAGTCACTAAATGTCAGTCCCAGCGAGGGAGCGCGAGTTGCATAAAACATTGGTATGCCTGTTCAGTCCACCTACCTCTGCAGTCTCATGACCCTCCAGAGTCATGCAGATGTCAAGGTCACTGTCGCGGAAGCCGAAGCCGTTCTTGGAGGAGCCAAACAAGCAGAGCTGAGCTTTATCTGTGGATTCACACACACAGGAAGGAATTTTAATGATCAGAGATTCTCAAATAAAAACTGGCTTCTAAAATAACAGCCAGTCTGTTGACAATCTGGGTAAAGTAAAGAAACAACAGACATGTTATATTCACCACACTGTTGCCTAGTTCGTCTTTAAAATAAATACTGTTCTCACTGTCTAATTTATATATTCTGATCGATTCTACTTAATTAAACCTAGCAATTCCAGCGGTTGTTTAACAATAAGTGACTTCCAGTGTCCCGTGAACTGTGTGAAGGCTTTAACTTGAAATGCACAGAGGAAGCATCAAATTTGTATAAACAGAAGACAACAACAACAGCAATTATCTGAGAGTTTATGCTCAATAATCACCATTGTACTCCTTCCTTATAAACCTCTCCAGGCCAGCGAGGATCTGCTCCCTCTTCTGCTGCTCAGCATGAGTAGGTGACAGCTCATCTACAAACAGCAGAACAGAAATGTAGTCACACAGAGATGTAATGGTTAGTCGACTGATCGATTAGTTAATTTAAACTAAAGGATTCACGCGTGATAAATAGTTGCAGAATAATTCTAAGCAATTTGACACCAAACATACAAACATTTCATTGTTTGAAATGTGGAAATTTGCCACTTTGCACTCTGATCTTCTTGGTGTGGTTATACTGTAGACCTTCTAGAATAGAATAACGTGAAAGAAAACTTACAGTAGCACAACTTGCAGAGCCCATCGAGGATATCCCTGAAGCGGTCGTTCATAGGAGGAAGAGGCTTCAGCTCGATCTTCTTAAAGTCTTCAGGACACTCATCCTTCAGGTGACCATCGCGTTTGCAGATGCTGCACACAACAGTTGGAGGCTGGAACCAAAAAAAGTTCAAAGAACATAAATTAAATGAGCAATAAGAACATGACAGCCTTCACCACCACAAAGGAAGTGCAAGATAATGGCATAAATAAAAGCTCCAAAATTTTGCAACTACCGTGTCCTGCTTACATCACTGTTACAAAACATTTCTGTGGGGCAATGTCCCGTGTTGCAAAAGCTGAAATAATATGAATGGCTGTGTGATGTTCTTTACCAACCCCTGAGGTTTGTCATCACATGTCAACAAACCAATAACGACCCTTCCTAAATGTAAACATCCCATCATGAAACAATGACGACAGGTGAGATGATGCTCCTTTATGTTATACCTTCTTCTTTTTTTCAAATTGGCTTTATAACACACAACTCAGAAGATATATATCACACTATAAACAGACAAGATTTGGTATTTTTAAGATATTTGACCATTGCTAAAGTAAAAACTATTACTTATATTTTTCCATTAAAATATCTGAAAAATGTATGAAAACATGTAAACAAAGGGTGAACACCATGATTACCTTCCCACCAGTGAAAATCATCCTATCGAACACATAGTGCAGATCTTCTGATGCAACAGGTCCATCCTTGTCTGAAACACTGCTTTCTTCTTCTTCATCTTCATCTTCTTCTTCCTCCTCCTCATCCTCTTCCTCCTCCTCCTCCTCTTCCTCTTCCCCCTCCTTGTCACTGTCCAGCAGTCCGTTGGGGGATAAGGAAGTTCTGTTCCTCTCACTGAGATCCATGTCCATGAGGCTGGCATCCAAAGTTTTCTCAT
The DNA here is from genome assembly GCF_965226575.1 of Pagrus pagrus. Classification (NCBI taxonomy): domain Eukaryota; kingdom Metazoa; phylum Chordata; class Actinopteri; order Spariformes; family Sparidae; genus Pagrus; species Pagrus pagrus. The sequence goes on along the minus strand of NC_140190.1, from coordinate 2,558,206 downwards.
CCTTCTTCGTGGACAGATCTGACCCATCTTCATCATCGGTGTCAGACTCCTCGTCCTCCTTCAGCCCGTGGCGGCCCCTTTGAGCACCCTGGCTTTTTTCACCTTTCCCGTCGTCTTCTTCCTTGTTCACCAGCGCAGCCTCCCTCCTCTCCACTTCCTCCAATTTTGCACCTTGCTTGCTTGCCTTCTTGCGTTTCTGGCGCCCCCCCGTGCCCTTTCTCTGCGGGCAAGCAAAGTATTTGTAGGCCGTACGGAAGCGCTCCTGGATGTACTCAAACACCATTTGGCTGTTCAAGCTTCGTGCAACGTTCCTCTTCAAGGCAAAAGGATCTAAAAACAGAAGAGAGAGACACACTGTGTGAATTTCTGATATTTCTCCAGAGCTGTATGATGAATTTTCCGACTGAGTGGTTTTTTACCTTCAATAGCGAGCCTGCGACGTGGCCAGTTCTTTACCTCCCTAGAGAGGAGCTCCTTCAAGCGGATGCTGATGATGTACTCTTCAAGAGCAAATTCCAGTGTGTAGAAACGCAAGAGCTCCAACCACAACTGGCCCAGTGACACACCTTTACCCAGGTCCAAGGTCAGGCGGGTCTTTAAAGTGACACAGGAGTTGTTAAAAGCAGTAACACAACACTTTCCTCAATATAAGTTTAGCTCTGAATCAAAGGCAACGTTAATTGTTCTATCAATATGATGCTGTAGTGACACTTACCAAGCCTTCTGAATAATGGCCTTCATCAGGTTTTTTCTGATCTTGTTTAGGTCGGCCTTCTCCTCTGGCCTCGTTGCGGTTCTCCCCTCGTCCGTCCGTGGAGCTCGGAGGTCTGCGCTCCCACCGGACAAATGTGTCCAACGTGATTCCAGTTAGATGATACTCATCCACACGCTTCACATCAAAGCCTTCGATCTGAACGAGGAGAATGAAGTCAAACACAACAGAGGGAAAATAGCTGTAAGCAAAGATATGACTTTTTATAGGATATGAATTTTGAAGCTGCTTTTACACGTTTTAATGTTGTATTGTCATGTTATTGGTGGTGGGACTGGAGGACTGGCTATGTGTTGTCAACTCGCAGCTTGTCATCGATTGGATCAGCGTTTAACTTGACAAGTAAAATTATTTAATTGCCAATAGGTATATTGTCCAAAAGTTTGAGAATAAGGCTCATATTAGGAAAAAAATGATTTGTGTTTTTAGATACATTATCTTTTTTATTATCTGCCTCAGTTTATAATAAAGGAATGTTTTTTAACAGTGTTTAATCACTATGTAAAATAAAAATGAGGACAGAGCTACAGCCCAAAGACAATCATAGCAAGTGCTTATGTTCATCTAAAAAAAATGATGCACACAAGCCAGCAGGACAGTTACAGAGTTGCTCCCCGATGGTCGTGTTTCTATCTCAACAAGATGTGGTCTAAAAGGCATTCTGGGCTTTTACCGACAGACATGATAGACTCGAACAGAAACGTGCAAAGAAGGAAGACAGAGTTCTCCTGGATAAACAACTCTGTGATTGCATGGTACTCCAAGATAAATGTTCTACATCACTGCATCTGCAGGTTTGTCATCAGCCTGGTGTCAAGTTATGCTTTTAACGTGTAACTGCTGCCAATTTTAAGTACATCTTTCTATTCTTCACAGTGTGATCACACAGTTTATCACATGATCATCTCTCTGCAAGCACCTCGTGGCACAAATAGCCTGAAGTTCTGAAGAAAATAATCTTCACCTCAAAGAAGAAAAAAACATGTTCCCACCTACACTTGTCTAAACATTGCAGAGGAGTTCTTCCTGCTGGTAAATGCTATGCAGTAAAAATACAACGTCTACTTTATTTCTAACAGTCAGGAATGATAAATACAATCTCAGTTAAATGGGTTCTTTTATATCTTCATGCAACTATGAACATGAATTTTACATCTTCAAGAAATTAATGATTTGTAGCAGCTTCACATAATGTTCCTCAGTATTATGCAAATACATGCAGCATAGTGCTAAAAAAAAAAAAATCTAGATCATCTTAATAACAGTGGAAGGATGATTTTTCACTTGTGTCTCTCTCGAGTTAATGTGCCTCCTCTAAATAAGACGGAGATGTATCAACATCCTGTGTTTCCAAACACAGACTTGAGCTGCGTGGGAGTCTTTTTCGCAAAACATGACACAAGACGCAGATGAAGAATGTGGGTCATCCTGTGCATTATATAAAATGGGCACACACTGCTTTGCATCAAGAGGTGACAGTGTATATATATTATAAAAGACTGAAAAATGCCCCACAAATAATTCAGGAGTACACAGGTTGGCACAGATAAATGGATTTCCATGCATTTATCAGCATTACCACTTCTCATTCACTTATTACGTTTAAATAATTATGTTTATACTCCCATAAACAAGATGTCATAAATGAGCAAATCTGTATTTGTTGCAGAGACATGAGCAGTTTTCGAGAATCATATTTCTTCTTTTAGAATCTGTACAACGAGGCTCTGGGTTGAATTTGTCTGAAGGAAAGTGGATCTTACAAGTTCTTTTTACAGGTGATGCTAAAATATTTCATTACGCTGGCTTTGTTTTTTTAACTTCAACCAAAAAATGGCAGCCTAATGCCACCGCAGTGTTATTTTAGATAGCATGCTGGGCTCCAGAAGCAAAAGAGGTGAGACATCTATTGTGATGTATAAGTCGTCGGACAACAGTTTCTTAACAATGGGAATAATATGGCTATAGATGGTATACGGAGGTTGATCTCATGCTCTCAACCTCGTGTTGTCAACCAAATTTGCAGACATTTTCAGTAGCCGTTTCACTTCTTTGAGTTAGCTGCTAACTGCGGCTAGCTGCTTTTAAATCTACTGGTTGTGGATCGCACACATACCGTGTTAACAAAGGTCAGACCCCTGTGTCGTCCTGCCTCTACACAGGCTCATTCTTTTCAGACAGACATCAGTAGGGCTCAGAGGTGGAACAACAATGACCCCTCATTCCATCTTCATACCTTTTTTGCAGAATGGCGCTGCAGAATAAAGGCTCAACATTCCCACCTTGAACAGGCTGTGTAAAGGGGCCTCCCAAAAAAGGTTTGGGTGTACAGGTTATATGCACAGTAATTTCAATGACAACAACTGTCTTTATCATTACATGAGTTGTTTAAAATAGGTCTCTGTACTTCATGTGTTTACAAAAGGATCGACAGGAGAGCGCCCTCGGCGGCAGCAGGGTTAAGGTGCCAACCACGAACCCTTTTCTCAGCTCTTTTCCAGTGAGAGTGGATAAGACAGAAAAACATTTGACCTACCCAACGGCCCAAGTAGACCGGGAGGATTGGCTCTTTCCTCTGCTGCAGAAAGAAGATGACCATGAGGGCGAAGGAGTATGAGGGGATGCCACCTTCAGCCTGGCAGTCGATGTGACACAGCTACAGAGACAAATATGCAAGAAAAGAAATGCTTTCAATTTCGAATGCATTATCGACTTAAGCGAAACTGTAAAACTCAATTGGATTTGTTCAATGAATACATGAATTTAAATGATAAGTCCATTACAAAGAACAACATATTAGATTTTCCATTTTCAGCATCTGGACAAACAGGTGATATGGCTTGTTTGTGCAGAGATAGACCTCTGACTTTATTTAACAAGAAAAACCTGAACACACATACACAGCCATTACAAAGTATTTATTTCTGGTCTGTCAGTTTTTATAACTAATATGTCCAATATCAGTACATAACTTTTAGACTGAGGGGCTGGTAATTAGTAATTAACATAGCTAAAATTAAAAAATAACTCAACACTGAAACCCATTAGAAGATCTTTCTCATTTCTTCCTTGAACGGAGGGGTTGGTATCAGCTACAGCCTTACCCTTGCCCAGTAGCGGAAGGCCAGCACCAGCGGAACCAATCTAGGCTCCAGTTTACCCAGGGCTGCCAGGTGATTGGTGGTGAGACAAGCGACGTCATTACCTGCGCTCACTTTACACATCAGGCCACTGCACAGAAACACAGGTGAAAAATCAATAAATATATGATAAATATATATACGTTGGTGCCAGACAGTAAATTAGTGCTGGATTTGCAGGCCACAAAGGTCAGGCAAGTAGGAGCCGATATGTGCTGTAATAATGTGAAGTTAAATAAGAGATGAGACATCATTTAACATAATCATAACATTTCCTTCCTCTGATCATCAGTGTAAAGTCACAAATATTTAAAAATAAGATGATAACTGCACACTAAAAAACTTTTACTAACAGCGATGCACTGATTGTGAGATTCTGGGTTGATGGCCAATTTTAAAATAACAATTTGGCCGATAGCCGTAACCCTAACCCGTCAATACTGATGTTTTTTGCTGTTGTTTATTTGTTTATGTCCCCTTTTATTCTCCCTGTTGTGCCAGGGAAATACATAACCAAACTGTTTTAAAAAGTCATTCAGCCCCTCATTACACTATCTTTGAAAGAGCACAAACTCGAGAACACAAATGTATAAAAATCTTTTAATATAACCTCCCTTCACATTAAAAGGCCTTTTGAGCCCGCTAAACAACTACCAAAGCAATTCTAAGAATTTTTCAGAGCTTACATAGTTTTACAAACTGATGGCAGGGAGCCAATACCCCATGAATGTGCCAGCACAAAATTGATGCGAGACCACAGATAAACAGTGGCCACTGCCATCAGTGAATGTTGTCTTACTTGCCGATAGGCAGCAGTCAACAAGGCCAATATCAATGTTTGTCTGATAAATCAGTGCATCCCTAATAACTACATTAAACCTAAACTCCCTCTCTAGACAAACAATTTAAACATCAATGAGAGTAAAGTGACAAAAATATATATACACACAGATAAAAAAAATATTTAAAAAACTGCATTTGTGCATTTAATCCAACACTCACCTGCAAACATCCCGACAGAACACGGCAGGAACTTTGGCATGAAAATCTGACTCAACCTCTGAAAATTCAGCTGGAGAGGAGAGGAGAAAAACAAAAACACAGGAAATGTCCTTGAGGAAAGTTGCACAAACCCAATTTCATTGCAGGACTTTTACATAAAAGCTGAACCACACAAAGTAGAATTACTCCAAGACCAAAGCAGATGAGGTATTTCTAAGTAATGCTGTTCTTGTCCTGTTCTCAGTGTAATTTGAATATTCAATCAAACGTGAAGCAACAAGGCCAAACTAATACCTCCAGACAAACCAGAGCAGTGGGCTTATGCAACAATAAATCGCGTCAAAACTTCAGAGAAAATGTACAATGCACCAAGCAAAACTTACGGGTGTTCTTGAGGATTTCCAGCACTTGAATCAAGACCTCAGGTTGTGTCATCTGAACAGACAAAAATAATTAGAACAAGTGAGACCAGCAGCTATAAGGCCAGATGTTAGTGCTGATTTACAGTGCCCTCTATGTTTTTAGAGAACATTCATGAGTATTTCATAAAATAGCAGAGGCAGCCTTACTGAGGAAGGGTGGGTGACATCAATGTTGATATCGCTCGTTTTGAAGGCAAATCGGGTAAGACATGAACCATAGAGACGGAGAGCACAAGCTGTAAAACCAAAGAAAGCGTATTAGATTTTACTGTGATTATACAATATATGCATTAAAACTTTAACTCAGAAGGTTTATATTATAAACCAGGCTGAGCGACATCATAGCATACAACCTGAGAGGTGCTTCTTGATGATCTCCTCCATCCTGATGACCACGGCCTTCCGAACCTCAAAGTCCTCCTCTGAGATCCCGTGCTGCCTGGCTGTTTCTCGGACGGACGCGTCCACGGCCCTGAGCTGGGCAGCGGAGGCGGGCGGCAGGGCACGCAGCTCGTTCTCCTCCTGTTTTTCCTGATACACCGGAGCCAGAATGTAAACAACAAAATTCAAAACCCTTTCTTTCTTCATTTCTTCAACAAAGCATACAGGGACGAGTGAAGACACAAACTTTAAATTCCCATACCATTATGTTCTTCTTGTGTCTCTTCTCTTTGATGTGTTTGTGTGCTCCTTGTATGTTCTCAATGTGCACAGAACAGAGCTTGCATAAGTATTGATAGTTTGGGTACTCGGGGGACTGCTGTGAAAACAAAGACAGAGGCAAAAGCAATCAGTTTATCCATGTTTTCTATACATGTCGTTTTATCCTCCACTTGATCATAATCGCAACCATGAAGTCCACCTGCCTACCAAAAAAATACACCTTTTCTGAATAAGTTCTCACGAAGCTAACATTTAACTCTGATGAATGACTGATCAGCTCCGAGAGAAGGAAAAGGAGAAGCCAGAGGAAGATGTTAGCGGTGTCCGCTGCTACTACTAACCGACATGACAGAATAAATTACAACTTTTTTAAAATTCCTGAAGACCTGTCTCAGTTTATCTCTCATAGCTGGCCAATGCAAGTGCTTTTGTTTTTTCTTCTTCTCCTCCTCCTCCTCATACTTCTTCAAACAACTGGTCCTGTTTTTAGTTCGGGACCTCAATGTCTTCTACTCTGTTTATTACACATTTATTCGCTACAAACCAGCTGATGGAAACACCCAACTCATACATTTTCTTTTCATTCAAAAAAATGTGCTCAACATTTGCTGAACAATTACATGGAAACATGGCTACAGTGCATCTGTAACTAAATATCATCCATTGATCTGTTTTCATTCTATCAAACTATCCATCTATTACAGATCCGTCATGACTGGATTGTTTCCTTACTTTCAACAGTCGGTGGATGTAGTCTCTGTAGAGGCGCTCCTCTGCCTGCCGGAGGCCCAGCTGTTGCTCTGTCAGCGGTCCTTCCTCCACAGTGGGCCTCACCTCTCTGCCCTCTTGAACAGACTGATGCATCAGTGCTGCAGCTTTCACCCCTACAAACAACAAAGACTGAGCAGTTTACCAGAGACCCTTTTGGTGGAGAAGATCATCTCAGGGAAAACATCTTACAAACTCACCATGGGACCTTTCCTTTGTTGGAGCTACAGTGGAGCTCCTGGCCTGTTCTGTGAGGCCTCTCTCAGGTGTACCAGGGACTGCAGGAGAGCTGGTCCCTCTGTTTGCTGAGGGGCTGCTGTCAGCAGAAAGAGATGCCCTGAAGTCAGGAGCCTGTGCCACCAGCTGCTGTTGCGAGCTTGACACTTTTCCTTTCCCTCTCTCCCCAGAACTCGTTCTTCCAGTCAGTCTTGTCAGCCTGGAGGGCCGTCCTCTTCTCTTGTCCTGGGGGATATCTGTGAAAGTTTTGCCTGGCCCGCGGCTTCCTATATTATGTTCATCCTTTGCTGCAGCGAGGTGTTCTTGTCTGCGGGGTGCAGACTTGGTACCGTCTCTCTGGGCAGGAGTGTCTTTATTTGACTTCTCGCTGGACAAAGGTTTTGCTCCTCTGGGCTGAGACTGTTTGCCTGATTTTACTGGACTTCTGGACTCATCCATCCCTCCTGTCCTGCTGCTCTTGTCCCTGGTGGAGTCAACACCACGGTGAGGATGACCGGGGACAAAGGCCACCTAAAGTCTAGGTAAAATAGGGATGAGAAATCATAGCTTTCAGTCGAAATAACAAAACAACTTCACAAAAACCATTGTGATAGCCTGTTGTATCTTGTTTTACCATTCAGGTGAGATCAAATGACCAAACACATACTCCAACTTAATTTGCATTTCACTTCCTAGGACTTATATACGTTTCTAAAAGTATAGAAATTAATCAACAAACAAAGAGGAATATTAATTCTTTAACAAGCAAACAAAGAAAAAGAAAATGGAGACGTGGTTTTACACTACACATCAACTCAGTTAACTAAAATGTTTCAAAAGTCACTATCAGAATATTGACTATATGAATACTAAAGTTTCTACTTAATGTTATACTACAGATTTTACACTTACACAGTATTGATGCAGCTTTTGAGTTTATTATTAAAATGAAAACAAAGCTTGAAAATTGACTTTTTTGACTTGTGACGTGAAATAAACATTCGAAATACAGATAACATTCTCTTGATTTGTGTGCGACAAATAATATAAAACAAAAAAGATGACAAGACGTTTTCATCTCTTTGTCTTTGATCCTGAAGCCAGAGAAGTAAGAGCCATTTAACTTTAGTACTTAAAAAAAGTTGCCTTGGTTTGTAGAGGAATTTGTTCTTTTTCTTGTGGACAGGACATGGAAAAGTTTCATCTCCACATCATTACTAACTGTCTGTGTGTGTCAAAATGTTTCCCAAGTCAGCGCAAAATATAAAAGAGGGAAAAAATGTTTTGATTAATCACAAAATCACAAATCAATCCAAGTACATTTTTCACAGGATAAATCCCATGTAGTATTATACAGGGTTGGTTTATTTTCACTTCATTAGTTGATATGCCTTTTATTTTATCCATTAACAAATGAATTAAAGTATCCGACAAAACAATGAATAAAAAGTTCCATCAGAGTTTCCTATATTTCAAGGTGATGTCATCAAATTGCTTGTTTTGTCACCAACTCGAGGTCTTAAACAAATAGACAATAAATTATCAAAATAGTCACAGATTAAGGTCCTGTCCATTGATTAATATTCTAGATTCTAGAGTAGATTATCAGACAATGACAGCAGAGCAGTAATAACAGATTCCAGGTTAAAATAAAAGGTATATGGGTGGGTTTTAAACCGAAAATAAAAAAATCTAGATTGATATTTATGGGTCCACAACTGCAGGAAACAGCATCACTGTACTCAGTTGTTAGTAGTAGCACAGAGTATGTAAACGTTCAAGCTATTATCTGTAAGATAGAGATATATTTTAATCATACAAACTATGGAATGAGGGGCAAGTCTCTGATACAGGTGGGAATCACAGAGTAACTCATGACACCATACTGGCTGATATGAAAACTTTTTGATTGTAAACAACACAGTGCAGAAAACGATGCTTGGGCTGATTAAGAATTCAAGGGAAGTTCATGGTTTTTGTTCAGTTATATCTTTTTTGACAATAACGTTTATTGTTAAACTGTCAAATATCCTGCCTCCATTACATATTTTGTCACAAGTGTAAGATTACCATATTTTAGGGATCACTGCAGGAAATGTGTGTATATTGGCCGATATAATGATGTCAGAATTGTTTTACTCCCAAATATTTGGCACCAGCCCCAAAAACTGCAAACTTACTGGTTGGGCTCTATATCATTCAAATATAAAAAAGTCATAAACATTCAAACGGTTTGCCGTGGTAGTGGAAAAAACGAATATCACGAAGCAACATTTAACTCTTTCAACGGCTACTTCTACAACTACCTTCTGACAGTTTTTAAGTACTCCTGGGTACAGCAAACCAGGCGTTTTCCCACAGTAAACTGTTGGACTACAAGGTCAGGAAGTGTAGGGATAAAATCACGCATGCACAGTATGGAGCGTTGCTGCTTTAAGTCCCTAATGTTTAAAGGAAGGTTACAACTATGGCTCATGAAATTCTTTTAAAAACTAACAAACTAAAACTAATTAAAAGCCAGTGTGACAACAGATGAACAGGAGTGATGGTAGACCTTTTCTTTGTTCCAATTAAAACGAGGGCTGCACAATATTGTAAAAAAAAATATAATAAATAATTTTAACTTTTTACTGAAAACACTATCAAAATACCGAACAAACTTGTTTTCTTACAGCTGAAGAACAGGATTTGTAGGTCGATGCATCTGTGCAGCACTACGGTACTTCATTCTACTATTGTCCTCTCATTTATTATAACTTAATCAAAACATTGCAGCTATATTGCAATTTTATTAATTAATTATATCTTGATTAACAGGCAGCACTAGTTAAAAACCTCTAAACAGCTCTCTGCTTGAATTGTAACTGACATACACTTAAGAAATATCTGTAAACAGTATATTATCCTTTATGACAGTCCCTTGAACTGGATTGTAATATAGTTTAGAGACAAAAAGAAAAGTTGAGGACTGAATGTGGGGCTCTCATTGGTATTTTTCAATATTTCAAAGGCTAGAGTATTAATCAGTCAATCAAAATAATAATGTACGGATCAATTGAAAATGGTAGTTGAATCCCTAATAGAGTTTCCCATAAAAATCAAAACATTCATACCACTGTATATCATTGAACAAAGGTCTTATATGAATCTCTTGGGATATAATAAGTAAAACGACAGCGGTGTTGAATGACCCTGTAAACACAAACACAGAGCCACAGCAGGCAGTGCAGCGCTGGTACCGATGCTGAGTCGAAGTCTGTTTTCTGTGAATCCCGTACCGCCACTCTCCCTGGGAGGTGAAAGAAATGAGTTTCGAGTAATGTAAGGTCATAGTTAGGCGGTGCAGAGGAATACTTTCACTTGTGGCTAAAGTTAATGTTTGGTTCAGTTTAGAGAAAAACGAAACTGAGGGAGAAACAGACTCCGATGCAACACCGGGACTCAACGTTAGCTCAACTTCCACAACAGGAACGAAAAGGGGGGTCATCACGCACGCAGATATTATCGACTAAAAGAAATGCTCACCATTTAAACCAAAATGTATTTCCTGTGTTTTAGCAACGACTCGCGTTGACTTCCAGGGGGCTCTTTGCCTGGCCGACTTTGTTGTTAGCTGTCTTCGTAAGCTAACTAGCGTTAGCCGCTGTGCCCGGTCGTCCGGCTGAGCTAGCTAACGGGAAATAAATAATACTGGCACACAGTTGCCACACAGCATCAAGTCATTAAAGACAGAAAAACAACACTTCGACCGCTACAGCGCAGAGGAGCGCGTCTCAACTTACTTTCGAGCTCTAAAGTTGAATCCGGATTATTGTTTAGCTGTCTCTGTCGTTCTGGTCTAAATAATGTTTTTCAAACCCCACGGCCCTGGTCAAAACAGCAACCATTGACGCCATGTTAATACATTACCCCGCTGCATTGTGGGAGTGCCAGTGATGATGAAGAGGGGCGTGTAACGTGCTGCGTTCAACGACGGCTCGGAAACTCTGTACTATAACTACAGGATCCCCCAAGTCTTTTCTTTTCTTTTCTTTTCTTTTTTTTATGGGAAAACAAAATGAAAAACAGATAAACAGGGCTGGGAGGGTTTCTATAAAAATGCATTGAGATGCAGTTTGTAATGACCTCTTTGAAATGTAGTCAGTAACGTAATTCAAGTATCATAGTATGAAAGTAATGTAACTTGAATACTTTCCATCACTTTTGCATTACTCCAATAGTCCTTTTCTTTTCTTTTCTTTGTTTCTTTTATGGAGAATGACATGAAAAACATCACAGATGTGCAGGAAAGTAATCAAGTTACATTACTTTCATAATGTGATACTTGGGTTACGATACTGACTACATTGTTGAAGGGTAATTACTAACTGCATCTGAATGCATTTTTTAAAGAAACTCTCTTAACCCTGTACCTATACCAGCATACAGTAATCCCATTACATGTATTTTGTTACTCCCCAAACTTGCAGATGCATTTAGAATACATTTAGAAAACAATGATAAAACATAACGGAAATAAAACATCTGTATGTGTAACACTTGCATTACAAGCAATTAAACACAATTTTAAGGGTGTTTTTCTACTTGGCTTTGTTCTTCATGGAATTTGCCCTTGCCAGACAATGTTGTCTATATTTGAAGTAAAATAGACTGGGATTTTATTAATGTATTTATTTATGTATTTATTTATCATTCCACATTCCACAACTAGACTTACCACCCTCTAAATTTCCACAAGCAAGGATTTCTCCTTGGGAAAATGATCAAAATATTTATTGGCCTAAGAAGACTCACTATAGACATCTTTTATCCCATGAAGATTATATTCATAAATGTCTTCTGCAGGTTATGAAAAGCAGAGTAATTCCACATGTGTGAGGTAATTCAGAGCTGTCTTGTCTTCTCTCCTTGTGCATCATTACCTGCCCCAAAGATCTGATGTAGACGTGAATGTTTTGAAACCTGATCTTTCGTCATATTTTGCTTCCATTCACTGAAACCAGTGTTTCAGTGAATGGCCATACCATGTTGGGTAATAAGCACCATATCTATTACCCAACATGATAAAACTCATCTCAAGTCTGTGTAACTTTCCTCTGGTTGAGGATGAGACGTAGCCTAAATTCCCCCACAAATGTGACCCAGTTTACTCCTTCTTACAGAGGAGTAGTGTTCAGGTTTTGTTCTGTATTTTTGGCTTGAGTTCGTTTGTTTTCCTCTTGAAGAAGTAGGCCATGGTGTGCATGCCTTCATTTGCCTAATGAGCTCAGAGTGAGAGGTGGAAAAGTTTTTGTTCCAGTTCCAATACAGCTTCAAAATAAAAGCTTCGGGAAGTCCAGCAAACCAAAATAATCCCACACTGGTTGTGATGAAAAGGACTTTCATGGTCGTTCACAAGCTTTAAAAAAAAAACTAGTAGCTTTTTATGGGCCACAGAATGTTATTATATAGCCCATTAATTTAAATCTAAATAAAGTTGGATGTCAGCTGTTGTGCAACCCATGAAAAGCCTTTAAGGATTAAGGATTAAGCATTTAAGGATTTAAAAAAATGCTGTTTTACTACAAAAGAGAAGAAAAGGCTGATGTTGCATTGTGACAAATGTGACTTTGCATAGACAACATACTATTTTATCATTTCGAGACAGCATAATTATGCGATGATAAGACAGAATTTTAAGATACTGAGTCAAAATTAAAATTTTAATGTTGTATCTCATAAAAACATACATACAGTAAATGTATGGGGCACTTAAAGATTTTCATTACAATGACAAATGTGGCCTCATACAGATACAAATAACTAAGTTGATAAATGATAAGACAGATTAGTCTCTCATTGCTGGTCATTCTGTCAATTATTTTCTAGATTGATCCTTCTTTGCTTAGTTGTTTGATTTTGGCCTATAAAATGTCAGAAGAAAAATTTCAATAGGTGTTTGTTTTTTTTAACAAAGACCAAAGTGACGTTCTCAAATGATTTAAATTTTTTACTGACATAGAAGGACTAAAGAAACCTGAAACACTCTCTATTCACATTTGAGAAGCTAATAATGATTGATCAATCATCAAAAATAGTTGGTGATTATTTCAATAGATGACAATTAATCAATTAATGGTTGCAACTCTAGAAAAAAATATACCTTTGTGGTGCATACTGCATAAACATGAGGGATAGTTATTGGAAATTATGAATTTGCTTATTGCAACTATTTGTTTGTTGTTAGTTTTGTTTTTTATTTATGTTAATAAAGAATAGTATTTTTTGTTTGATTATTCTAGATGTTTGCTGTATTTTGACAAGAGTTTGATAGCATTTTCTTTTGCTAGTTATTTGTTAAGTCTTAAGCATTTTGTTTTGTTTTTGTGTTGAGGGCCTGGGAGGGCCTGTGGTAATGTTTTCACCAGAGCAGGAGAGGGTACAGATTTCCTTTGTTCTGTCTGCGTGCTTGCTTTTGGAAACTAAATCACAAAAACCATGAATGGACATTGAACTTCTTTAATATCTGATTACTTTAATTCTTTAAGTTTAATGTAAAGTTTTGGAAAAAAAATCATAGTTTTCTATTTTTTTGAATCAGTGTTATGTATATCTTTTCTCTCATATTTTTTATTTACTTAAGTATCTCCTTTATTTATCTATAAAGCCTATTCATCGTTTATTACTACGTACATTTATGAAAAATCTTATTCTGACGTTACAACCGCAGAAGGACGTTTTTTTTTTCTCGAGGCTTTTATTTTGTAAGTGCCGGCCGGTCCCGGAAGTGTTGTCCTTCCTGTGTGTGGCTTGACTGTCGGAACCGGACGGAGGAGGAGATCCATCCGCAGGAGTTTGGAGAAGTTTCCCCGCTGTCGTGTTGGCAGTCTGACCGTGAAGATGCTCCCCGCAGCGCTCACCGTGCTGCTGACTGTCTTCAGCCTCGCCGAGAGCAAACACAAAGACTTTTACAGCTTTAAAGTGGTGAACAGCAGGGGCAAGCTGGTGTCCCTGGAAAAGTACCGGGGTTCGGTGAGTTAAGTGGGTCTGAGGAGATGTAGCCTATATAAACGTCGGTGTCTTCACTCTCACCGCATGACTGCATGCTGCATGAATGAATGTCGCTTGTCCATCCGTCCTCTGTCCCACTAACGTTTTGTCTGTAGATGTAATAACATAGTCCTGCTGCGGCGGGTCGGCTCGCTGTGGGCTGCTCGGGATGTCCCGTCATGTCGCCCCGCTAGCCTACGTGGCAAGAGGCCTGCAGAGTCCCTGCAGCTGCAGGAGCTTCATCAGGTTTCATTCAAACCAGGTAGGGATCAGTAGCCCGGGTTAGAGTTAATCTGCCCGCAACAGACTGATGCACAGTGTACCTGTAACTTCTACACATTTTATTTAGGAGACTGAACATACAGGATTTAGGTTGCAGGCAGGTTTCCACTCATGATGCTTTTCTTTATTGCAATCAGCAGTTTGTATAAAAAAGACAAACAACCTGACAGCAAAGTAAAACACAATAAAGAAAATAGTCCCCTGTCTGGTCTCCTGGTTCACAGATGCTCATAATGACCATATCAGTGTGTAATCACACTACTTCAAACATCTCATCCATCTGTCCTTGTGGTTGTGAAGGACTTGGGTCCCGATTAGGATCTACACATTGTACAGAGCTCACATGGAGCTGCTTCATTGAGACACTAGAGGTCAGCACTGACTGAATGCATGTGCTTACTTACTGACAGTGAACGCTGTACACCTGTACTAACAGACTCACCTGTGTTCCTGTGCACCTCTGACCGCTTCATTAACCGAACATGAAACAGGTCAACAACAACAAGCATGACGATGATGGTAAATGTTTTCTTTATCAAACCATGAATATGTGCTTATTCACCTAAAGTAAGGTTACTTTTAAGAGGGAACATGTTTCTAATCCCACGTTTTTATCTCATACGTATTTAATTATGCATCCAGATCAGCTCTGACCGGAGGCATGTAACTGAGTACACTTACTCAAGTACTGTACTTAAGTGCAATTTTGAGGTATTTGTACGGATTGAGTACTTCCATTTTCTGCTACTTCATACTTTCACTCCACTGCAAATATTGTACTTTTTACTCAACTACATGTATTAGATAACTTTAGTTACTAGTTGCAGATTACATGTTGCATCAGAGCAAAAGTAGCACATTTTTAAATTAATTTAATTTATCTGTAATTGGATTAAAAACAAATGAACAAAAAAAACCACCAGATCAGATAATCAGAAAAATGCAGAATATAAGATTTGATAATAAATCCATCAACGCACATACAGTATATACTGTACATGTATATATAAATATATGTATAATTTACTTTTACTTTTGATACTTCAGCGCATTTATTCCCACAAAATTACTTCTGATACTTAAGTACATTTAATATCAGATACTTTAAGACTTTTACTTTTAATCATAGGCTAATTTTGACAAAATTTCACACAAAATTTTTCTTCCAGTGTTTTCCGACGTTGCTGGTCTAATGAGGTTGTCCAATGTCTGTGCAATCAATTCAGTTCTTACTTTGTTTAGCCATCAGTTGTTTTGCTAACATTTTGTGTACACTGAAGACGACTCTCCTATAAACTGAGAGCGTGCACACATTGATATAGAGCACATGAGGAAGGCACTGTCTTTCTGTAGTCTTTGCACTGGAGGGTGCCCAGATCAAGCCCCTCTCAGCTCCTCTCCATCACATATGTTGTTGCTCATGTGTATATTAATCTACATACTTTGTATATCTGTAAACCAATAAAATAAAAAAAACAATACAACATGCTACACGGTAGCTGGCTGGACTTCAATGAGTAGTTGGCACTTATGTAAAGCTTTGCAGGCTGTGCCAGTACACTGATGCCACTGTAGGGTGTAGTTCCATGTGCCGAGGTGAAACAACCTTGAACAATAAGATTAACCCTGGCATGAGAAAACATACTCTTTCCATTCACATGTAGTTACATGTGAGATAAGCCCAAGCGATCAAGCATCTTCTGCATTTCTGTTCTCATTCAGGGAAGCTAACAGCTGTTTACAGCCCCCCAGTTGCTGCTGATTGTTGTTTTGTGACTGTGAGGACTGTAACTGCAGTGTTTTCACAGTGTATTTCTGTGGCTTTAGGTGTCCCTGGTGGTGAACGTAGCCAGTGAATGTGGCTTCACTGAGGAACACTACAAAGACCTGCAGCAGCTCCAGCGGGACTATGGGCCATACCACTTTAATGTGCTGGCCTTCCCTTGCAACCAGTTTGGGCAGCAGGAGCCCGGCAGCGACAAGGAGATCGACAGCTTTGTGCGTCGAGTCTACGGAGTCTCCTTCCCTCTGTTCAGCAAAATCGCTGTTGTGGGACCTGGAGCCAACAATGTGTACAAGTACCTTGTTGGTGAGTGACGTGTGATGTTGTTGGTGCGCTGGACTAAATCAATTTTAGCTTAACTTGTTGGTGAAGGAAAGGCTACTCCCATTCAATTTAATGACAGAATTTAACACGAACAGGCTAACATCAGTGTTAGCTTCTCCATTATTCAAAAAACATTGGTAACTTTTCCAATAGGCTTAAACATCAGTTAGCTTCTTGAACAGTTCTGGTTGGAATATCCTTTCAACCATAATATTACAGTGTTCATGTTGTTTCCCATCTTCAGTGTCATTGCCGTACAAGACAGCAGTGATGCTGCCATTTCTGGCTGTAGTTCGTATTTAGAGCAGAGAACGATAACACTTTAATATGCACTGTTGTCTGAAAGAATGTTTTTACACTGTGAAGGCTTTAACTTATTTTTCTTCTCTCATTCCCTGCAGAGTCTTCTGGAAAAGAGCCTGACTGGAATTTCTGGAAGTATCTAATCGATGTAAACGGCAAAGTGGTGGATGCATGGGGGCCAAAAGTCTCTGTCAAAGAAATCCGAACCAAAATAGCTGATATGGTGCGGCAGATAATCTTGAAGAAGAAAGAAGAGCTTTAACCTCCTGTTGGTCTTTCGTGTTCTGCGATATGAGATTTAAATTTATTGGTACGTGAACCAAAGGGATGAACTGAACACATGAATTTTGCTTGTACAATCAGACATTTGTAGAATAAACCATTCAAGTCAAGTCACACAGTGAAAGCAAATTTTACTTGCTTTCCGAAGCGCACTGATGAAACACCACTATGTTTTTAAAGTCAAAGTCTAGTTTTGTATCAGGCGTATGACAGTTGAAACCGCAGCTTAAAGCCAAAGAGCTGTAAGTCATGTGTATTATGTGTTTTTTATTCTTTTCATTCTCATTGGTTGAATAAAGTTTTACTGTGATGAGAGTGAAACTGTGCTGTTGAGTTCATTTGAAAAGTCTGTGTTGTTTCAAACACCTCTCCCTTTGTGCCTCCTATTGAGGTAAAACGCTTCTCACTGGGATATTGTGTTATTGGCAGTAAGCACACTGAAGAATACTTTGTTTGCAAGAGCATTGAGCAGTGTTTCCAAGCAGGTACTGGGCCATTTGTCATTTAAAACTGGGCTGCTCGTACACTGTAAGATTTGGTGAAAAAGGTTTCTGGTTATTCCAAGGGTTTACGACTGGGTGATATGGCCTCAAAATAATATATTTTTGGGCTATATGATGATACAGGATATATATCTCGATATTTGAAGCTGTCCTCAAAAGTCACTTCATAAATGCTTTTTCCTGCTAAGTGGAGGCACCGCCATTTAATTAAAATTCAAAAATGAGTTTAAAAGGGTTTGAAAGCGAGTAATTTCTCTCCTGTTACACAGGGTAGCACAGGCAGACATAAATAAATGTAACCAACATTTTATTTTGCTTCTTTAATATATGATTTGGGTGACTTTACAGAGTTGAGGCCAGTTAAAACAGACTTTTGAAACATATTGAGGTTTGAACAAAATGCATAATTGAATACCATCTGCAGAACAATGGCAGGAGATATCTCAATAATTGACTCAAAGTCAGCTGAGGGTTTGAAATAGAGCTGCTCATATTCAAGGCTGGAGTGGCGATAGTATTAGTAGCAGTAGTTTTAGCAATAGATGTACTAGTAGTAGAAGCAGTAGCAGAAATGTGTCACAGTTATAGTAAAAGGACTCGAAAGCTAGACATACAGGCAGGCAGGTAGGTAGTATAACAAAAAGCAAGCTTTATTGATAAGCTGATGTCCAAAATATGGAATCCAAAACGTAATGTCCAAAAACCAATCCCAAAAAGCAAGTGACAAAGGACAAGCAAAGTGGGGACACAGGACAGACAAACCATCAGAGACTGAACTGATGACTGAACTTAAAGACAATAAACTGCCGAGTGGATGAGGTGCAGGTGGAGAGAGGCTTCAAAAACAGGTGAAGGGAATAAGGGAGGGAGCTGACACAGCTGGGGAAAAGGCAGGGCTAGTGAGGCTGACACGAGACAGGTGTGGAAGGAAAATTAGGGTGGGGAGGAGCACAGGAACACAACAACACAGTGGAAGAAGTGGAAAGGGCAGCAGTAGTAGTATCAACAGTAGTACAAGTAGCAGTAAAGCCTATTATTATTATTAGGAACAGCAATCTCAGTAAAGGTTGTAGCTGTGGCTGGAGTCTTTTGAGCTACTAATGTGTTGAAAAAAACTTTAAAAAAGTAAAAGAGGAATACAAGGATTAAGGTCATTAAAGAGCCAAACATTTAGCTATTTGTATGGTACCAAAAAACACACAGAATAGGAATGCTGATAGTAAAGAATACAGTATCTAGAGTGTAAATGTGTCAGCACTCACACTAATAAGATTTTCCTTGAGGCAAAGCCAAATTCCTGTCATTGTGTTAGACATTGTTCTGACAGGGAGGAAACTCTCTGACATACTGTCTACAGGTATGCCCTTAATCTCACCCTCATTCAACACCACTTGCGTTTCAGGTTCTTCTTGTTTGTCATCATTTGGAATGGTGTCAAACTGCCAACTCATCTTTACTCTATTCAGTGATGACTGTGTAGGCCGAAGTGTTTCCCACTGCATTGTAGAAATTGCAGAAAATCCAGGCAGAGTTTGTTAATCTTTTTAGGAAGTGCACATAACTCAGCTGCAGCATTTCACTGTAAAGTACATGATGACATGAAGACGTGATGACCTTGAATGAAAGCTGCTTACATCTTAAAACAGCAGTAATAATCCAATTTGATCATGCAATAATATAAAGTCGGCACCCTTCTTTAGTTATATAATATTGATGATAATATTTTTACTTTTTTTTCTCTTATTAATTAAGTATTTATATTTTACTTCATAAAAGAAGAAATATCACAATGAATGAGGGGCAATATGTAAATATGACTAGAATTGTCGTTAAAATCATTCAATTTTCATTCACTCATTTATTAAAATCCTTAAAAAACACTAACCCGACTACATGATGACATGAGTGCTCAAGTTTCTTGACGGCATCAAAACTTATGTGGGCCCGGGGTGTGAAACATAACCCCTAATTTTGGCCCCCATGAACATTGCCTTCACTTTGATTTCAACTACGGCTGTCCTGGTTCAGATAATGTAAACTCCCTGTTGTTATTTTGCATTCACAACCCTCGGCTACAGTGTTTTACTAAAACTGTTGCAACAGCTAATAACACATCCTGCCATCCACTCAACGTCCTTGTCTCTGCTTCGGTGAAACACACAGCGGAGGGGAGAAAAGCCACTGTAAGTGATGGCAAAGTGCAGTAAAGACTCTCACACCAGGCTGACATGAAAAGGGTGCACATAAAGTAGGTACATAACATAAAAACTTGTTTCTTTCAGTTCAGGCTGGCGGCCCTGTTTGTAGGGGGCGGGCAGCATGTGTGTAAATGTGACCAGCATAGAATCAGATATATCTGACACGGATGGGTGCATCTCTAGCAATAACAGTGCTTTACCCATACCGTGCAGTTACCTAATCATATCTGACTCTAAAGCTTCACATTGTGCCTAACAATGCAAAATCCATAATTTCCCGTAATTTAATTATAAGGCTCTTCCGTGTGTTATAAATGGTGGTTGCTAACAAGTGCCTAAATGAGACCACAGAGGTTGTTGGGGACATTAAACATCCTCACAGCGAACAGGGAGACTCATCTACTCACTAGTCCGTCTTTACAGGCCCACTTTAGTTAAACACTATTCTAACTCTGACTTTACAACTTGTACATTGATCAGTTTATAGAAAACGTGTATAGTAATTGTGTAGTAAGACGCTTAGTAGTGCTTAGTCTGAATACAAACTGTACAAAAACAACAATAATTCTCTCTCGGTTTCTCACAAATGTCCTGGTTAGTAGAGCACCGTGCAAACCTTAATAATGCAGCATTGCCCCACCTGCAGTTGTTGAATAGATGGCACTGCCCCTGTCTATTTTTACCTCAGTAATAGGCCATTAAACATTTGAGGTATGTTATTCATGAAGTCGTTTGTATATCACAAAAACACACACACCTAGTTACATGTTGTTCTTTTTGCCTTGTTCCTGTAGCGCCACCATGAGTTTCACCTCTACAGCTATTGGAGGGATTACCATGATGTTTAACTGAGACAATAATGTCCCCCTGAGTATGAACTTGAATAACTTTGGTACCTTTAACTTTTCTTCTGGCACCATAATCAGATCAAAATTGAAATTTGTCTAGTACTTTTGGTTTATGACTAAATATCTGCAAAACCAATGATGAGCCCTTCAGCCATGGATAATAATAGATATGAGTTTTTTTTCAGTGTTTATAGAAGTAGATGTACAGAACTTATACTTGTCCTGTGACGTATCCGTGGATAAGTGGATGCTGGTACATGAACATGAATGACAGTATAACACAGTTGTATTAATAGAAAATATGTATTAATAGGAAAAGTGTCCACCAATAAACATTTAAAATGTCCTTACATTACAACCGCATTATAATGTGTATAAACAATTTATTATAAATAATGCAGTCAATAAAACCTTTTTGCTTAAACAAGAAAAAAACACCCATATTTTGTTGTGTATTTACACTGATGCTGATGTGTACAGCTCATCTCAAATTGTGTGACAATTTCAAATGAAAAACATTTCTGATAAAACATGCCTTCATATTAGTTTTTGTTTCAATGAGTCTGCGTTAACCCTCCTGATTTGTGTTGCTCCGACACTGTGACAACATTGCCACACCTTCTTTTGAATAACAACCGTTACACCCTGTGATTTTAAATCATTGTATATTCTGTTGTTAACACAATAAGAGTCATCTAATAATCCAAGGCACATTATGCAACAAGTTAAACCAGTATGCCAGGGATCACAGACGGCATTAGCTCCACGAGCTCCTGAGTTCACTTTTTCAAAGCTCTTAAGTGAACATGACAGCAGTAACTGTGGACCTAACTGTGGATTGTTTTGATACAAAATGCATTAAATTCCCTCCTCTTTCAAAAACCAATGGATTCGTTTTCTTGCTCAAAGTCAATCATCACCAAAAGTCTGTGCATTCACACCCTGTTTTCATATAAAATCTAAAATAACTCGAGGGCCTCCTCGAGAGGAGACTAGGGCCCAAAATGTTGTGCTGAGCTGCAGAGAGGAAACTCTGTGTTGAAAAATACACATGTAACCACAGACATTGTGAGGGGAATAGTGGAACTAAGTACCTGGGACCTGAGTCTGGAGTTGACCCTCAAAAAGCCTTGAATTAAAAGTTGACTGACTGTTTTTTTGTTTGTCTGAAACAAAGTTGGAGCCTTTCTGGGGCTCTCGCCTTCCTCTAAAAGGTGCACATGTTTTAACCTGAGCTCATAAAGTAGCTAAAATTGACAATTTTGGTAAATACAAATCCCAGGTCTGTAACGATTTGTCAGACATAATGTAGGTATATTAACTCAAGCAAAACTCATTAAGTCATAACAATGTTATGTCTTGAAAACTTGTATCTTGAAGTAAACATGTACATAATGTTGTGATCCTACCCTCTCACTGAAGTTGCATAGAAGCTATTTTGAAGTTACAGCTGACGGAGTGATAGGAAGAGAGAGAGGGGAGGACATAGCCCCTGCACGGAGACCGTTTGTTCTACCAACTGAGCTACCTGCAGCAGGTGTCAATCGGAGCATGCAAGGGACGGCTCAGACTGTGTATAAACAGAGATCTTGTACAAAACACTAATGTCAGTGAGAGGCGATGCTTTGCACCCATTAAGTGAACCTACTAATGAATTTCCATTAGCAGTCCATTTGTTTATTTGATGAAGTTTGCAAATATGGAAATTAACCTTCACCAGCATCACACCAGTGTCATGACTTCTGAGTTATTAACATAACTCCCTGTATTATAACCAGTCCATTAGTTTGAGAGTGGCAGGTTCTAGTACTGTGTTTTTACTTGAAACACTGTGAGTACAACTTTTATATATACTGAATATGGATTGCAAACATGCACAAACCCAGGGCCGCTGCAGCAAGGACAAAGCCTTTGTACATGGGACACCCGCAACTGAGCTAATGGACGCCCCATAACCGTAGAAGATTAGTGTATTTATATCTTGATTCAGTTATTTGTATGTGTGGAAGTGTTAAAAGGGACATGGGGCCCACTGAGGCTAATACGTGACTGGGACCCAGACCTTGGCGCTATGCCACTGCACGTGTCATTTGTTAAAAACTGATAAGCGTTGTATGAAAGTAGCTTCATACATGTCATTGGTTCATCATTCTTTGATTGTTGGAATAAACCACAACTGATAAGCCACAAATTAGTGACATCTCATATATGAGAAATGCTTTATTATACAGATTGTACTATATGCAGTATAGACCTCAAAACAATACATAAAACCACAGCATCATAATTTATGTCATAAAGCAGGGAATGCAAAATATTTATATAAATAATGACCATATTTGGGTAAAATATAATTAAATAATAAATAAATGTTAGTAAACAATATATGACAAAAGAAAAATATACTGCAAAAAAGTAGTGTTGCCATGTGTGATTATTACATAACTGGAAAATAGACTCTATCCCATCTTTCCTACATTAGAAATTTCTAGCCCCTGCAGCTGCCAATTAAAGATGACCCATGAAAAAACCCAATTCCAGGCTTCAAAATTACATTTTAGAGACAGTTGGTGGCTTCACAGGTGAGTTGTCTCTGCCTTTTCTCTGTTCTAAATTAGGGTTAGGATAAGGAGACCAAGGAGCAGATGGATCATACCCAGTCTGATACAGCAGGCATCACTGGAAGCGGTGGTTGTGGCCGCAGGTGTTGTGGTGGCGAAGGCTGTTGTTGTGGGAGCAGCAGTTGTTGTCATTGTGGCAGCAGCAGTTGTTGTGGTCAATGGGGCAGCAGTTGTTGTGGTCAATGGGGCAGCAGTTGTTGAAGTGGCAGCAGGTGTTGTTATTGTGGCAGCAGTTGTTGTGGTTGTTGGAGAAGCAGTAGTTGTGGTTGTTGGGGCCGCTGTTGTTGTCGTTGTCAGGGCAGCAGTTGTTGTGGTTGTGAGGGCAGTAGTTGTTGTCGTAGCTGCAGTAGTAGTTGTGGTTGTTGGGGCAGCAGCAGTTGTTGTGGTTGTTGGTAAAGCAGTTGTGGTGGTTGTTGGGGCAGCAGTTGTTGTCGTTGTCGGGGCAGCAGTTGTTGTCGTTGTGGCTGCAGTAGTTATTGTCGTGGCTGCAGCAGTAGTTGTGGTTGTTGCAGCAGCAGTTGTTGTCGTTGTGGGGGCAGCAGTTGTTGTCGTCAGGAAAGCAGTTGTTGTTGTGGGTGCAGTAGTTGTTGTGGCTGCAGCTTTAGTTGTGGTTGTTGGGGCAGCAGTTGTTGTCGTTGTGGCTGAAGTGGTTGTTGTCGTGGCTGCAGCAGTAATTGTGGTTGTTGGGGCAGCGGTTGTTGTAGTTGTCGGGGCAGCAGTTGTTGTGGTTGTTGTGGCAGCAGTTGTTGTTGTAGCTGCAGCAGTAGTTGTGGTTGTTGGGGCAGCAGTTGTGGTTGTTGGTGAAGCAGTTGTTGTGGTTGTTGGGGCAACAGTTGTTGTGGTTATTGGGGCAGTAGTTGTTGTTGTCGGGACAGCAGTTGTTGTGGGGGCAGCAGTTGTTGTCGTTGTGGCTGCAGTAGTTGTTGTTGTGGCTGCAGCAGTAGTTGTGGTTGTTGGGGCAGTAGTTGTTGTTGTTGTGGCTGCAGCAGTCATTGTGGTTGTCAGGGCAGCAGTTGTTGTCGTTGTGGGGGCAGCAGTCGTTGTCGTGGCTGCAGCAGTAGTTGTGGTTGTTGGGGCAGCAGTTGTTGTGGTTGTTGGGGCAATAGTTGTTGTCGTGGCTGCAGCAGTAGTTGTGGTTGTTGGGGCAGCGGTTGTTGTGGTTGTTGGGGCAGCAGTTGTTGTCGTTGTGGGGGCAGCAGTTGTTGTGGTTGTTGCTGCAGCAGTAGTTGTGGTTGTTGGGGCAGCGGTTGTGGTTGTTGT